>NC_063345.1:27573869-27619406 GCF_021869965.1 Rhincodon typus | reverse complement strand
GATGCTGCTTGGCCTGCTGTGTTCATCCAACTCAACCCTTGTTATCTCTAATACTCGGTATAGTCAGGTTTGTAACATCAGGAGGATTAAACGATCTTTTGGCCTGTGCTTCTGATGCAAGGGCTATAACTGCGGAAGTAACCTGACCCATCCTGCTTTTGAACCTTATAAGGTTGTTCATGGGTTTCCTTGAGAATTTTATCTTATTCGGCTGAGCAGTACTTGTGTCTGCTTAAAACAGATGTTCTCGATGTACTGAAGGCCCTCAACATTGAGAGAAAAAAAAGGTTAATCTCACAAGTATTAAATACTACCACCCTTTGTTTGTTGACACAACCTGAAAGGAACATGATCATTTTCAGCCTCGATCATGGCTATCTCACAGATGACATGCTGGGAGTTTTGAGAGATTTGGTATCTGTGGGGATCGGTTAGCTCAGTTGGTTGGACAGTTGGCTTGTGATGTCATGCGACAGCAGCAGTGTGGTTTAAGTTCTTGTGGTGAGGTCACGATGAAGACATTTTCTTCTCAACTTTGCTCCTCACCTGGTACATCCAGTCATCTTTCTCTAATGAGAAAGCAGCCCATGGTCTACCAGTGTAATGCACAGTAGTCATTTCCTTCCACTAGGGCCTGGTAGAGCAGTGGAGTCCCTACCTCTGAGTCAGGAGGCAGTACAGAAGCAGAGGGACCTTGGGGTTCAATTATGTAATTTTCTGAAGGTGGCCAGGCAAGTTGTAACATTTATTAAGAAGGCTTATAGGATCCTTGGGTTTATAAATAGAGGTATAGAGTATAAAAGCAAGGAAGTGATACTATACCTCTACAAATCATTGGACAGACCACATTTGGAGTATTGAGTTCAGTTCTGGGCACCTTATTTAAGAAAGGATGTTAAATCCCTGAAGAGAGTGCAAGAGAGATTTACTGGAATGATACCAAGAATGAGGGATTTTAGCTACAAGGAAAGACTGGAGAAATTGGGCTTTTTCTCCTTGGAGCAGAGAAGATTAAGAAGTGACCTCAGTGACCTCAGTTATGAGCAATTTTGACAGGGTAAAAAAGGATATTCTATTTCCGCGAGTTGTCATGTCACTAAAGAGGGGTCATAATTTCAAGGTTGTCAGCAAGGAAGCTAAGAGTGAGATGAGGACAAACCTCTTTACTTAATGTGTTGTGAGGATTTAGAATACACTGGCTGGGAGAGTGTTGGAGGTGGATTCCATAGGAGGTTTCAAAAGAGAGATGGATATATATCAGAAAGTGATTAATTTACAGGGCTACAAAGATGGGGCTGGAGAATGTGACTAGCTGGGTGGGTCTTTTGGGAGCCAGTACAGGTATGATGGGTCAAATAGCCCATAAATATACTATAAAATGCCATGATTCTATGAGAACCATCTAAGAAATGTATTTAAATCTTCCTTAATAAACAACTGGTATAGTTCTGAAGAAGGGTCTAGGCCCGAAACATCAGCTTTCCTGCTCCTCTGATGCTGCTTGGCCTGCTGTGTTCATCCAGCTCTACACCTTGTTATCTCAAGAGTAGTTGTGCCTCACAAATCAAGATGAGTTGAGAATCAGTTCTGTTTTCTAGTCAGTTAGCTCAATGTTTCTTGAACTGGGATCTCGTGAGATCTTGCAGGGGTCCATGATACACAATTATATGACTAGATTGCTCCTGCAATTTTTCTGCCCCTGTTCTCCTGCACCTCTTCTGATCCTGCTCTCACCTTTTTTTTTCCTGTTCCTACTCTTCCTACCCGCTCTTGTTCTTCCTCCCGCTGCTTCTGTCCTAGGTTCTGCTGTTGCTGGGCTTCTGGTTTCTCTCTCATCTCAGCCTTGTGTGCTTATCATTGCTGCTGCTCTCCCCTCCTCCCCTAGTGCTGTGTCCATTTTCTGCTCTCCACAGTCTTTCAGTGCTCTAGCCAAGAATAGGCAGGCTCTTACAACCTGAAGCAGGCACATCAATCTGATATGATAAACTCCAATTCTCTGAAAAGCATCATCTAAGAATTCTTCACATGTAACACTTTATGCATTATAAATAATTATATTGTATTATAATTTAACAGAGGAGGGTTCATAATTACTCAACTGATTGAAAAGGTATCCTTCAACCAAAAGTTTGAGAGACTCAATGAATTAGCTAACCATGGCTGAAGAAGGGAGAAATAGTTAGGATTAATGTTATGGAAAGGGAAAATCTTCAAAGCTGTTTCCCTTGCGCATTATTCAGCAACTCTGATTGGAAATTGCAGGTGTACCAATTGTCAGATGGTGTTAGACATTACAACACAACCTGATCCTATGTAAGTGACTAATTTATTGCCATGTAAGACCATGATACATATTATACGAGGATAGAAAGATCCCAAATTCCCTCTCTACTGAGCTGATTTCAACCGATATAACTGTCCTGTTAACAGCAGGGGTGTAATAATCACTTATCACCATTGTTTAACTCCATGAATTAGTTTATTTAAAACTGTAAAACACATTATAAGCTATAAAGCAGACATTACATCAAACTGATTTCTGCGTGCAGCCTATAAACCCACAGCAAACTAACTGGCAGGCAGTCACAATATTGCATACACATAGTATCTGAGTCCTTAAAGCTGAACTCATTTAAAGGTATGGTATATATGACAATAACAATAGGAATACATAGGGAAGATGATAGCTTTTACTTGGTGCTCATAAATAGTATTTTAACAAGGTCTCAATGCCTTTAGAAAAGGTGGAGAAATTGGCATAAAACAGAAGGGTACAAGAAATTAGGAATGAGTTGTATTAGGAATGTGAAATTCAAACAGAGGCCATTTCTAAATGTTGTCAACATATGGTCAGGCAGCACCTGTGGAGAGAAACAATTTGTGTTTCACGTAAGTCACTGATCATCAACCTGAAACACTAACTGTTTCTTTCCTAACAGATAATGAGTGTCTCCAGCATTTTATCTTCTTATTTCTAGGATTTGCACTTTTTTACTTTTGTACTGTCAGTGAATGTTTGAAACTCAATAAAATTGAATGAATTTAGATTGAGAGAAAACATTTAGTTGAGAGCCTGACCTTGTTGTATTATTTCATTAAATCTGATCAATAATACATTGTAAATCCTGAAATATTTATCTGGTCTAAAAGCTCTTTCTTGTCCAAAAATATTTCAGCATTTCTCACATTCTACTTTGCGATAGCCAAAGGTCTTATGGAAACTGAAAACTGCAGGCATGTGAAAAGTGCTATTTTGCACTTCTCTGAAACTTTTATGGCATTTGTGCAGAAATTGCTCACTGTTACTAATGCTTTCATGTTTTTTTTTTCATTTCATGGAATCACAATAGTTACAGTGCAGAAAGAGCCCATTTAACCCATCATGTCTGTATCAGCTCTCTTAGAATTTTGCCTCAATGCCAAACACCTGTCTTTTCCCCATAACCTGACACATTCATTCCATTTAAATAATCATCCGAATCCCTGTTGAATGCCTCAACGTACCTCAACTGGACTTGCAGGCAGTCCATCCCAAACTGAAATCACTCATGAAACGTATTTTCTGACTTCACATTTGCCTCTTTTGCAAAGCACTTCAAAGCTGTACCTTCTAGTTCTTTATCCTTTTTTTTCAAGTGAGGACACTTTATCTGCACCTACTCTACCCAGACCCCTTATGGTTTTGAAAGGTTTTCGCAAATCTCCCTTTAGCTTGTCCTCTCCAAGGAAAGAAGCCCCAATGTCTTTCATCTGTCCTCAGAACTGAAATGTCTGATCCCTTCTTGTAAACCTCTTCTCCGCTCTTTGCATTCAAGTCCTTCTTAAAGTATGGCATCTACACCTGCACACAATACTTCAGCTGAGGTCTGACCAACATCCTGCATAAGTTCAACATAACTTCCTTGTGCTTATAATCTATGGCTCTATTAATGAAACCTAAAATACATATGTCTTTTAGAAAGCAACTGTCCTGTCACTTTTTATAACTTGTAAACATGCACACCCAGGTCACTTTGTTTCTGCACTCCCTTTAGAATAGTACCGTTTATGTTATGCTGCCTCTTTGTATTCTCTGTACCAAAGTGCATAACCGTATATGTCTCAACATTGAATCTCATCTGCCACCTATCAATTTAGCCCACCAACTTTGAAGTTCTGCACATAATTTATAATTTTTCCAAACTTTGTGTCATTCACAATCCTTCAAATTGGTCTCTGCACACCAACATCTAGATCATTTGTATATATATCAGGAAAAACTATGATCCCAATACCAACCTCTGGGGAACTCCACAATAAACATTCCTCCAGCTTAAAAACTACCCTCTTATAATTACTGTCCGTATCCTATCACCAATTTTGTATCATGTTTACTACTGCCCCTTTTACACAATGACCTATAATTTTGCCCACAGGTCTACTGTGTGGCACTGCATTAAGCACCTTTCAGAAGTTCATGTTATGAGTCTATAAAGAGCAGTGTTTTTCACAAAGTGCATGTGATCTGTTCAAATAGGTTTCATACTGATTTCTCATTTGGATATCAAAATAGAAACTTGGCTGCAAGATAAGTTTATTAAATTAAAAAAAGCCATAACAATGCAAGCCTCTGTGCATGAACATGGAAAACGTGGTGCTCATTCTGTAACATCAAAAATATTCTGTAACATCAAAAATATTCTGTATCTCACAGATAAAACTGAAATTTCCAAGCTTGCAGTGTCAGGTGAATTATGTTGCGGCATGGCACACACTGTGCTGGAAAGTCGGGATTAATGATGGTTTCCAACTCTGCTTTGTAATTCGTACTGGATATTTATATTCAACAGTTATTTCATGCATTGTCTTATCCAATCCAAGAGAATTTGGATAGCTGATAATATTAAGTATCCTGTGTGTATGTTTGCTAGAGACTTGGGAGTTAATTGTGTTTTCCAGTGCTATATTACACATTTGGTCTTTATGATTTGGATCAATGAAGTTTCAACACAGCATCCTTATTACTGGACCATTTCAAAACAGCATTTTGCTACCAGTAATTGAAGATTATTTGTAATTCTCAACAATGCTCTGTGCATGTACAATCAAGGATTTGGGATTTAATATGTTTCCCAGCATTGTCCTGACTCTTTGCTGTTGGCAATTGGAAATCAACAGCATGTTCCAGAACTGTGTTATGCATTTACTCCTGAGGGTTTGGGATCAATGCTGTTTTTACAGAGTCTGTGCTTTCCTTACTGTCGAGTGGTGCCAGTTGTTCTGTACATTCAGTTCTAGAGATGCAGATGAGCAGTATTTGCAAATATTGTCTTCATAATTGAGGAATGGGAACACGGGGTCAAATTTAACTTCAGCAGGGGAAGAATTCAGATCAGCAGCAAATCTGTTGTGTATATCATGGGCAACTGATTTGCTGCCATTTATTTTGTGTCCCTGTTGAAATTGAATTTTACCTTCAATGGGTTCACAAATGTGTTGCTGAATCCTTAGGTCCAATATTTGATGGGGCAGAAAAAAAATTCAAAGCACCATGAACCCATATGCTAAAAATACTTAGTTGCACTTTTCTTTTTAAGTCTGTGATTGGGCTGGTTTGGAGGCAAACCAAATGGCCTGGAAAGATCTGAGAAGACTGGTAATTGCTGAGGCTGGCTGGGTGGAAAGCTGATATTGTTGGAAAACGCATCCTTTCACTGCCTCACAGCTCACACAGTTCACGGTGACTATCCCCTCTCATCAGGACCTGCCTGACTGACTCTGGTGAGCTTGCTGATTCACCTTACTCGTGAGACCCTCTTTGATATTGTTGCAGCTGAAGGGCCCCTGTAATCCCGTGTCTTTTATTTTTGATATCAATGCACCAAATAAAATTAAAAGGTCATATGACAGAAACTAGTTCAGTTGTTTCATTTTGAGTCAAAATAAAATATAATTTGAAGAATTTCTCAAAATAAAAACTAGATACAGATCTAAGTTCAGGTCAACATTAAAAAAGACATTATTATTTTCAGATACACTGTTTCCAGATGCCCTTACTTCAATGCAGTGACCCACTGCAGCCAGCCTGTGGAAGATGAGTACATCAAAAAAATGTTGAACGCTTAAAATGACTGTAGCAAAGGACTTTATCTTGAATTCATTTTTTTTTACCGAAAATGCAAAATTTGTAATATCTCAATGACAATGTCGTTGAAAGTTATATAGTAACAGAAAACCATGCAGGGCTTAGTTCCAAGGACCTGTTCCAAGGTCTACCTGAATTTGTGGTTCATGTAACTACACAAACAAAGTCAGAATTCACACAACACCATGTTATAGTCCAACAGGTTTATTTGAAATCACTAGCATTCTACGCCTGTGCACTTCCCTCTACTTTACCTGACGAAGGAGCAGCACTCTGAAAGCTTGTGATTTCAAATAAACCTGTTGGACTATAACCTGGTGTGCGTGACTTCTGACTTTGTCCACCCTAGTCCAACATCGGCACCTCCACATCATGGCTACATGAACAAGTGATGGAATATGTAACAAGTTGTTGGCAAATGTCTATCACTGCTCATTGAAATTAGAAACATAATAAGGAGCAAATAGATTGTAAAATAGAGTGAAGGGAACATTAAATTTTTGTGCCCCTGATTTCAACAGAGTGCAGGGAAAAGCTGAAAAATTACTGTAAATGCTGGAACTGCAAAAAAACATTGTTGGAAACACACAGCAAATCAGTTAGCTTCTATAGAGGTTTGAGATAAATTAACCAATCTGGTGTAGGCCCTGTGTGGTAACTGGAAGAAGTTACAGCTGCAAGTATAACGAATAGATTTATGCAACACAAAAAATGGTCAATAGCTGTGCTTTGGGATTTGATACAAATCTGCTAAAATTGCTTTTCAAAAACAAATTTATTATCAGTGAAGTACTTGAGGATATTGTGAGGATATAAAATACATCAATGCTATTCTTTCCTTTTTTTTTCCTGTTTGGCAAAGTTGACATCTGTTGGATGTAATTTTAACTTGTTAAGTGCCCTCTAGCATCTTTCCCTAGGCTTAAGGTCAAAGCTTGATGAAGTATATTTGCGTTAGGTTGTTGATTAAGAATAGAACAGGACTCGATTGTTTGTTGCTTTCATTGAGATGCTAATCCATTTAAATAAATTACTGAACAACTCTGTTAAAATGAGGGCAGTCAGGAATTTAATATAGATTTATCGATCTTTTAATATTATAATGTTGTTTTAAGTAATTTCAAGGTTTGGGAGTTTGCAGGCTTTTTAACTGTAAGAATGCAATGCAGTTATGCTTGAACTTTATCCAAATCTCATCTTGTGTTTACATTGATAACATTTTCCAGTACGGTTTTCAAGATAGCACTCAGGAATGGGCACACTGGCTGATTTCTTTCCCTCCCCAGCCTTGGAAACATAATGCTATTTGTACTGTTTCCCCTGACTACTGGCTGAGATCAGTAACTCATTACAGAACAAGAGCTGAACCACAGACCATGAAGCTTTCTAGTATGTGTGGCTCAATGTAATGCCAATTTTACCTGCCAAACCAATATGATTACTGCATGAAATGCTCTTTTATACCTCTGGCACCATGCTATGCCTTTGTCATTTATTAGTTCAAATGAATATCAACACTAACACATACTGTAATATAATATCAAATTACATTTGTTCTCATCTGTGTCTCCTTAAAATAAAATATTATCATCTGCTAGCCATCCATAATTTCACTTTTCCCTAATGAAGAATGAAACTCCTTTGGTTTTGAAATTTTGCTTTGTTATATTTGCAATTAAAGCAGTGTTCATTTATAACATGCACATTTTTGTATTGAAACCTGCAAATAACAGTAAGTATACTGCGAATAATTCCACACCTCAGTAATCTGCATTGTATTTCAGACAGTGATTACACCTATTTGGTGAAAATTGTATTAGTAAATCATGAGACATGACTACAGAATATTGCCACTGTGCTGTGTTTTGTGTCTAACCAGGGACTTAAAGGTAGATGAACAACCCAATTAAATGTGACGCTTGATATTTTAACATGCCTGTCAAAAGAAATTAACAATTCACTTGTAAAACAGGAATCTTTCACTCTCAATGGATACATAAAATATCCTATACAAACCAAACCAAAAAGATTTGTATGAGAAATTCCACAATATGAACAAAAGGACGATGTAGACTTGGCAAATTCCATAAAAAGACCCCCTTCCTCAATCAACATTTCATATTTGACAGGTGAAAAGTTATTTTCTGTATAGGTTGAACATCATTATTTTGGGTTGCTGATGTTCTAGTAGACCAGTTCAACTGACAAAAATGCATATAGTTTACAACGTTGTGTTTTGATATTTTAAATACTCTTTGAACATGATTCACACTATTGGATATTGTAATTATTACATCTTTTCACATTCAACATTGCTATGTGCTTCTTTTAAGTTTTAAAAAATAATGAATTGTTTTGACGCATTGCAAAGCCAACTGTCTGAACAAATCACATTGAGCTAAAACCAACATCATGGGCCTGTTCCAGCTTAAACATTACCATTAGATTATGCGCACGGGCACCATTGGAGGGACATATCAAAGAGGAGTCTTGAGTTCTGTGTTTAGCAGCACAATCAACCTTTATTCAGAGCTCTTTACCGAAATGGGAGAGGTCCTCAGAAACAGGATCCACCAGACACTCTAACTCTTCCAGCCAAATATAACATTTTTATGCATTTTTCCATACAATAATGACATGCAACATTGTCATTGTTAGCCAATCCCCCTCATCTATACGTCCAATCCTATAAATACGCGATCAATGATGGAGAACTTTGTGGATAGCCCTCGGTCCTCCCATAATCTCATGATGTTTACCAGACACCCAGTCACCTATTTTGGGATCTTAGAATGCATTTCATCAATCACTACTGATATTGACAGATTCTTCCCAGACATTTGCCAGCTGCATCACATTAATTGCCGATAAACTGGACACTCGCTTGTCATTAACGACTTTTTTAAAAATCTGTTTGGCAATTTATGTTTCCTAATAGTCTTATTACAAGAGATATTAAAAAATGCTAATTTCTACTAATCGATATAAAATTTATCATTTCAGTTCCAATATAAAGTTATACAGTCACACAGAATGTTAAAATTCTTCTATAAAACTGACAACTTAGGGAGCAGCTTCTCTCTCATTCAACCCTGGGAGATCAACAGTCTCTCTGACTTGCAGCTACAGTTTATGACCACTGCTATTTGCGTGCTGTAAGTTGGTTTTAAACCAGAAGTTTGATTCTTGAAAGAACCTTACTGTCTCTCTTTTAAACTAGCTCTCATTTCTAAATAAGACAGCATCTATTTGAATTCTATTGATAAGGGAGAAATTTTGTCACTTGTACAGTTTTACTAAGTCATTAAAAGAAACTTGTTTGGATTCTCAAGGTACAACAGGACATGGCCTCAGTCCCACCCTTATCTTATAATTTGTCTCTGCAACTCTTCCCTTGATCTTTGGGTGCAAGGATCTGTACTTAAGCTGTAATTATTTATTTCTCCCCAGTCACAATGAGTGTGCTTTACAGCCTTTCTCTACACTATACCATGCTATGATGCTGTTGTAGAAGTTATCTGCCAACACCATTTACTGTTTCTGTCCCGGTTGATAGAACAGGAATTTTCTTTACTCCCTACAGCTATTTACTCAAAGGAATCCAGCTCACCCCTTCATGTTAGTTTGTTGTTTGCATTTCTAATTTATAATCACCTAAAAAGTTCAGAACACTGTGGGATCAGACATTTCCTTCCATATTTTACTAAATAACAAACTTGGGACTGTAGTTAGTGTCCAGATATCTCTTATCTTTTCAAGGGCATTCTTTGTCAAAATGCTTATGTGTTTAGACCTGTCTGTTTACAGAAGTCTGATTAAATTCCCTAATGTTTCTTCTCATCAAGACCCTTTTATGACTCCCACAGGACCTTTCATTATCTTAGCCAATATGGAGACCACAAGTCTGGCTGTGAAAGTCTGCTGTATGTAGCTACTAATCCCCTTCTTGTCCGTCTTATGTCAGCTAAAACGCTTGGCAGCCATTTTATGTCAATTTTAGTCATGGGCAGCGCAAAAGGCCCAATCAGTTATTATTTATATACCTCTAAAACCGATTGCAACCTATAAACTTCAATTCTACAACAGGTCTTTTAATGAAGAGTAGTGGAAATGCTTTGAGGCTGATAGAAAAAAAATCATATTTTTGTGGGTTTTCGAATGGTTCTCAGTAAATCTGATTGCTCATGCATCCTTCCTAGTTATCAAATTCAATTCAAGTAAATTCAATAAATAAAGAAGAAACATCATAGTGGAAAGGCAGTAAAGTGTGCCTTTATCTGCTTTTTACTAGAAGCAAAAATGGTCTATGGTGATTAGCAATGAGGCACACCATTTGCAGAAGTTTAAAGAAAAATTCCAAATGCTCAATAATGATGCAAATAGTGAAACATAATGGTGAGAAAAAGTGTATATTTCATAGTTCTAATAAAGCTCTGCTAAATGAGGTTAATTTGTATGATTAGTGAGTGAATTGCTTTTCATTAATCCAAAAGTCAAAAATGATTATATTAAATTTGCCAAACAACATTTGAGCTATTTTTTACAATCTTGCACATCAAATCTTCCAGGGACATTTCATGTTTTGGAAAAGGTTCAGTGATAATTGATAGGATTCTAAATTGTAGAGTGAGGATTCATAAAATGTGTTTACACTTGACAAAGGAATGCTAAAAGACATGTAATCCAGGTGTTTAAAATGCTGAGAGGATTTTTAGCACGACATGAAAATGAGGCATGGAATTTATTTATATGGAAATAAGGCGGGCAGGCTGCAAATTACAGACCTCAAATCTGAGCAACGTCACAAAATGATTTATAGTCCTGTGTTTGCAAAATAGTTTTGATAAATTGAAGCAGATTCAGTTCAGAGCAACAAGCATGTTTTCACGAATCGGGGCTCTAAATTCTGAAGAAATACTAACCAAACTAAATGTGCTTCATTTGAGAAGGAAAATAGTTTTTATAAGTGATGTTAATGTACAAGGTTGTAAACTATGGGGGCTATAAGTATATAATGAAAGAATGTGATCCAAATATTGGGACACAACTTCAGCATAAAAGGTAGAAATTATGTGTGGCATATCATTGGTTATGCCATTCAAGCTTGAAGAAAAAAAACTTTTTTTTCACTTGAATTATCATTTCATAATGCCCATGAACATATGGGGAGACAAATTGAACATCATCTGTCACATGAAAAATGATAGATACACCGCTGAAAAAGTTGCAGAGAGAGGCTGATGATCCTTTCGTAAATAGCTCTCTGGACCTATATGAATAAAATTAACTACTCTGAAGTGGGACTTGAGAATAAAGAGATTTTATTTTCCATATGCACGAACATTACTACCGTCAAAAACATTCTGTTTCAATTACCAATTCTCGAAAAGTGTCGGATAAATATCTTATTAAGGATGGAATTGCAGGATGTAAGGACATGTATAAACATGCAGGTGATCAGTTTCAGCATGCAATTCAGTGGCTTCTATTCTCAAGAGACCATGGAAATGGCATCTGTAGAGTGTGATTGCTCTTCCTCAAATAGCGCAGCCTTTGATATACATTTAAAATATTTTTTGGGTTCTTTTGAACAGAGGATTTTCTTTGAACTCTTACCTGTGGCTGCTCACCTGCCTCAAAAACTGAAGTTCTGTAATTTAAATAAAAGTCATACTAATAAATGTTATATTTAGGTTGTTAGAAGAAGCAGACTCAGTGCATTTAATAGTTTTTTTTTGCTTATCCATACTTTGTAGATACCTTATGGCTGACCTCAGCATTAGTTGTGAGCAACTGAATATTTGAGATGAAGATGGAAAAAAAAATGCTTGAGACATTTCCTAATAGAAAGCCTTACTTTGTTCTATTTCCACCCACTATACATAATAATGTTTTGATAGTGACTTCTGATAAACAAAGCCTTTTAATTATAAGGACACTTGAAATGCATTAGGAAAATATATTGTAAGGACACTTGAAATGCATTAAGAGAATATATTGTAAGGACACTTGAAATGCATTAATATATTGTGAACCATATATGAATCCTTAACATTCCCATTTGATTTGCTTATTATTCCTTTTGAGACTGTAGTTCCAATTAATACTTCTGGTGCACCATTCCACCTGCTGCCGTGTGTTTGAGGCCTCAAACTACTTAGGTGGAAACTGCTTTGAAGATGGACTCCAAAGCATCTTTTGTCTACCCATTAACATCAACAATTGTGTAGCTGAACTAGCAATTCTTAAAGTGACTGTTGCAAAAAATTTGGAACAAAAGTATATTTTGTTTCTTTTAATGACTCTTGTGGACCCAGGAGGAACGTGGGTGTTTTGTTTAACCTTTGTTTTCTGTAGGTTGTTGAATTTCTGCCTCAATGTCCTAAATTGTGATATATAATTCAGTGTTGGAGCATCATGCAAACTCTCTGCAAATCTGAAATGAGGAACAGCCCTCAAAGTGGTCTGGGGCTTCTTGGCAAGAACTTTGAACAGGTTGCAAAAGTGCTGCTATTGTATGTGCAGATATACTGAGTCTGAACCTCACCCTCTGCTGGTTTGATGACACCATCCTGTTTACTTGTAGGGATATACAGAGCCTAATTGGTCTAGTACGATAGAGGAAAATCACTGCCACATATAAATAGAAGAAGATCTTGTATTGAAGAAGACATTTTATTGCACGTTAGCAACTAGTTACAGATTATGGTGACAAAATAGACATTATGGCGGAGTTTATGAGGAGGATCTTGATGTTAGTTCTCATTTCTTTGACATCATAAGCAGTTCTTCCCTCAAGTCTATATTTCATCATAGTTGGTGGTTCTTAACGTACTCCTCCTATTAACCCTTCCAGACGATTACATCCTTATACAGGATCTGCCATTATCCACCCAATGGCTGGCCAAAATCAAGATCCACTTTTACCTGTTCAAATGTGATAGATAGATCTGAACCCCAAACAGGGAAACTGGAAATAAAATATTATAGAAACTTTAGTACAGCAAGAAGAAACATCAGTAACAACTCTTTTAAGTTGTCTGTCTCACTGAGCTTCCATTATATTAAGAATACTCAAACATACAAATTAAAAGCAGAAATGGTCCATTTGGCAGTTTAAGCCTGCGCTGCTAATTAAGAGCAAAATGTGTGATAAGTTTATCCTTCCTATTGACTCCAGTAAGCCTTTGGTTTCAATGCCTAACAAGAATCCATCTACTTCTGCCTTCAAAATTACTGAATGACCCTGCTTTCACTGTCTTCTGAGGCAGAGAGTTCCAAGTCTCACAACCTTCTAAGAAAAAAAATTCTCTGTCCTAAAAGAACAGCGCTAATTTTTAAACAGTGACCCCTAGTTTTGGGTTTACCTACAGGAGGAAACATCCTACCTATCTTGTCAAGACTGTTCAGGGTCTTACATATTATAATCAAGTCACCTCTCACTTTTCTCTCAACTCCAGTGGGGAACAAGTCCAGTCTGTCAAACTTTCCTCATAAGGCAACCTGATGATTCCATTATCAATCTAGTAAACATCCCTTGAACTATCTCTCATGCATCTACAATCTTCCTTAATTAATGATAGCAAAATTGCACATGGTATTTAAGGTGTTCTTATGGATGCCCTATGTAACTGAAGTGTAAAATCCTTTCTTCATTTGAGTCATATGTAAATTTAATGACCATGCCTTCACTTCTCTTAGCTAAGTCATTGATGTAAATTTTAAAAGCCTGAAGCCTTAGCACAGTCTCTTCAGGACTCCTCTTGTCACATTCTGCCAATCAGAAAAGAGACCCATTTATTTTACATTCTGTTTTCTGCCACCAGTCAGTATTCTATCCATGCTAATAAAGTCATCCTTACAACAGGAGCTTCTACTTTGTGTGATAACTGTCAAATGCCTTCTGAAAATTGAAGTACAGCATGAATACAGGCTCTCCTTTATCCGTAGTGCATATTATCCTTTGAATAACTTCAATAAATTGGTTAACCATGATTTTCCTTACAGAAAACCAAGCTGAATGTTCCTGATTACCTCGAGTTTTCAAAGTGACATTCTTGAACCAATTGCTGTGTGTGGCAAGGGAAGAGAAGTTAGTTAGTTGGCTATTAGACTAAAGTGAGGTACACGATAAAGCCAAAAACAAGGTTTCAAAACCCACACTGACTATGCTACATCATGGAAGCTTGTTGTCTCACCCTCCTCAATGCCTGTGGAGTGGTGACACTCAAGCTATACATGGGGCAGCGCAGTGGCTCCGTGATTAACATTGCTGCCTCACAGCGCCAGGGCCCAAGGTTCGGTACACCCTCTGGAGACCGTCTGTGTGGAGTTTATATGTTTCCTCTTGGTGCTCGAGTTTCCTCCCACAATCCAGAGATATGCAGGTTAGGTGGATTGGCCATGCTAAATTGCCCATAGTGACCAGGAATGTGTAGGTTAGGTGGATTAACCATGGGAAATGCAAGTTTACAGGGATAGGGTAGGGAGTGGGTCTGGGTGGGAGACTCTTCGGAGGGTCAATGCAGATTCGATGCGCTGAATGGCCTTCTTCCACACTGTATGGACAGAGATGGCTCTGGTCCTTTGTGTACTATGGTTCCTTACGTGCATGCTTTATTGTGAGAGCAAAGTCAGTTACATCTTCACTGTCGGAAGGATGTTGTTAAACTTGAAGGGGCTCAGAAAAGATTTACAAGGATGAAGCCAGGATTGGAGGGTTTCAGTAATAGGGAGAGGCTGAATATGCTGAAACTATTTTCCCTGGAGCATCGGAGGCTGAGGGGTGACCTTATAGAGGTTTATAAAATCATGAGGGGCATGGATAAGATGAAAAGCCAAGGTCTTTTCCCTGCGGTGGGGGAGTCCAAAACTAGAGGGCATAGGTTTAAGGTGAAAGGGGAAAGATTTAAAAGGGACCTAAGGGGTAACTTTTTCACGCAGAGGGTGGTGCATGTATGGAATAAGCTGCCAGATGAAGTGGTGGAGACTGGTACAATTACAACATTTAAAAGGCATCTGGATAGGTATATGAATAGGAAGGGTTTAGGGGGATATGGGCCAAATGCTGGCAAATGGGACTAGATTAATTTAGGATATCTGGTCAGGGTGGACGAGTTGAACTGAAGAGTCTGTTTCCCTGCTGTATATCTCTATGAACCTATGACTATGACATTATCAATTAGAATGACACCAACAAAATGGCATAGAACTCCATTAATACTATCAAACAGCAAAACAGTGAAAATTTTAGAGATCTCAAAAAGTGCATTCCATTTTGAAGGCCCATAGCTTGTCTGCACAACTGGATAAACAAAGCAGAGTGCATGAACCAAAAGCCAGTGTTTAAATTTAATGAGATAACAAGGTGTAGATCTGGATGAACACAGCAGGCCAAGCAGCATCATAGGAGCAGGAAGGCTGACGTTTCGGGCCGAGACCCTAGGCCCTATGATGCTGCTTGGCTTGCTGTGTTCATCCAGCTCTACACCTTGTTATCTCAGATTTTCCAGCATCTGCAGTTCCTACTATCTCTGTTTAAATTTAATGCATGTGTCTTCAATTGACCCAGGGAAACAAATCAAAATGTTTGATATCGCACTTCCAGCATTTTCTGCTTTTTGTTTAAGTAAAATATATATTTTGAGTTTCTCAGCCCAGAGCAGATGGATATGACTGCAGCTAAAGAGAATTGAAAATATTTTTCCACCCATGCTAGTGTTAAACTGGGAAGTAGGAGCACAGATTTCTCACATGGGGGACAAAAAAAAACAACTCCATATGAGGCACTGTTGCTTCACATTGAACTTTCTGTTGTGGTATGAGATATCGAACCAAGTTTGTGTGGGAAGGCAGAGTCCTGAGGGCCTGATTAATATAAAATACTATACTTTCTCCTCTTCTTCCTGGCTGGCAGCTGGCAAGGTTAAACATTGCTGAATTAACCTTCGCCTCATCTCACTCTTTTTTTTACTAATCAAGAAGATGTTGAAATGCATTTCTTTATTCAGCTAGCTTCAAAGCTATAAGGAGAGGATGATGGATTGATATTTTGGAAGTGCAGGATCAAATAGACTGAAAGTCTTCAAACATCATGTGCACTAAGGGCATAATAATCTCAAGAATAATTATTTGTATTTTCATATAGGGATTTAATGTAAAAAGTTTAATTAATAATTTTCTATGTGTAGGTAAATAATATCTAAATATAATGTACACCACCATGTTCAGGAGAGGAGAAAAGGCCCTGATTTAAATGACATATATTCAACAAACCATATAAATCACTTCAACACAGATTAGTCTCACCTAAGTACCTTTTCATTATATTCTTAGAATTACAGAAAGATTCACAACTTACTATCTTATTGATTAGTGCTAAGCAAATTATTTCAACACATTTTGTTTTTGGCTTGCAATCTGTGAATCCCTAATGGCAGCGTACCTGGGAAGTAATTTTTCAATCTGGAAATAGCTCCAGGATATATCATCATTCATATTCTAATATGTTCATGCCATTTGATTTGCCTGAATGCCAGAAGTAAAGGTTTCCTGTTGCCAATATATCAATGTATCAGTATATCTGGACAGCATGGTGGCTCAGTGGTTAGCACTGCTACCTCATAGCATCAGGGATCCAAATTTGATTCCAGCCTTGGGCGACTGTCTGTGTGGAGTTTGCGCATTTTCCCTGTGTCTACGTGGTTTCCATCTGGTGCTCCAGTTTCCTCCCATAGTCCAAAGATGTGCAGGTCAGGTGGATTGGCCATGCTAAATTGCCCACAGTGTCCAGGGATGTTTAGGTTAGGTGGATTAGCCAATAGAAATGCATAGTTCCAGGGATGGTGTTGGCGAGGGGGTGGGGTGTGAGTCTGGGCTGGATGCTGTTGGAGGGTCATTGTGGACCTGATGGGCTGAATGGCCTGCTTCCACACGGTAGGGATTCTATAATTCTATGTATTTAAATTTGTATTGGTGAGCTCCATGTTGGGCCTGACACTAGAAGTTCTCCAAGTTGGGGACAGAAAATCATTGCTGGAAAAATGGCTGCAAAATGCCAGGATAACTTAAAGTGAAGAAATTTGTTGAAGCCTTCACTGTTGGAGGTTCCATCTTTGGATGAGATACTGTGTAAAGGCTTCGTTTCCCTCTCAGAGTAGACATATAATATCCCATGGCACCAGTTCAAGAAGGGGATAGGATTCTTCTGGCCTTTAAGCTTCTATTCATCCCTCAACCTACACCATTTAAACAGATACTCTGCTCACATGTTCTGTTGCTGCTTTACAGGACTTCACTGGTTACATTTTAGCTGCATCTTTTCTTGCATCACACCAATGACTAAAGTCATAAAAATCAAACTGAATTGGCTGTTAAGTGTGTTGGATGTTCTGATGTGCAATATAATTTCACATATTTACCTTTTCCCTTTGCTAACACGAGCAGATGTGGAAGATTATGGCACAGTAGTTCCAAAAAACCATAATCATAAACTTTCCACACACTCACCTCAATTGTATTATACACTGCACTAATTTTCAAAAATGATAACCATTACTCAAACCTAAAAAACCCAAGCCTTGACCCATGTGCCAATTGCTGCCCTATCTCTGATCTTCACTTCCTATCCAAAGTGCTCGAAAATTTAAGAACAGCCAAATTCCTCATGTGCTGAGATCCGAAATAAAAACAGGAAGTGTTGGAGAAGCTCAGCAGATCTGGCCAATTTGACTCCTCTTTTCTGAAACACTGACTCTTTTTCTCTCTCCATTGATGCTGCTAGATCTAATGGGCTGAATTTTCCAGGGCCCCACAGAATGTTTAGAAGGTTGGACATGAGAACTTTGGGCAAAACATCAGCTTCCCAAAAATGGGTGAACATTTTTCTACAAAGTCAGTTGGCTGGTTGGCTTTCCTAACCTTCATGTTTGAGGACTTCTTCAATATTCATTAGAATTCTATGACTATTCAATAACACCCCAGCCCACTGGAATTATATTCACAGGGTTTAACCTTGTTATACTAAAAAATGGGAAACATGTGCATTCACAAACCTGAGGATTTTTAAGAGGCTTGTTTCTGATGGGCTAGCTTTCCTCCTGCAAACTCCAATGAGAACAAACTTTTTCGCTAACTTGGCTCCTTCATAACTAAGCTGTTTCTTTGTGCAAATGCATGCTAAATAAGAGCCATAGCTTCACCATGATGACTAACTCATGAGAAGTCACAGTCTTGCTTGTTGTAATTGTTGAAGGAGAGAGAGAGAGAGCTGACTGTGCTCACTATAATGAATAAGTGAGTTGTCACATGAGTTAACAGTAGCAAATCTGATCAGGATATGCAAATGGGGAACAACTGAAAAGAGATCTGAAATAGAAAAAAGGTGTTTGACTGAAGAGAAGGCTCTGCTTAAAATGAGGCTCCACAGATAAGCAGCAAACGAAAGGTAATGTGAAAGGAAAGGAACAGTAGGGAATAGAACTTGGAAGGCATCATTGTCAGAGCAATGTCAGATCTGGGGAATGAACAAACCAAAGTGGGATGCAAATAGGAGAGTCATTGTGAGAGGGCAAGGGGATACAAGGAAGGATGGAAGCTGAATATTTAGGATTGAGAACAAAATGGAGCAACTAGGTGTGCGAGAGAAAGTAAGCAAGCAGATAAACTGAATAATAGGCATTGTAAGGGTAAGGCTGGACATTGGGATCTGGATGAGTGTGGGACTGAGAAAAAAGCATGAATATTGAGAGAGAGAGATATAGTCTCATGGAGAGATCGAAGAAAGGCAGAAAAAATGCCAGCAGAAAGGAGAAGGCTATCTATACTTATGTGACAAATTATGTTTCATAAGGGGGGAGGGTAAATAGTGAAAGAATATAAGGAAAAGTTTTTTTGAATAACCACCTTTCTCAAAGTATGCAAATGCATGAACTCGTACCCTTCATTTCATAAGTACTTCATGTTATTACATTAACTGAAATTACAAATGATTCCCTCTGCTCAGTTACTACTCGCTTATTTTTCAAAAATAATGTGCATCTTTCCTCCCTCAAAAGTCCCACTGTTGACACATCTGCCTTTCCAAATCACTGCCCCGCCTTGGATTTTCATTTTCCTTCCAGAGTCCTTGAATATTTTGCCTCAACAGTCCATGTCCATTTTTTTTCTCAATTCCATTTAAATCTCTTTATGACCTCACTTTTCCCTATACCTAATGTTCCAGGGTCGTTGAAATGCTACATGGACTCTGGATTTCTCCAACTGCGGTTTCTGGTACATCCGTTACTCTCCCCTGACATAATTAGAAAGACGGACACGGATAGAGTCAGGGTTCAGGGATCAGGCAAGCTAACATCTTGAGAGGGAATTATGTCATTCTCCTGTATGCCCGTGTCCATTACGGTTTCTGTACAAAAACTGAGCCCAGGAATAGCATGGCAGTCTGGAAGCCCATGTCAGTGCTGATCTTCAGAGTTAAAATGACAGCATCTGAGCTTCCATGGCATGAAGGCTTGCTATCGTAGAACTGTCGGAACTGTTAACAGGAGCTGCCTGGTGGTGAGCCCTCCTATTATGACCATGGAGCAAATCACATATTCCATTTTGACAGAATGATCTCCAAAGTAGGCACATAGTCCTCACATAAGTTGAAGCAAACCTGCTTTGTTCACTAAATTACTGTTGAAAGAGCATTTAACTTTTCTTTATGTATTTCCACCAGCTGTCTTCAGTAAGCTGGGGCCTGGAAAGTGAGCATCTGAATTCTCCTCAGTGGATTTAATTTGTGACTTTACCCTCTGATGGTCTGTGTTGTCTTATGTCCCCAATCTAACTCCTAGACAATGCTCATTAATGTGCTGTCTTTCCTCTCGTTTGCCTTCTGATTTATGCATGCTGCCAGACTCTGAGCTGGAATGGTCTGACTAAACACTGTTGCATCTTCTGCAAGGCTATTCTCTTCCTGCAATGTTACAGGAGCCTCAGCATTTTCAGCATCAGATGAGGATGAAAGGGACGAGGGTTAATGTATAATGTGAGGCTATATACTGGGAGCTAAGGTATTGTTCTTTGTATCACCATCTAACTGCCTCACTGGCTATTGAGGTATTAGCTGGAAGACTTTCTCCTCCTTTGGAGAGTCTAGAAAGCAGCATCCAAAAAAAGTGGAATGTAAGTTCAGCTCTTGGAGGTATATTTCCCTTATGTAGCATTTCTTCATGTCTCTGATCCTTTGTGAGGTAAAGGCTGTCTTTAAAGATCATCAGTGACATGTGTACTGAGTTTTATGGAAGCAGCAGATGTTGCTCCTTCAAGGCTGGAAACTGGGGGAAGACCACACTGCGCACCGGATATAACCAGCCACAGCTGATCAAGTGACTTTCTCCAGGGCTGACATCTCTATTAAAGATGGTGGATCTGCCCTCGAGAAGGGCCAGCAATTCCAGCAGTGTCATTGCCAACACTGACCATTGTTGGAGATAAACATGGAGAATGAGAACATATCAATGCTGGAGCCCTCAAGGACGTACAAGTCAAGTTGGGCATAGCTGGATCCAGGTAGGCAGACCTCAGTAATCACATGTCATGCAGTGGAATTTATGGTGGCTAAGCAGCACCATTATTGTTCGGGTGGCCATTGTTATCATTTGTCCCTCCTGATTGCCAAAGACAACCCAAAATGGGTGATCTATCCCACTGTCTGCTGGAAGGCTGCAGGTTTCATAAAACAGTCTTCCCACACAACATGGGCAAAATGCCCACAGTGGTAAGAAGTGGCCATGAATTAACCATTTAAAGTGGATCAACTGGGGCCTAGTCAGGTGACACATCTGGCAAATTTTCCACCTCTGCTGTCAAGCACATTGCCCAATGTCTTCTCACACCATTTTGCCATCCTTTCTGCCTCTCAGCCCATCAACAACCAGATAGTAAAGCCAGCCCATGACTTTCTGCAGCTTCCAAAGGGGTGCATAGAAATTAGGCAGTACAGCTAATGCTCACTGTTAAACTGGCCTATTAACACTATCATTAGTAGTATTAATAGTAAAACACTATTAATGTCAAATGAAGCCTGTGACTTTGTGAACAGATGAGCATTCTTCTGGGTGCAATCAAATTTCTGGTATGAAGTTTTAGTTTGGTATAGCCATGGTGCCTGCAGTCAGACATTTTAAAGTGCATTTTCCTTGTGTATTAAAAGCAGTGGTGTAAATTTTGACTTACCAGAATAAAATAGACTGGAAATGGATTCTGCCAGATAACTGTGTACTAGTCCAATTAGACAACCTCAATAACCTCTTTCGATTACATATCGTTAACTTGGAATGTAATAGAAACAATAGCAAATTCTACAATTCCGGCTTTCGCCTAACATTTATTCTAGAAATTACGCAAAAGCCAACAATTTGATCGAAGAGGCCCATTCAGTTATTTGTGCTCCACACATCTTTTTGCCCATCTATTAACACATTCTTCTAATCCTTTCTCCATTCTGTATTTGCCTGGCTTTCACTCAAATACGTCAATGTATTTTATTCCTTTATGCAAAAGAAGTCAATTTCCCTGTGGAAATCAGGTTTCCTACAATTTCAGTTTGTACTGGTATGCACGACATGAATGGGCTAACAGGACATAGGACTAACAATTACTTCTTAATTGTGATGCAATTAATTGGATACATTGCATTTGCTGACCACATTCTCCTGTTTCATCAGGCAGTAAACACCACACTGTGATCCTTTTATATTTAGGCTAAAACTAAATATGATGCATTGAAAATGTAGATAATTATACATGAATGGTGCAGTAGGTTCTGAAGTTATCATACGTAGAAAAGAATAAAGACCAAATTAGTGCATAAGGAATCCAACTGGATTCTTGTGAATATATTTTTAATGTAGCTGTATTAGTTGCAAATGTTTTGGAGAAACTAATCTTTTGCACACCTCCTGATGTGATGATTGAGCAGAGATGAGACAATATTCCTACAATTGTGAAGTCCAGGTGATGGCCCAGTGGCATTATCACTAGACTATTAATCCAGAAGCTCAACTAATTTTCTGGGGATCTGTATTCCATTGCCGCCACAGCAGATGGTGGAATTTGAAGGCAATTTTTTAAAAATCTGGAATTAAGAATATACTAATCACCATGAAGTATTTGTCAATTGTCGGAAAAACCTATCTGGTTCACTATTGTTCTTGAGGGAAGGAAATCTGCATCTTCAACTGGTCTGGCCCACATGACTCTCAATTGCTGTCTGAAATGGCCGAGCAAGCCATTCAGCCAATTGCTACAAAGTTTCAAAGAAATGCGACAGGATGGATCACCTGGCATTAACCTAAGCACCAGAGAAAGACAACAGCAGAGACAGCCCTGTCGACCCTGCAAATTCCTCCTCACTAACATCTGGGGGTTAATGCCAAAATTGGGAGAGCTGTCTCACAGACTAGTAAAGCAACAGCCTGATGTAGTCATATTCATGGAATCATGCCTTATAGACAATGTTCCAGACACCACCATCACCATCCCTGGATATGTCCCGCCTCACCGGCAGGACAGATCCAGCAGAGGTGGCGGCACAGTGGTATACAGTCGAGAGGTTGTTGCTCTAGGAGTCCTCAACATTGACTCAGGACCTCATGAAGTCTCATGGTTTCAGGTTAAACATTGGCAAGGAAACCTCCTGCCGATCACCACATACTGTCCTCCTTCAGCTGATGAATCAGTACTCCTCCAAGTTGAACAACATCTGGAGGAAGCACTGAGGATGGCAAGGTCACAAAATGTACTCTGTTTGGGGGATTTCAATGTCCACCACCAAGAGTGCCTCAGCAGCAGTACTACTGATCAAGCTGGTCTGGTCCTAAAGGACATAGCTGCTAGACTGGGTCTGCGGAAGGTTGTGAGGGAACCAGCAAGGGGGAAAACCATACTTGACCTCATCCTTACCAACCTGCCAGCTGCAGTTGAATCTGTCCATGACAGTATCAGTAAGAGTGACCATCGCACAGTCCCTATGGAGATGAAGTCCTGCCTTCACATTGAGAACAACCTCCATCATGTTGTGTGGCACTATCACTGTGCTAAATGGGAGAGACTTTGCACAGATCTAGCAGCTCTAGACTGGGCATCGATGAGGCGCGGTGGACCACCAACAGCAGCAGAATTGTACTCCAGCACAATCTGTAACCTCATGGCCTGGCATATCCCCCACTCAACCATTACCATCAAGCCAGGGGATCAACCCTGGTTCAATGGAGAATGCAGGAGAGCATGTCAGGAACAGCACCAGACATACCTGAAGATGAGGTATCAATCTAAAGAAGCCACCAAAGAGGACTACCTGCATACCAAACAGCATAAGCAGCAACTGACAGACAGAGCTAAGCAATCTCACAACCAACGGATCAGATCTACCCTCTGCAGTCCTGCCACATCCAATCGTGAATGGTGGTGAATAATTAAACAACTCACTAGAGGAGCAGTCTCCACAAATATACCCATCCTCAATGATGGAAGAGCCCAGCACATGAGTGCAAAAGATAAGGCTAAAGCTTTTGCTGCCATCTTTAGCCAGAAGTGCCGAGTGGATGATCCATCTCGGTCTCTTCCAATGGTCCCCAGCAGTACCAGTCTTCAGCCAATTCGATTCACTCCATGTGATATCAAGAAATGGTTGGACACATTAGATGCTGCAAAGGCTACGGGCCCTGACAACATTCCGGCAACAGTACTGAATACTTGTGCTCCAGAACATGCCGCTCCCCTAGCCAAGCTGTTCCAGCACAGTTACAACACTGGTATCTACCCGACAATGTGGAAAATTGCCTATGTATGTCCTGTACATAAAAAGCAGGACAAATCCAACTCAGCTAATTACTGTTCCATCATTCGACTCTGAATCATCAGTAAAGTGATGGAAGGTTCATCAACAGTACTATCAAGCAGCACCTGCTCAGAAATAACCTGCTCAGTGACTTCTAGTTTGGGTTCTGCCAGGGCCACTCAGCTCCTGATCTCATTACAGCCTTGGTTCAAACATGGACAAAAGAGCTGAATTCCAGAGGTGAGGTGAGAGTGACAGCCCTTGACATCAAGGCTGCATTCGACTGAGTTGTGGCATCAAGGAGCCCTAGCAAAACTGGAGTCAATTGTTATCAAGAGGCAAACTCTCTGATGGTTGGAGTCATACCTGACACATAGGAAGATGGTTGTGGTTGTTGGCGATCAATCTTCTCAGTTCCAGGACATCTCTGCAGGAGTGCCTCAGGTTATTGTCCTCGGCCCAACCATCTTCAGCTGCTTCATCAATGACCTCCCCTCCATCATAAGGTCAGAAGTTGGGATGTTTGCCGATGATTGCACAATGTTCAGCACCGTTCATAACTCCTCAGATACTGAAGTCCACGTTCAAATGCAACAAGATCTGGACAATATCCAGGCTTGAACTGACAAATGGTAAGTAACATTCGCACCACACAAATGCCAGGCTGTGACCATCACCAATAAGAGACAATCTAACTACTACCCCTTGGCATTTAATGGTGTTCCCGTCACTGAAACCCCACTATCAACATCCTGGGGTTTATAACTGAGCAGAAACTCAACTGGACTCACTACATTAACACAGTGGCTACAAGAGCAGGTCAGAGGCTAGGAATGCTGCAGCGAGTAATTTACCTCCTGACTCCTCAAAGCCTGTCCGCCATCTACAAGGCACTAGTCAGGAGTGTGATGGAATACTCCCCACTTGCCTAGATGAGAGCAGCCCCAACAACACTCATGAAGCTTGACACCATCCAGGACAAAACAGCCGGCTTGATTGGCACTACATCCACAAGCATTCACTCCCTCCACCACCGACACTCAGTAGCAGCAGTGAGTACTATATACATGATGCACCACAGAAATTCACCAAAGATCCTCAGACAGCACCTTCCAAACCCACGATCACTTCCACCTAGAAGGACAAGGGCAGCAGATATATGGGAACACCACCGCCTTCAAGTTCCCCTCGAAGCCACTCACCATTCTGACTTGGAAATATATTGGCATTCCTTCACAGTTGCTGGGCCAAAATCCTGGAATTCCCTCCCTAATGCCATTGTGGGTTAATCCACAGCAGGTGCACTGTCGTGGTTCAAGTAGTCATGTTTACCACCACCTTCTCAAGGGCAACTAGAGATGGACCCTGCAGCGACACCCACATCTGGCAAATGTATAGAGAAAAAAATTCCAAAAGATAAAACCCTCAATTTATATAGTACCTTTAATGTAAATGAAATTTTCCAAGGTGCTTCACTGAAAAGTTATAAAACAAAATATGACATCAAGAGAAAAAGAAATATTAGGTCAGTCACCCAAACATTTGGTCAAAGGGTAGGTTTTCATCCTTTAAGGTAGCCTTCAAAGAGAGAGGTAGAAGGAGAGATGTAGGGAGGGTATTCCAGAACTTGGAGCCTAGGCAACTGAAGGCTTGGTAACATAGGGGTTAACATCAAGAAGCCAGAAGTAGAGGAGCACAGAATTCTCAGAAGATTGTAGAGCTCTATGAGATTGCATGGAAAAGGAGGGTGTGATGCCATGGAGGGATTTGAAAACAAGGATGAGACTTTTAAAATTTTGATGTTGCTTGATCAGCGGATACAGGAAAATTCGGGGAATTCAATTTGTTGCAACTTAAAACATGGGCTGCAAGGTATTGGCTGACCTCAAGTTTCTAGAAAGTGGAATATGGGAGCCCAAACAAGAGAGAGCTTGAAAAGTCTAATCGCGGTAACAAAGGTTTGAAGGAGACTTTCAGTGACCAGTGAGCTGAGATGGATTGAAGCTGACCATGAAGTAGAAATGGAGATTTTATTGCAAGATTATGAGACTGGAAGTTCATCTTCGGGTCAAATATGACATATGTTGCAAATTTCAAGCTGCTGCCAGGGAGAGGGATGAGGTTTAGAATTTCATCTGAAAACAATTGCTTCAGTCTTCCCAATATTTCGTTGGAGGAACTTTCTGTTATATTGATAATTGGTATCATATTGGCAGATTAATAATTTAGCAATGAAGAAGGACTCAAAGGAGGCAATGGTAAGATAAAGTTTGGTGTCAACGGCGCAGTGTGGAAGAAAATGGCAGCACTGCCCACACTCAGATTTGGTAGGCCATGAAGAAGGAGATTGCAACATCCATTGACGTTAAAGGGAAAGAAAATGGCATACAGCCGCAATTAAAGTACAGGACATATACATGCTCAGCCCCTAATCCCACAGCACCATAATGCAAAGAATGAGATGGTTATATGAGGAGGGCCAAAGATGCCAACTAAGCTCAACATCATGTATACATATTGTTTGTCTTGTTTCCAGATGATGCTGGAGGCTTTTCGCAGAGACCTCCATCCATCGACCTTCGCTTATGGCCATTATAACGTAATACCTAATACTGTTACAAAAATTATTCAGACTTAGAGAGAAAAACTAACAACTAGAAACAAGGTTAATTTAAAGACATTTATACAAAATTGCAAAATTAACTACAATCCGTTGTCGCCACCAAAAGTGCCCTCAATAGATCTTCTTCTGCCTCTCCTGCTCCTATATCTTGGTGTACTAATGTTTCTGCAGCTACAGTGGATTCATCTTCAAGAAACAAATGTGAGCTTCCAAATGTCGGAGTGGAACAAGTAAGATGGAAGTGGAGGGCTCAGCCATCTCTATGGTGTCCTAGCAGGAACCGTCTGAAATGGCTTGTAAGGTATTACCTCTGGCTGTGTGCATCATTGCTCTTTCCTGTCTCCTTGCGAGGAAGAGGCACCTGGTGTATGTACCAGGCTTCTCATCTCCCTGTTGTCTTTCCTTCAGTCCTGAGGATCAATGGGTGAAGTCCTGGAGTTCAGCTTCATGCAGCTCTCCAGCAGATGCTGAGGGTGCTGGACCGACTCTCCATAGCAGCTACCAGCCTCTCCATGGAGGCAGGATGAAGCTTGCATGACTCGCTGCACTGCTGCAGTTAGGGCCACTGCAACCACATACCTGCCTTCTGCTCCTGTTCCTCTCACTGTCTGTGGATGAAATTCCTGATTAATGCCACAGAGTTCTATCCTGCCTGGGGCTGAAAGGCGCCTTGCCTCTGGCAGTCCTCTGAGTACAAGTGGCTGGGAGTGTTTCTTGCTGTTACAGGACGATGCTCACCAGATTGTGCTGCCAACATTCAAAGCCTAACCTTCCCACTGAGGTTACAATATCTGCACTGATTGAGGCCTCTGTACTCTGATCCTCGAAGAATGAGCAGGAGGTGGGGATCTAGGTCTTCCTCCACATAGATGCTGGAAATGCTGCCTGTAGCTGCAAGGGAGGGAAGGTGAATGGCAAAATAGTTAGAAGTGGTGTGGAATGAATGACACTGACAGTGTGATTAACGTGCAAACTGCCAGTGGAATGAAGAATGGTATTTACTTGGGTTGACTGGAGATGAATGTCTTAGTATTCCCACAGGAACAATCCTGGTCTTCCCTGTAAAGAACAGGATTTTCTCCTCATGGGAGATGAAGAGGCTGATGTTGGGCATCCCTCTCCCCCACCAGTTGTTTTCCATCCTGTTTTGGACTACTTTCTTTTGTACTGAGAGAACAAGTGGATGGCACATATTTTAATCTTGGTACAGATGGTGTTCTGAGATTGTGAGGAGGCAACACAGAGGGTGTGCAGCATGAATGTTGTGGGAGATTGGGGTGGGTAGGAGAGAAAGAGGGAAGATGTTACAAGTAATAGAGAGGGGGGAAGAGCATGTGGTTTGGTGGAAGGTGGGTGCAGTCACAAAGATTATGAGATGATTAGGTACCAAACGGAAGAGTAGGACACTTAGCCTGACAGAATAGAGAAGGTTATTGACCTACTTCATTGCTGCTGGCGATTCTTTCAGTCCATGGAAATGACATTCACCCAGGTGGCAACCTTGGACCAGTCTGCCTGGATCTGGTAGTATGGCTGGCTCTTCCAGTTCTCTGGGAAGGGGATGGCCCTCCTTTGGACCATCCCCTGGAGCAGGATTTTTGTTGGAGAACTGCAAAGTGATCTGTGCCCGACATCATCACAATCAACAGTTGAGCAAGTGGGGTACGTTCGGACTACCAGTACTCACCTTAGGTGCACTGTGACCTTTTAGTTATGGCACGGATGTA
This sequence comes from Rhincodon typus, assembly GCF_021869965.1. Taxonomy (NCBI): domain Eukaryota; kingdom Metazoa; phylum Chordata; class Chondrichthyes; order Orectolobiformes; family Rhincodontidae; genus Rhincodon; species Rhincodon typus. Next base: position 27,591,105 of record NC_063345.1, on the reverse strand, counting down.
GGGAATGCTGGTCTTTCAGCAGGTATCATTGAGTGGCGAGTTGTCCAAGGAACATGGTATGATTCAACCAGGAATAGATGTGACTTATGCCTTGGGGAAGGGTAGCTAGTTAATGCAATGAGTTTGGTAAAACATAGTGAGAAAACTCGAGGACTCATGGCAAAAATCCCTCCAAACATCTCAGTGCAACTCAGGCTTAGCCAAATAGACATAAAATTTATCCCATTAATTAACCCAAGATGTACAATCATATCACAAACAGACATTCACAGTGTATTCAGGTTTTCAGATACCAATAATGTTTCCAAGGCAAACGTTGTGGTGTTGAGAACAATGATATTGCTTATCTATAGATCAAAAAAATCTCTGTATTTAGTTTTCAGTGCTTGGCATTCAGTATGGAAAGTCATGTCCATCTTTACCAGAACTATTTTTAAGACAGGTGTATCTAAGTTAGCTAAAATTACATTAATAATTTAAGAAAATAATTTTCTATAATTGCATTGCCTTCTTTCATCACAATGTGTTCATTTATGGCAAGAACCTACCCTGTGTTTTACAAAATCCATAGCTTTAATTGAAAACTTAAAAAAAAACACGATTAAAAACAATAACAAGGGTCCTTGCTCCAGGGATTGAAGGAATTGGAATCTTTTCAATAGAAAATGAACTTGGTTGCCATGGTGCATTGTAACCAGCAAATCCACGAAAGAGTTTTTTTTACTGCTAAGTATCCTTACACCTCACTGTGCAGTATGTAATAAAACTGCTCGACAGTGAATCATGAGCTTCAGATTTAGAAAAACTAATTTAGTTACTATGTTTATGCAATTCGTTTCTTTATTGCTTTGACTTTTTGTCAAAGATGGCATATTATAATATTAATAATTTAGAATGTCTGTGTATTTTTCCTTCCGGGGCTGCTCATATTTTCTACAGCACGAATTTTCAAATTATACCTGGTGAAATTATGATCAAGGAGTTGAAACTTAAAAATATTAATAAAAGATTAAAATAAAGGTGTTGTCAGCAAAGAATACATAATTATTGACAGTTCCTCTTAATTGGTCTTTTCATAAGTAAAATTTATGTAAAGTTAATAAAAGTTGAAAATATAGACCATAACCTTTTATTCTCTACTGATCTATAACACAACTCAACCTTCACTAAATCTGGTTATTAAACTATTCCATGTGAATGTCCTTTGATAGTAGAGCAGATAAAAGCATTGCATGAGGGAGTAATTGAGCTATGAACACAGGCTAGTCCCAATTTAAATCACTAGTTTAAATTAGCTTGACTAATAACCACCAAAAAGCAGTAGGGAATATACTTTTGGCATTTAAAGAAACAACCACAGTACTATTTCTTAATTCCTCGCCAACTGAGAGTCCTCCCGACTAAAAACAATGCACATAAAATGCTTAAAATACTCAGCGGGTGAGACAATCTCTTTGGAGAGACAAACAGAATTGAATGTTCAGGGTATGATGAAAAACACACATCTATAATTCCATAGCGTCCCATTTGAACCTGTTCCTCTCTACAGTGTTTGTGTGTGTGAGGCAGCTAAATAGAAGCTGATGGGGCCCTTTCTATATAAGCAGATCAGGCTCTAATGCTCTCATTGGTACCCAACTGCAATTTTAACCACAGGACAGAGGCTATTGTGGCTCTTCACCTGACTGACCTCAGAGAAAGAGGAAACAGAGCCAGAAAGGACCTAAAATGGTTGGTCTGTTACCTTTTCTTGACCTTCCTCTTGGCACAGAGGAGCTGTAATGCTTCTCTGAGCCCCAAAGCAAATGTTAGGTCTTTGATGCACTCATTCATAATTTCCATCCACCACCCACCTCCAAGTTGATACATCTGATATCGCTCTCCTCAGCTTAGCAGCACCTTTCCTTTGATTCTTGACATTGTTGCTCTTCTGCCAAGCAACACACTCATGTTTGCCAAATTAGACTTATTCAGGTTATGCATAGGAGTTAAGATCTTGTGGTGTCAGATTGGAGGTTAAATGTGGGGCGTATCACCAGGACCGGGCTGGCATGCCGTAGTGAGGGGGCATGTGGGCATTGCTCTTATGTCAGGTGTTTTATTTGGGAAGGCCAGGGGTAGGAAAAGTGTGGAGGTGGACCAGGGGAGCTTATGAAGAATTGATTATACCCTTCCCTGCCAACAGTCACATTTGGTGCCAATGTCCACCTTCCCTGGGAAAAAAATATGCTGAGGTGGGAAAAGGCCTTATTAGTCGGCTACGTAGGAGTCTCTCAACTGTTCCATTGGAAAACAGGCAGTTAAATGCTTTACCCTATATGGGGACAGGAGCAGGGTGGTCAGGTTTGTGCTTGGTTTAAGGACATAACATCCTCCTGTCCATCATCTCAGCAATCGGATTCCAGGTGGGAAGGACCATCGATGACTTTACTAACCGGCCACTAATTAAGCTTCTTAATTGGTTAATCAATGAGCATTTGAGGATTTCAACCTATAACCAGCCCAACTGCCTGCCTTCCTGGTAGGTGACCAAAGCACCTATTCTCCTGACAGGGAAACCTGCCTGCGGGTCGGGGTGTCTGGGGGCACGAATGGAAGGCAGGGGTGCAGTCAGTTAGTACACCCTGTGAGATCCCCATCCTGTACTTCTCATCCTCTGACCCTGCTCTCACCACAAACCCAACCCTGCAGTGCTCTCCCCCTGCCCCTCAAATTGAACCACAATTTCCTGCTGGTCACAGCTCCAATGACTGTGCAGCTGATGCCTCCATCAACTTCCTTGCAACTTCCCATGTCTTTCAGCCTCAGATTGGTCAGTAGTTTCAGGCAGACTAGCACTTCTCTGGTGTGGCACCTGATAGAAAGAGAAGCTTATTGGTCAGCAGTGCCCAATTAGCACTTGATCCTGCAGGCTTTCTCAAAGGGGGGCTAGGGTCTGGTCAATATTAAAGAAGCTTTCCACCACATAGTGCAAAAAGATTAAATCTGGGCCAAGAACAGAAATTGCTGGAAAAGCTCAGCAAGTCTGGCATCTTCTGTGAAAAGAAATCAGAGTTAATATTTCTGGTCGAGTGACCCTCCCTCAGAGCTGGGAAGTTCTGTTTTTGTTTCTGATTTACAGCTTCCTCAGTTCTTTCAGTTTTTATTTAGTATTAAATCGTGGGCCATCCATTCAAAAGAAACTATGATGCGTTCAACCATCTCTTTGATAATTTCAGAGTATTTACTGTCTCTACGCTAGTCAGGACATCATTCTGCATTATTATCAATCTTCGTTTCTTGTCATTCATCTTGAATTTGACATCTGTAATTTGTTACGCAAACTTTACGTTCGTATGTGAATAAGCAAATAAAAATCTGCATGATCACAAAATTGAAAAATATCCCTTTTTCCTGAAGTGACAGTTCAATTTCAAACAGAGTTTAGTGTTATTTTTATTCAGTTTTTATTCCTGTATTAAGTTAGCTGTTCATTTGCCTTTTTTCAAGGCTGAATCATGAATGAGGCTGCCTCCTCTATACAGAAATACATGAATTTTGCTATTTGTAGTATGCCATTATATTATGAATATTATAAAAAATATTTTTCCTCCCTGAATACAAAACAGTTGAGAGATTTTTGTTGAAAAAAAGACTTGTATTTATGTCAGGCTTCTCATGACCACTGGAAATCTTAACATTCTTCCTACCCAACTAAGTATTTTTGAAATGATTGTAACATGAAAAAATATGGCAACCAAATTAAGCCCATCCAATTCCCACAAGCAGCAACCTAAGAATAACAATTATTTGTGATGTTAATTGAGGATTTAATTTTAGTATGGGGACCAACTAATATGTTACATCCAGCCAAGCTGGTAGACAGTGCTCTTGCTTCATAATGGCATCTGAAAGTCAGTGTTTGTGGTCATGCAGTGTTCCCTCAGTACTGCTCAGGAGTGTGAGTCTTGACTTTTATTTTCATGGACTCTAGAGTGTTACCAAAATTTCAACGATGTCTCTGGTGTGATACCAATATCTTTGCAGTCAATAAATCTTATTAAACTATATTCAATATTTACAGAGCTTTGCAGTGTATAGCATTTCAAAAATCTTGCATGATCAGGTCCCAGCTTCACGTGTTCAGATGTCAGTAGACATCTCTGATAATGTATCAACCCAGTAGCATAACAGCACTTAGCCATTATCTTACAAGCATAAGAACCTGAAGTCTTGTCATATGTATGCTACCAACTGACCCATAGCTGATTCTTGGCAGCGTCCCTTTAAATCCATATTGTATTAATTTTTTGGCAAGTCATTCTTCATTAGTCATTATACTGTGTAAAACATTAGTTGCATATCACTGTGAACAGAATGTAAATCACATCTCCAGATTTGCTGATGAAATGAGAAAATGTTGGCAAAACACATCAGGAGGAAGTCCATCATTTGGGGATATTCCCAGCATATCTCCAGCCACTGACAAGAGGGGTACAGCCAATCAATTGGCCAATTGATAATTGTTTCACCATGCTGTCGGCATTTTTACAAGGAGTCTGTGAGCAGTACAGAGGCAGCCTCCCAGCAGCTTCTCAGGGTGTACCTACATTTCTGTAGGATCAGTGACACACACAGGAAGCCATCAGCAGCCGAAACACCCTTGCTGCAGGTTTCGACTCCGTCTATACTTCCTGCTGCCTCAGGAAAGCAGGCAACATAACCAACGACCAGTCCCATCTGGTTATACTCTCTTCTACCCTCTTCCATCGGGTAGAGATACAAAAGTTTGAAAACATGTACCAACAGATTCAAGAACAGCTTCTTCCCCACTGTTATCAGACTTTAGAACGGACCTCTCACATATTAACATTGATTTTTCTCTGCAACTTCTCTGTAGATGTAAAACCATATTCTGTATTCTGTTCTAATATCCTGATGTACTTATGTATGGTATGATTTGCCTGGTTAGCATGCGAAACAATAATTTTTACTCTGTCATGGTACATGTGACAATAATCAAATCAAATCAAATCAATCAAGGGGGCCTGTCTTCATGGACCAAGCACAGGAATATTTTGTCAACTGACCCTCAACATGGAGGTGGTGCCTTTCCCTCCTCCTCACATGCTCAGCACCTCTGGCAGTGGAGCTGTTGATATTGATGCCCTTCCAAAGGCAGTTCAAAGACATAGGCCTCATAATTGGCTACTGCCAGTAAAATTGCCACTACTTTTTCACTGTTATCCAATACAAGCTCAGGGCCCACATATGGTCCTCATATTGGGACTTGTGGTGTGCTGATAAAATTCCAGCACATACAATCGGCAGATCCTTTTGACATTTTTTTCCCACAGGGATGCAGACATCACTGGCTAGGCCAGCATTTGGTGCCCATCATTAATCATCCCTAAGAGGGTGGTAATGAACCATCAACACTAAACTCTTGGGCTGCAGAGGAATTGCACTTGTCCAGATCTTATGATGGAGCTTGCACATGGTTTTGTTTGAAAACAACACATTTTTAATAAAAGCACTGAAGACCTAGCCATAGCAATCTGCAAGGCTGATTAAATATTATTACCCTGCAATGGTTTCATAATTCAAAGAAAGTGCACTCACCCCTTTCCATCATATTAGAAAGAGAACTCATTTCAAAGAATTGCCTGAGTATTGATGCAAGGATGATTTTTTTTGCAAAAAAAATGTGACATAATGGATTTTAGCTTGCTTGTTTGATCTAGCATATTTCACTTCAAAGTGAGGCAACACAATTAAAAAACACATTCTAAAGTTGTTACTTTACCAACAGGTTATATTCATCTTTGACAACAAAATATATAATGTCTGGAAACCCCTCTTTCAGAAGTAGAACACTTGGTCATGATGTTTCTTTTGCTTTCCTTTGTGTAATGAACAAGGCTAAGAATTAACAGATTTTATTCAAAAAAGACACAGGTCTTCCCCAATTGACCTCTTCTGCATTGCAAGTATCAATTTGAGATAAACAACATAATCATGTATTTAGTGAGCGCCTTGAAGACAATAAAACAACGCAAGGTGCTTTAAAGTGACAGTCCCTAATTGCGTTTGACGCTGGGCCACATAAGAAGACCAAAAGAACTGCGGATGCTGTTAATCAGGAACAAAAACAGAAGTTGCTGGAAAAGCTCAGCAGGCCTGGCAGCATCTGTGACCTATGTCTGGTGACGTTCTGAGGAAGGGTCACCGGACCCAAAACATAAACTGATTTTTCTTCACAGATGCTGCCAGACCTGCTGAGCTTTTCCCACATAAGAAGACATTAAGTTTGATGATCAAAATCTGAGTCACAGAAGTAGTTTTAAGGTTTGACTTAAAAATGGAAACTGAAATAAAAGGTAAGAAAGTATATAGATGGAATTCCAGACCTTAGAGCCAAGAAAATTAAATCAACGATCTCGGCATGAAAATTGGAAATACTCAAGAGAGCATGGTTAAATGAGTCCTGTTATTATGGTGGAATTCGGGGTTGGACGAGATTACAGAGTTAAGGAGCAGATGCAATAGAAGAATTTGAAAACAACGATGAGAATTTTGAAATCATTATGTTGTTTGTCTAGGAGTTGATGGAGTTCAGTGAACTTAGGGGTTGTAGATAAGTTGAATGTAAAGCAAGGTAAAACGCAGACTGTAGAATTTAGGGTGATTTTGAACTTTACTGAAGTTGGATCTTGGGAGACCAGGCAGGAGTTTGGATTTGCTGCGAAACATAAAGGCTTGAAAAAATCTTTCCCCATGTTTAAAAGGAGTAACTTTCTTTTCATCCAGCACTGCATGATCAAACAATCAATTTACCAAATGTAAAGGAATCGAGTGAGTTACTGGTGTTGATGGTAGAATAGGGATAATTTACTAAAAGCAGATTTGAGGAAATTGGGTAGGAGCTCTAAAAGAGTAATTTCAGGATTGTCCCATGGCCTGCGAGCACAGAAATGCCACAATTAAGTAATTGAACATATGGCGAGAAAACTGTTGTCGGAAGGTGGGCATTTGATTTCTCAGACATTGGGACTGGCTCTGGAGAAAGTGGTACCTGTCCAAGCCAGGCAGTCTACACCTGAGAAGAACTGGGATAAATACTGCAGAGAATTGCTGGTGCTGTTGAGAACCTTGAGCTTGTCAGGGGAATGGGAACCTGAGGGCAAATTCAGTACAAGCAACAGGAGGCAGAAACGTGGTGGGTGATTCTGAAAGACAGAAGAAGCAGAGATTTAAAAAATGGTGTTATTAAAAGATATATACATAAACACAAGGAATAGAGTGAATAAAGATGACGAGCTGAGGGCACAGATGGACACAACAGCCAATATAATTGCTAAATGGAAACAAGAAGAAGGTGGGAATGTAGCATTATTAGTTCATGAATTAATCAGAGCTGTGAGGAGGGAGGTTATACTAAATGAAGTATCAAATGCGTCATATAGTTTGAGTTCAGAATCAACAAGGGAAGAGCTGCACTGCTTGGTCGATGTTGTAGAACCCAACAGAACGAGTTATAGTTAAAGGAGCAAGTATGTAGAAAAATACCTGAGTGCAAAAATAATAGGGCTATAATAGTTGGGGACTTCAACTGGGATACAAACAGTGTGAAAGACACAGAGGGTGCAAAACTCATGAGCTGCATTCAAGAGATTTTTTTTTAGCAGTATGTAATAAGCCCAAAGAGAATCGAGATTTGGTTCTCAGGAATGAAGTGTGAAGTAGCAGAGAGTCCCCATTTTGGAAATAGTTATGATCATACAGTTAAGTTATTATGGAAAGGGACAAAGTTAGAACAGGAGTAAAATTTCCCAAGTTGGGGAAAAACAAGCTCTACAAAGCTGAGAGATGATCTGGCTAAGTGGGCAGGTTATAGCTACTTGATGGAAAGTCAATGCAAGCCACTGGGAAGCAAACAAAAGTAAGATTGTAAGATTGACACACTAAAAAGGTCTCATAAAGAAAAAGGTTGGTACTGCCAAATCTAGAGCCCCCTGGCTTTCCAGAATTTTTGAGGGTGAGATAATTTAGAAAAATAGACCTTAAGATAAAAAAATGACTAAAGGAAACTTGAAGGAGCTTAGAAATTATAGAGTGAAATTGGAAAAAAAAACAGCCAGGAAACCAGTGATAATACTCCTGCTCTTCTTTACAAAAAAAAAAGTCCCTTGATCAGTCTAATCTTTCATCCAAAAGGTAGCACATCCAACTGTCAGCTCACCCTATATTGCATTGGATTGCTAGCCTTGATTTTTGTTTTCGTCCCCTGGACAAGATTTGAACCAAGAACCTTGTAAGGCAGAGGTATGATTGCTGCCAATTGAACCATTGCTAACACCAGAAGCTAAATGGAGAAAAGCAGTAGACTGGACTAGGTAAGAACAGCCTTTATATGATTGATTTTATCCAGATTGATTGAATCAGTTTCCATAATCATAGCAACACTGGATAGCAAAGACATAACTAACGATCCACGACCTATTCAAGAGCATAAATTTTAATAGGTCAAAGTCCTGATGGTTCAAAATGTTTGACTTGTTCAGTTAACTTCATTATATAGAGAACATACAGTATGTCAATGTGTTTCATCCTTGAAAATAAATATTCCTTTATATGTTGAAACAGATGTGGCTCATTTCATTCCTTTGACCATAAATCTCACTCTCAGTAATTCAATAATGTTGACAGCTACTTTATAAACACAACATGTGTATCGTAAATAAAGTATACATATGGCTACTCATGTAACAACAACTGAATGATGAGTCCTGAAGTGTGGGATTATAGCCAAGGTCTAACTCTAAACACAGTTGGATAGTTAATATGATATATGACCCTATGAAATGTGATGTTCTTTCATTGTATGTCTCATTAAAATAAACAGAATTTTTAAAAGTGTGATTCAATGTGTGATATGATCTCCTCTCAAACTTTCTCCTTCCTATTAAGTGCAAAAAGTAAAGGTTTTGCAGGTCAGAGATAGGTATTGTTATTTTGCATTATGGTCTTTGGAAGACTGTACAATTTAAATAAGATGGAGTGTGGTGTTCACATTGCTTCATCACCTCTAAAGGGGAATAAGAACTTGAACATGTTGGAAATCTTTACTGCAGTTAAGGCAGTAAATTGTCAAAGGGAGCCCAGCTGATCGTTGGGAAAAGAATTTATAATCAACATGAGCTGGCCATTTCCAATGATTGCATTATTCATAGATAATAACATAATTGAGCTAGATATTGGTACTTACAGGAGGGACACTGAGCTTTCTAATGCCAAATATTGATGACATCCATTTTTGTTAGAGTAATGAAGCATTTTTTAATAATTTCCTTTTTCTCTTCTTTTTGACCCTGTTTAATTTGTACTTATTTTAACTTGCTTGAAGTCATTTTAAATCTGGACCCCTTTTAAATCTGGAATCATGGGACCAAATAAATTAACACCTCATTTAAGCATAACAACTTTCTGAGTGAGTCATGAATTTGTTCTCTTGTAATTTGCAGGTCAAAACAAGTGATAAGCCTGAGTCAGTAAAGAACAAAAAACACTAATGGTTCAGATCTGTATTTGATCCTAATGTCAGGGTGCTGGCACACGGAGCAAATCTTGCCCCATGTTTCAGTGTGACAACCTTTCATCAGACCTGAAGATGTCACATACTTAATATTGGGAGTTGGACAGAGAATGTAATTTAAAAGTTTAAGGTCATGCTTCCATGCTGAAAGTAGGTGTTTAACAGTGTGATCACTCAACCAGAAGCTGATCTTTCTAATAGAGAGATGACTGCATTGTCAGCAGTGAATACAGGGTACTGGGTTGATAGAAGAGCACTGTTTCATCAGGAAGGAGTGTTCAGGTCCCTGGGCAGAAGGGACAAGGAGAAAGGACAGATACTCTATTTTCTACTCTTGCATTGGAAAATGTTGTGGGTAATTGTAGAGTGGACAGAAGGAATGATGCCTTTGGAATGTCAAAATGGGAGGGGAAATGTGTTTTCTAGGGGTATTGTGCTGGAGTTTGATCCAGCAAATTGGAAAGCCTGTTAACATTTAATTACGTTACCACTGCTGAGTCACCCATTATCAATGTCATAAGGGCTACTATGGACCCAACACTGAATTCAACTAGCCAAATAAATATACTGTCTTGAGGCATCAAGAACAGATTAGAGGCTAGGAGTTGAGTGATAAGTAACTCACCTTCTATCTGCAAGCTAAAAGTCAGCAATGCGATGGAACACTTTCCACTTGCTAGAATGGGTGCAGCTCCAACAATACTAAAGATGATCGACATTTTCCAGAAAATTGCAGCCCTGATTTGCACTGCATTATTCAAATTCAATGTTCACTCCCTCCAACATCAATGTGTGATGATACCAGCATATACCATTCTACAAAACACTGTAACAATTCACCAATGCTCCTTAAACAGCACCCTCCAAAACTGTTACTTTTACTACGAAGAAGGATAATGGCAGTCAATACCTGTGATTAGTACCACCTGCAAGTTTCCTCAAATCTGCAGACCATTCTGAGTTGGAACTATATCACTGTTCTTTCATTCAGTCGGGGTGAAAATCTTGGGACCGCCTTACAGTACTGTGGATATTTCGGTTACCACATGGGCTGTAGCAGTTGAAGTAGGCAGCTCACCACTACCATGCAAAGAGCAATTCAGGATGAGCAATAAATGCTGGCCTAGCCAATGACACCCACATCCTGTATCAAGAAAAATGGCGTGGAGGGTGTGAACGCAATCATTGCTTTGGGAGACAAGGTAATGGATTAAGGCAGAGTACAAGAAATGGAACAAATATAGCTGATGCCAAAGGAAATCTCTCTGTACAGATGGAATCAGACTGTGGTGTTTTTTTTTCCTGACATTTTCTGTGTTTATTTCAGATTTATAACAAACAGAGTATTTTGCTTTTTGCTCCTACTATGCCTAGATGGAGCATTCTCAACCCTCAGGAAAGATTTGTTATTTGGTAGTAACAAGTCCTTCTTTCTCTCTTCCATCTTCTCTCTATATATTGCAATCTTCTTTGTTTACCTGGTTTATCGATATTATAATCAGTACTGATTCTCTGATGCTTTTTTTCTCGTTTCTCCTGACCATTTTCTGTGTCAGTTGACATCCTCACCCTAATGTCTCAAAAACTTCATAGTACCATATTCACTTTAATTGATTTTTTTTTTCCCCAGAATCTTAAAATTTGGAAAGTCTATCACTCTCTCATTTTTCCTTTTTTCTTATGATCTATAAGCTTTTCAAATCATGAAGCTTTCATCCTTTATATTCTATTCGGGTGGCTAGCCTTAAGTCTTTTAGCTCTTTAACCTTGGTCGTGCCTTGCATTATCAGTCTTGGCTTTTTTCCTTCTTTCTCAACAGCTATTTGAAATACATTGAAGGACCTGCATACTGTGTACATGATGTTTATTTTCTGCAACACAATCATAGCATTTCCATCATAATTGTCTGACAAGATTGAATATAGTTATTTATTTTTCTTTGGAATGATTGAATCACCCTGTTTCTGTCTCTATTCTAAGTGGCATTGTTCTGGTTTGTGAAAAATTTGGTTTCTCAACTGATCACTAAGGAGAAAATGTAATGGAGGTACTGTTACTAAACTAATATCCTGGTGACATGAGTTCAAATCCTACCACGGCAGTCGAGGTAATTTAAATTTAATAAATCCAGATTAAAAAGCTTGCCTTGTTATTAATGATTATGAGGTTGCCACTTTGTTGCAAGAAACCCATTTGGTTCACTAATACCCTTCCGGGACAATACATCTGCCATTTTTACCCATCCTGGTAAAACCTACTCAGATGACTCTAGGCCCATAATCATGGATTGGCTTTTAAATGTCCTTTTAAAATGGTGTAGGATGTCACTCAGTTACAGCTGACTCACTACTATCTGCTGAAGGGCAACTGGGGATGAACAGTAGATGTTGACATTGTCAATGATACATCACAACAACAAAGATAAATATAAAATTACTTTCTGCCAATTCTTCCTGTTCTCTCCCACAATGACAAATAATACCTTAGTACGAGCATACAAAATGAGAAACAGGAAAAGAACTTCCGATTCACACAATCTGTCCTAGATGTTCACAGGTTATGATAATGGTAAATAGGGACCCTCATATTGTAACTCCATCATCGGATTGCTATTCCTCACACCTTACATTAATTAAAATGGTAAAAAAAACACATACACTGGTCTGAAATAGCTGATGTGATCACCTGACCACATCTTAGAAAATAGTTGCAGGAGTAGGCCATTCAGCCTTTTGAGTCTGCTCCGCCATTCAATATGATCATGACTGATCATCCGACTCAGTATCCTGTTCGAGCTTTGTCCCCATACCTTTTGATCCCTTTAGTCCTAACAACTGTATCGAACTCCTTCTTGAAAACATCCAATGTTCTGCCCTGAGCTGCTTTCTGTGGCATTTCACAAGTTCACAACTCTCTGGGTGAAGAAATCTTTCCTCATCTCAGTCCTCAATGGCTTATCCCTTATCCTTAAACTATGACCCCTGATTCTGGACTACCTAGTCATCAGGAACATCCTTTCTACATTTACCCTGTCTTGTCCTGTTTGAGGTGTATGATTTGTACAACATTTCCCTCTTATTCTTCTCATCTCCATTGAATAAAATCTAAACCGATCATGTCTGTCTTCATATCTTAATCCTGTCTTTCCAGGAATCAGTGTGATCAACCTTTGTTGCACTCCCTTCATTGTTTGAGCATCCTTCCTCAGATAAGAAGACCAAAACTACACAGAATATTCCAGATGTGGTCTCACCATGGCCATCTACAAATGTAACAAGGGACCCCTGCTCCTGTACTCGAATTTTCTTGCCACGAAGGCCAACATACCATTTGACTTCTTCACTCCCTGCTGTACCTGCATGTTTACTTTCAGTGACTAATATACGGGACACCCAGGTCTCATTGCATCCTCACCTTTGAGGCAAGTTCAGGAGATCAAAATGAAATAAACTAAACCATTTGCACTAAAATTACCATTCTATCTAAAAACTAGGAACTGAGTCAGCATCAAAAAATTAGGAACTCCTGTTTTGCTTGAAATTTGTGTGATAATTTCACGTATTGGGAGATGAAAGTCTTAGCCAGCTTGGACAAACAATGAGTCAATGGGAATATACAATGAACCATTTTTCAGCTTCTGATCTTTCAGCAGCAGTTTAGAGGGAAGGAAAATAGATTTGTAATAAAAGCATTGAAAGTCTCCCTCTTCCTGCCTATTTTTGTCAGCCTTATGAAAATATTGGCCTGTAAGAAAGCAAATTGGGGTAACAACCATTCACTAAGCACTCAAAGATCTCTACAAATGCTATCACTGCTGAGGAGACCAGTCAATCATTAAACAATTGTGATCTCCAGCTGAAAATGTAATACCCTCAGGATTCTAAGGATATTTAAGCAGTATAGCCTTTGTTCTTCTTGCATGTATAGTGGTACTTTTCAAACTTATTCCATGTGTTTCTGTACGTAGAGTTGACAGTTTTTATTTCTTCCGTAAGTAATAAAATTCCTCTTCCTATCACTTGATTAATTAGATCCTTCATTTGAGCTAATTAACTACATTTTAATTGACATGTGCTAAAAACAAATACAAATGTATGTTCACATCTGAAAGGGTGCTTAAAAAAAGGGTGCTGACTGCTCCTCACCTTGTCATAATATACATTTCCCCACTCGCACAGAGCTGTGCATTTCTGAGAGAAATAAAAAAATGATAAAATCAAGACATTAAGAGAAAAGTATGGAAAATGCTCCTCAAATTTCCCTTAGATGATGTAAACTAGTCTAGGAACTCACATTGGTCCTTATTTACATTATAGGATGTGCTCCCCATGTACACAGGTTATTTTTTTTTTGCCCCACTGCACCCAAATACTTGTGAAACCTGGGCTTTATGAGCTATGTCTCTATTTCCAATGTGCTGACTGTTTCCAACATTTTCCATTTTTCACATTAGAAGAACCTGTGCATTCTCTTAGTTATTGTAATAAAATAATCTCCATAGTACATTAGATTTACATTACAAAGTTGGTAGAATTAATGCAGATATCAGTTTGAATTATGCTACATTATTGTCTTATACTCACATTATATTATTCTCTTGGATCTGTAGAGCAAATGTGTTTTGAATTTCACATTCATAACTGAATTGTAAAAAGTAAAATCTGCAATGGTCCATTTTGAGCTCTTTCTTTTGCATGTGAAAAAAACTTGACTTGTTATCAAGTGGCTTTTGACGATCTGACGTAGATCTGACACATCCATAACTATTGTAATTAAAGAAGTTTAGCAGGTCACTTTCTCAAAGGAATAGCTGGTGCATTGAAAAACAATACTATTTATGCTTCAACATCTCAAAGTATACATAAATTCAGATTTTTTTTGGCCTCTTAAGACTACAATGAGTGAGTAAACCTGCTAGCTGATGAAAACCACAGCCATCTGATAGCTTATACAGTTAGGACAACTATAAACCACTTGAATCCTTGAGTTCCTAGTCTGTTTAAAGTTCATCTTCCCAATTGTTGCGGTTGCTGCTGCTGCTTGTAGCTACTCCTGCCAATGTGTCATGGTGTATTATCTTGTGCCATCCCCTCACATCCGCTGTAACTCATCTCCAACCACTCTGTGATATCTGTCAGCACTTATGCTTAGGCTAACTCCTCTTTCTGCTGCAATGGACTTTGCCCTTGATCTCTGAAGCAGATCTATCTAAAAATAAGTTTTTAGAATGCTCTTTGTTCTTGCAAATTCATGTACATCCCTATTTGTTTTATGGACTGGATATAGAATTCTTAGCATGTTTCTTTGCTTTCACTTTCCAAAAGTATTTACTTTCTTCATAGATCTTTACTTAATCTCAATCAGAATACTGCAGTTAGACTCAACACCACTGGATTAGTGATGCAAACATTGAGTAGAATATCTCAGGACAGTTAATGTCTCATTCGAGTCCTCGCTGACTTTTTTTTTAATCAATTTTGGTTTGGAGCTGTGAACTAGGAACTATGAGCTAAAGATGACATTTGGACTGTGGGTAACAGCTTGTGTTATTAGGAAAACAGATCAAAGAAGCCTTTGTTTATTCATGAGACCAGGCCTACAAGTTAATTGGAGATAAGTTTTGAACAGGATTTTGCAGATGCTTCATCACCAGCAAAGAGCATTATGTTTAAACAGACAGCAGAAGTTGGTTATGACAAAGGGAATTGGTTCCAACAAGTCTGGAAAAGACATTCTGCTCAAGCAGATGGAAAACATTGTATGGTATCTTGGACCTCATGAAGGTGATAGTCAGTCTGTCAGGGAGTGGTCAGAGTTTGAATTGGGTTTTTGGCTGTGTTTTCTGTTAAAAGGAATCTGGCTATAGAGACTACAGATTGAAGATTTGAAAGTTCCCTACTGAGCCTCCCTTGAACAGTTCTTGGAAGCTTAGAGAATAGAAAACTAAGTTATTATTGTTACTGCTTTATATGATTAACATCTTCAGAAAATCGGCCAACGAACCATCAATACATGTGGGACAATAAATTGTGAAAACAATTTAAGTAATCTGGCACTGTTATTTTCTTTTATTTATCCCTTAACTATGTTTGTCTGCTGTCTGTCTGAATGGGACTGTAAACAAAGGTGTTTGGGTTTAAAGCATAGACCAAGCAGATTACATTGTTGTTTAATTTTACTCTGATAAAGTTACCGTGTTAGTAAATTGCTAAGTCTTTTATTTAAGATAGAAACTGGTGTTTTGAACTGATTATTTCCAGAATCTGGGATTGGTTACTCAAAAACCTGCCTAGGAACCATTGTGTCAAATTTGAAGGCCTTTGAAGGTTGCAATTTTATGTGTTGCGAATGCAAAGGGTGGAAAGACTGATTTGGTTTGGTTGTTTCCCTCCATGCCATAACAATCTGTTGAAGTGTACTTCAGAAGGGAATCCACAGTAGCAAAATTGGTCATTAGTACGAATGTGAAATGATTGAATTGTGATGAGTTGGTGACATTTTTTACACCAAACCTGATTTTCTTTTCCTTTAACTTGATTTGAGTTCAGCCAGCAAGAAGTAGGTAGAAAAATAAAGGACACTTGTTACATTTGGCGGCCTGGTGGCTCAGTGGTTAGCACTGCAGCCTGACAGTGCCAGGGACCGGGTTCAATTCCACACTCGGGCAATTGTCTATATGGATGTTGCATGTTCTCTCTGTGTCTGTGTGGATTTCCTCCAGGTGCTTCGGATTCCTGCCACAGTCCAAAGATGTACAGGTTAGGTGGATTGGCCATGGGAAATGCAGGGTTACAGGGATAGGGTCTGGGGTTGGGTCTAGGTGGGCTGCTGTTCGGAGGGTTAGTATGGACTTGATGGACCAAATGGCCTGCTTCCATTCCGCAGGGATTCTATGATTCTAATTGTGTGGTGCGTTAGTCTGAAATACCATTTGCAGTTTTGATCTTCATTATTAAAGAATATATTTACATTGGGATACAAATTAGAGGCAGAAGTAGGCCATTTATGCCTGTCCTACCATTTCATATGGTCATGGCTGATCTGATTGTAATCTCTGCTTCCCTGTCTACCCCTTATACTCTTTAATTGCCTTTTCAGAATTTGTCTGAGTCTTGAAATATTCCGTAATCCTGTTTCCATTGCTTGCAGTGTGCACGTCCCTGAGTGCACACTGTTCTTGCTGCAGCATTACAATGATAGCCTGAGGTACAGCATTGAAGCACAGAAGTGTCTTCAAAATGGAACAGAGATGTGCCATGATGGTTCCTAGAGACTGGCACATGTTATATGCCAATATCTGTGGATATGGGGAGTATGTGATATCGGTGTTTGGTATCCAGCATGGATGTTCTTTGGTGGAGCATTTGGTAAGCTGAAGTCACTTGGTAACTGCTCTGACTTTCTTGTCGAGAATTCTCAATGTCTAGTTTGTTCAGTGCATCTGGAAATTAGGAAGCTGAATATTATAAAGGTGAATTAGGATGTTAATAAGGCATCCAAAAACCTATAATACTCCTTAATTAGCAACATGTCACTGCCTAGCAAGATTCTTGTCTTAACAAGGTGTAGAGCTGGATGAACACAGCAGGCCAAGCAGCGTCAGAGGAGCAGGAAGGCTGACGTTTCGGGCCTAGACCCTTCTTCAGAAATTTTCTGAAGAAG
>NC_063345.1:27543154-27568869 GCF_021869965.1 Rhincodon typus | reverse complement strand
CGCATTTCTGAAGAAGGGTCTAGGCCCGAAACATCAGCTTTCCTGCTCCTCTGATGCTGCTTGGCCTGCTGTGTTCATCCAGCTCTACACCTTTTTATCTCAGCCTCATTAATTTGATGGATTGGCATCATTAGGGATCTCATTAAATGTGCAACTTCTGAGTTCCTGGGATTTTTTGGGAGCAGGCGGCTATTAGGGGCTGGCTGAAGCTGACCAACTATAGCCTGGTGGGAACTGGGGTAACAGCACTAAAACAGTTTTATTTGATGGAAAAAAGTAAAAGTTTGAACAAAAAAAGATTAAATAGCAATGAAATTTTAATAACCAGCCTTCTCATTCCCCTTCCCAGGATCCCAGCTCACCATTTGCCTTGGCCATTCTGAAAAAGAAAAGGGGAAGACTCTGCACAGATAGCAGTCACAACAATGGTTGCTGATTTGGGCTAACACATGGCCCAGTACCTTTATTCTAATCACCAACGCACACCACCGCCCTCCACACCCCACCCTTCCCTACCTACCACTAATTAGATGGCGGAACATACAATTTAGTTTTTGTTGTATTTTCATGAGCCTTTGAAGAGTACAACCCTCTCATTAAATAGGCTCAGTTTCTGTAAAAGGCATATTAAATACTGTTTTTTTTGTGGCACAGTTTGCATCTTAGCATATAGTTGCAACACCACATCATTTGCATCTTTTCACTCTCTCACCAGACAGCTTTCTTGAGACTTCCCCATTCAATCAAACTTTGGATCATCTGCAAATGATAATAGGCAAGGCTACTTCTGGGAAGTAATTCTTCCAGACATTAACAACAATGACATTCCTAAGGGATATAAACACCACAGGAATTTCTTCGAACAGAATATGATTTGACACCTTGCTGGCATGAAATGCAAATAATCATTGTTGGGTTTCAAGTCTAGATAATCATCTTGCAGCATGTGACCCAAATAGTCTGTGCAACATTATGCAGATAAAGAATATAAAACAAGTTGTCTAAATTCCAATATATCAGTAAAAATATACGTGAACAGGGCTACATTCATCAGTCAGCTTAAAGTCTTAGATAAGAATTATTAGTTCTTAAAGGTTTAGGTCTGTTGGATTCACACACTGTGTTGTAAAACAGAAATTTTAGGAACAAAAATGTTCAATTTTGCTTTCTAAAGCACTACTCATAAGTGAATTAGTATCAGAAAGCATGCCTCAAAAGATAATTCAGAATAAGTGGATTTCAAAACTACCTATTCTTAGTAATGCTCAGGAAACATCAATAATTCAAAATCAGTCAGAAAAGTCAAAATAATCCGATTATAGCCCAAGGGATGATGGAGGGGTGGATAGGATTTTTCCCTCCCTGCCTCATTATATAAATGCTTTTCTTCACACTATGTACAATATGATCGATGAGTTGGTAGATACTGCGTAGCTCTCTGATCTTTCATGTGTACATTCTCTCTTCTAAAATACTAAAAGAAACTGCACAGCAGTTGGTATGTTGTGATGGGTAATTAATCCCGCCTTAACCCCCTACATGCATATTACATGTTTCAGAGAGCATTTTTCAAACGTCATTCAAATATCAGTGGGCCTTTGTGGTGTTGATGTTCTTTTCTTATATTGATATATTCCTGATATATTTATTCAACACAGTGCTAGCAGTCTTACCTTGAATTCCATCTGCTGTAGTTTTATTTATTCCTTTCTTGTTCAGTTCTCTTGTTAAAAGCAGTGAGACTCACAGCAACACAAACTCCACCAGAGGGTCTGAGAGAGAGTATCAAATCCACCGCAGCCCAAACAAGGATCAAACTCTGTGCTGTTGGCACCAATCTGACCCACATCAGTTGACTGAGCCAATAAATCCCTAAAGGAGTCGGAGTTGCTGTGGCAACATACAATTCCACACGCATGTTGTAGCCTGGAGCTACAGTTGGTGATGCAAGAGGCTGCAATTTCCTTCAATTACATGGCTGACCAGGAATTTCTCCTATTCTTGCCATCTGCCATTGGCATCTATTGTCTTATTGGATAGATTTACAGGTTCATACTTAAACTGTTTGGCTGTATTACAAATGCACTTTCATTGACCATAAAGTCCTGGAGTGGGACTTAGAATCATAGTCATAGAGATGTACAGCACAGAAACAGCCCCGTCAGCACAACTCATTCATGCCAACCAGATATCCTAAATTAATCTAGTCCCATTTGCCAGCAGTTGGCTCATATCCCTCTAAACCCTTCCTATTCATGTATCGATTCAGATGCCTTTTAAATGTTGTTGATATACCAGCCTCCACCACTTCCTCTGGCAATTCATTCCATACATGCACTGCTCACGGCATGAAAAAGTTGCCCCTCAGGTTCCTTTTAAATATTTCCCTGTCACCTTAACCCTGTGCCTTCTCGTTGACCTGGAGCTTATGGTTCAGAGGTAAAGATATTACCCATTGCACCACAAGACATCCAGTTGTTTCTTATATACTTTTAAATTTAAAGTAAATAACAAGTAAATCAGGATATAAATGTCAAATTGATTTTCAAAATGACGAAACTATTATTGAACCTTTCCCTCTTTGCTAGGTCAAGATTATGTTTTTTTTCCAATTATGTTAACAGAAGTATAATTTAGTGTTTACTTTTGTCCTTTTTTTTCATGATATGTAGACATACACCAAAGCTAGCAATTGTCAATGTTCCCTAATTGCCCTTTGGGCTGAATGAAAAGGGCAATTATGAGTCAATTATACTTTGTTAAGGCTGAAGGCACATGTAGGCTAGACGAGAAAAGGTTGGCAGATTTCCTTCCCTAAAGGACATTAGTGAACCAAATGTGTTTTTACAACAATTTATGATAGGTTCATGGTCACTGTTACTTAGTCTAGCTTTCAATTTCGTGATTTTATGAATTAAGTTTTATATTATTAATCTTGCTTTTGCAATTATTTGCACATTTCTTGTGTAAGTTTGTCCTCTGACTCCATGACTCAATATGAACAGCTTTGTGCTTCTCATTGTTTACATGGGAAGAGGTTTCCAAGAACTTTTTTGAATTTGCAAAATCCAGTCAGTGTAGTGATACATAGAATGGGATCTTATAGGGCAGAGATTTGTGGCAGTATTGGACTGGAAGTCTGGTGAGGCTTATCTTGATGTTGGGAGCAACTCGCTGAACCTTCTGTACATTTACTAAGAGGTGAGGTGAGTTTCTCGCTAGGTAGTGCAAGTTGACAATGAAGGGGAATGAGGGCTTTATAAATGTCTTATTAATGGCACAAATCAGAAATGTGCAGTTTCCTGTTGTACTGATGTGGAGAATTCTTGATGTGGAAGGCAGAGAGGGTACTTGGTGACTTCACCCCTGCTGCAGGCTGTGAGGAGCCTCCATGTTGCTGAGCACCATACAGCTTCTCAGTGCATGATCTATCAGCACCAGGCACAGGTACCCCAGCATATGACATTTTACCAACCTTTTGCAATTCTCATAACACATCTCCAGTTCACTTGCAGGACATTTAGACCATCAGGACCTGTATTGCACGGAGCACCAGCACCTGGCATTGAAAAGCTGCTGTAAGGAAACTTTTTGCACAGGGGCATGCACCCAGAGCTCATAGATTGGCTCATGCTACAGCTCAGAGCTGTTTACATGCTCTCTTAGCTATCACTCACTTTACATCTAAGTAGATGATCAAAGCATTCCAACTTTGCTTTGCCATGCCTTGTCATGCTATGCCAGTCCTGTTAGCCTTTCGGCTTTGTTTGAAGTGCCAATGCACTATCAGTATTGCTGTGTTAATATTCTCCTTTGCGCATATATACGGGTTGCTTGTCACTATTGGCAGTTGGAATATGCCTGGGGGTTGGGGTGACACCTTCCAGTTTAGCACACCCATATGTCAATCTAATATCCACAGCACATGCCAGCACAAGCACATTGCACATTTATTCAACCAGATGGCCATATCAGAAGGTGAGAAAGCTAGTCCTTGGTTCAATCAAGTCGGGCCCAATACTGTTAAGCACAAGGAGTATGCACACAATCTAGAGGCTTGGCCATTGTCATTCATCCACTTGGGCCAGGCACAGCTCAGGAATATGACCAACTTCAGTCTGGAGAGTGGGCAATAGTCAGTTCTGTAGGCCTATCACAATCAAGCACAGCATTCAGGTATCTGGCTAGTCATATCTCAAGGCTGCTTGTGAAGTCAGCCAGAGCAGTGAGGCAAATACAGTCCTGTGGTCTGTACATTGATCCTTTAAGAGGTTGGAAGGGGTGGCTGTAGGGGTACCTTGAGGATCACTGCATAAAGGGTTAGGGGGAGTCAACGCTGGTGGTGAAAATAAAGGCATGTGTTAAGGTGGGGACCCGCACAGTAACAGTGGGACAGTCAAGGTGTTATGCGGGTTAGGCAAAAACAGCAACTGAAGTAATGATAGTCTATGGGAGGATGTGTATTGACAGTGACCATAACTGTGGTCTCTGCAGGGGGGATGTAAAGAACCAGGATGAGTATTCTTAAGGGGTAATATTGGGGCCCAGGGCAGAAGAAGGACAGATGGAGGCAAACTTCAATGTGGTGAGTCTCCATATGGACAGTGGGAAAGAGCTGATGGGAGTACTGCAGGGGAAAATGGGACCTAAAGGCTCAGCATTGGGGAGGCTACCTGGTGACTGCAGAGCTCAGTGCAGATGGTGTTCATCATGAGCTGCATTCCTGCAATCACTTGCCAATCTCTAGATGCAAAGAGCAACTGAAAAATGGTTGGGACAATACCCAGTGTGGGCTGCGGCTGTGTCAGCTTGATTGGCAAAAGTGCAAGAATCACATCTGCTGGAAGTTTGAACATTAAAGGAGCAAATACATGGAGAACACATGTGCAAAGTCCAACTACATTTAACTTACAATCATGTTTTTGGCCCTTTACAATGAATGCAAATGACTATGCTTAGGTTCAAATGCTCATCAAAGGCAACTTTGATGGTCATTGGTGCTTTCAAATTTAACATTGCCAACTCAATGATGCAGACATGAGTGGAAATGACTTTAAGAAGAAGCAAATGCTGGCCAAAAGTGTTTTGTCACTTGTGAAACTTCCAAGAGTGCTGTGGGAGGAGGGAAACATCGGTTCATCAGATGCCATAGAAGCATGGCAATGGTCTCAACTAAATGCATTGAAAACTTAAATGGTTGATGCAGGTTTGAGCTGGGAAGGGAATCAGAGTGCAGCAGGCACTCTCTTTTGGATGTGACATATTGGTCACTCAGCTGGCATGGCACTTTCATCTGCGAGCGGAGTTGTGGAGGAATAGGCGATAGGGCAGCTGAAGATGCAGTTCCATTGGGTTACATTGCCAGTGAGGGGGCAGTGTCAGATTGCCAATGCTTAACTGGGTGCACAGCAACGTTTTAAAAATGCTATGAATGCACAGGATGCCTGGTGGATATCTGTTGAGTAGCAAGTTGTTTTGGGAAAGGCGCAGGATGTAGAAAAGCTAAATTATAAAATAGGTATGTGATACCTATTTCAAAATTATTTTAATACCCAGGTTCAGTCAATTTGATAGATCAAAGACATTCTTTAGGCATTTAACACATTCAAACTTTATATTCAATTAGCAACACCATTGAGTTCTGACCCACAGATTATCAGCCAGAATTTGTACAGGTCAAAAATAAACATGAGATGCTGCCTTATTGCTCAACTTCTTTTGACTCCACCTCCTTTGTTTAATGAATAGAATGACATGGCACTTTTTATTTTGCAATTTATACAATAATTATTGACTTCATTCTGATTATTACAATATCAAAATTATATGGGGTGTGGGTTTCATTTGCTCAATCACCATGTATTGCCCACCTCTCATTGCAGTTGAGAAGGTAGTGGTGAGCTGCCTTTTTGAACTACTGCAGTCCTTGGTGTGTAGAGATACTAACAGTGCTCTCTTAGGGAGGAATTTCCAGGGATTTGACCCAGCAACAGTGAATAAATGGCAATAAAGTTCCAAATCAGGATGGTGAGTGGACTGGAGGGGAATTTGCAGGTAATGGTATTCATTACTATTCTTGCTGCCCTAGTCCTTCTAGGTGGGAGAGGTTGAAAATTTAGAAGGTGCTATGGATCATTGATAAGTTGCCACTACGGACCCTGTAGATAGCACATTCTGAGCATCGGTGGTGAAGGAGCTGAATCATCATGATGAGGAGGCAGTCAAGTGGGTTGCTGGGTCCTGGATAATGTTGAGCTTCTTGAGTATTGTTAAACTTGCATCCATCCAGGCAAGTGGAAAGTATTCCTTGACACCCCTGATTTGTGCTTTGTCGATGGTCACCAGGCATTAGAGAGATACAAGGTGAATTTCTCACAGCAGAGTTCATAGCCTCTGACCTATTCTTTGTGTCCTGCTTCTGTGTGAGTCCAAATGCCCCATACATCAAAAGAAATACAGAAAGTAATATTATTAGATGACTGCATCATCAAATAAAAGAGTTAGCCAGAATAGAAAGGTAGCCCCACCCAAAATCAAAAGGTAGCTCCTGAAAATTAAAAAGTAGCTATCAAAAAACTTTTTGTGTCATGGTGTTGGTTATGTCGGACCATGAGGTTGCAGGTTGTGGTTACGTGTAATTCCACTGTTGCTGATGGCCTACAGTGCCTTACGATACCAAATGTTCAGATAATATGTCTGTTTGAAATCTAACACATTTAGTATGCTGGTAAAATCACACAACATGATGAGTGGTATCCTGATTGTGAAGATGGGATTTTGTCTCCATAAGCTCTGTTTCGCTGTTACTCTTACCACCACTGTCATGGACAGGTGTATCTACAATATCAATATTGTTTTCTTTATTCTTATAGGGGATGTGGGCACCACCAGCAAGGCCAGTAGTTGTTGCCCATTCCTATTTGCCCATGAAGGTATTGGCTCTCTAAGCCATTTCAGGGAGCAGTTAGGAGTAAACCACATTGCTGTGGGACTAGAGTCACTTGTACACCAGACCAGCCAGGGAATGACCCTTGATTCAATGAAGAGGCATGGCAGGAACAGCACCTAAAACTGAGGTGTCTACCTGTTACAACACAGGACTACTGGCATGCGAAACATCACAAGCAACAAGTAATACAGGGTTGAGTGATTCCACACCAATAGATCTAATCTAAGCTCTGCAGTTCTGCAACATCCAATTGTGAATTGTGGTGGACAAATAAACAACTCATTGGAGGAGTAGGTTCCAAAATTCCACTCTGAATGATGGGGGAGCTCTACATCTCAGTGTAAAAGATAAGGCTGCTACATTTGCAACAATCTTCTGCCAGAAGTACTGAGTGGAACAGAAAAATGGCAAGGAAGCTAAATTGTGTCTGTTTTTGCAAAAGAAGACATAAGAAATCTCCTAGATTTAGAGATTGGAGAAAGTGTCTAGGAGAATGAGGTGCTGAAGGAAATTAGTAAGAAGGTTATACTGGAGAAAATAAACAATGATGAGTGTCCAGGATCTAATAGACTGCATTGCAGTGTTCAATGAGGGGGCTATAGCACTTTGTTGTGGAAGAAAGGAGCAAGGGAAAATTAAGGAACTTACAGATCCATCAGCCTTACATCAGTTGCAGGGAAAATGTCAGAAAAGGATATGATCACTGTCTACTTTGATAAAAATGATCTGGTTAGGCACTGTCATCATGGATTTGAGAATGGAATATCATTTTAAACAAATTTGGAGCTTTTTGAGTGTTTTGCTGACAAAACAGTAACAAAACAGACCCAGTTGTTCACTATATATGTCAATTATTTGAATATGGTGACTGAATGTAATATTTCAAAATTTGCAGATGATACAAAGCTAAGTAGCAATGTGTATTGTGAGAAAGATTCAAAATGATTTCAGGAGGATTTGGACAGTTTAGTGATGGGGCAAGAACATAGCAGATGGAATATAATGTGGAAAACTTTTATGTTTGCCTGTTTTGGGAGGAAGAACACATGTGTGGAGTATTACTTAAATAATGAGAGGTTGGAAAGTTTAGATGTGCAGTGACTTGGGTATCCGTGTCTATAAATCACTGAAGGCTAACACTAATGGCTGATGCAGCAAGCTATTGGGAATGAATAGATGGTAGTCTTTACTACAAGAAGATTTGAGTACATGAGTAGTAAAGTCCAGATTGAATTGTATCAGAGTTTGGTTAGACTGAACCTAAAGCACTGTGTATGGTTTTGGTCTCCTTACTTCAGAAAGAGAGTGCACTGATGGTTCACCAGACTAGTTCCTGGATGGTGGAAGTGTCCTATGAGCAGAGCTTGAGCAAACTGCATTCTCGAAAATTTTGAAGAACAAGAGGGCTCTCACCAAAACCTACAAAATAATTTAAAGGATAGCATGATAGATGCAGGTGAAATATTTCCCCTGGTTGGGGAGACTAGAACCAAGGTGGTACAATTTAAAAATAAGAGGGATGCCATTTATGACTAAGATGAGGAAAAATTGTTTTACTCAGAAGGTGGTGAGCCTTTGAAATTCTCGACACATTGGTGTACAGGATTGTGGATACATGGCATTGAAGTATTCAACGACGCGATTTTCTTCAATGGTGGAGCAGACTTGATAAACTAAATAGCTTATTTCTGTTCCCATAGTCCTATCCCACTCCTGTATTTTGGCTTGGGCAGAGTCACATTGGCTTCGACTGTGCTTTTAACAGGTAGACAGGTGCAGATTTTGATGCCTGTGTAGCTTTGGCATTGAGATGAGCTCAGGGTTGAGTAGACAAGTGGTGGGCTAATGATCCTCCTCCTCTGACATTCTCACCCACCCCCAAAAAACACAGCCAGCAAGGTGCACATGGTATCCAGCCTATGATCTTTCTGATCATATTATTTCCGGTGTTACGTCTTCCTAATTATAAATTGCCTGATTAAAAGACTTTTATTTTGCATTATTATCAATTCTGCTGTTGATTTCTATTTTACTAGAGGATTGTCTGCTTTTTGCGTCAATGATCACAGGTTCCTGCCTTCTTGTTCTTAAATTGCAGGATTCCTCCATTTTACAGTAAGATCTTGAGGGGTCTTGAGAGGGTAGAAAGGATGACATTTGTTGTAGAGGTTTTGGAAATAAAGGTTAGCTCATATAAGACAGGTAAGGAGATTTTTTTTCTTATAGAGGATCATGTGTCTCTGGAATTCACTTCTTGAAAAGACATTGGAAGCATAATTTTTGAATATTTTTAAAATGGGGGAAAAAAGAGTCTTCATAAGGAAGGGGATGAATGTCTACCAGGCGCAGGCAAGAATATGGGGTAATCAGATTAGCCATGATATTATTGAATGATGGAGCAGTCTCCAAGGGCTAAGTGGCTGACTCTTGCTTCACGTTTGTATGTTGGTCTGTTCAGCTGTTAAGAAGATATAGTTTATTCCATGCCATGAACCAGGTACATATTGTATTTCTATGATTAACATTTTTACAAGTACTTTGAGGAGGACCAGGTAGTGAGCATCGTTCCTTCCAGATACCAAGCTACTCTGCCCCATCAATACACATGATATAAGCATAGTGGTTGATGCTAATGCATTCCACAGTATGTACCCTTTCAGATTCTTTTAAACACACATAGAACAGCTGCCTTGACCATGTTTGATGTCATACCATGAGACTTCACAGGGTCTGGAGTCAACCTTAAGGACTCCAAGGATACTCCCTTCAGATTGTCCTGCCAGAGGAACAGGACTTGACTGATAATGATCATGTCAAAGACATCTCCTGAGAGGTGAGATTTTGGGCCAGTCTGTTGCTTCACTCTTCACTGGGACAGGTCTCCTAATTTTGGCATGAGCCCCAGATGTTAGGAAGATGGTCTTTGTGGAGTAAAGGACTTGGCTTTACTATTGTTGTTCCCAGTGCCTAGGTTGGCGCCTGGTTGTCTGTCCTGATCCATTCCTTTTCTTTGACTTTTTAGCAGTTTGGTACAACTGAGTGCCTTACCAGGCCATCTCAGATGGCTCTTAAGAATAAACCATATAGCTGTTAGTCTGGAATCAGATCTATGCCAGATCAAATAAGGGCAGGTTACCTTCCCTAAAGGGCATTCTTCCTGGTAAAGGACATGAGTAAACCAGAGACATTTTTCCCAGATTTTTTAATTTAGTTCAAATTCCACCATCTGTTCTGCTGGGATTTGAAAGAATACTGGCTTAGTGAAAATACCACTACCCCACGATTTCCCCTTAACATGGACTATGTCCAAGTTAATTAACTGAAATTTTTGGAAAGATGATGATGTTTAAAGTTCTTCATAAAAAACATTGCTTCTTTAAATTTCAGAGATAACTGGTATTTCTCTGCAACCCTATTAAAGTGAACAAAGCCTTTGGTTTTGAAGTCACACTGAGTGTCTTTGAAGGCATTGACATCAAATTTCTTAGTACTCTGTAATAACAGAGACATTAACTGAAACACATTAAAATAGTTAATACTTCACATAAAATGACAGTTGAAGTAATTTAGTTATCATGCAGCATAATTTTAACAGTTGGTTATGTCAGCTTGTATTGTACAGTGTCACAGCAAACCTGCCCCAACTTAGTACAAAAGATTTTGTAGCATTCATGACAGTATCAAGTCACTGCATCGGCCTGTGAAGAGTACATTGTTGACCGTGGATTGAGACACTGGTTCATGAGCTACCAATAGCAGTTGTTTATATTTGCTGCAACAATAAACCTCCAGCAATGTGTAGAATTACTTAATCCTATAGTATTCTATGCCCTAGAGATGCTGGGAACTGTGTCACTTTTATTGCCCCTACTGCCAGCCGTTGTGTTATTATGTAAATGTCTGCCAGCAGAAGATGTTTAACTTTGGCTTTAATATGTATCCTAGCAGACAAATCCAGCAACAGGAATCTTGTTGGAAGCACAGAATTGAGGTGTAAATAATATAAACAAAGAATATTTTCTCCATCTTACCCACATATGAAAGTAATCATATAGGTACAACAAGGCAGTGAAGAAGGCAAATGGAATGTTAGCCTTCACAGTGAGGGAATTTGAATACAGGAGCAGGGATGTTTTGCTGCAACTGTACAGGGCCTTGGTGAGACCACACCTGGAGTATTTCGTGCAGTTATGGTCTCCTTATCTGAGGAAGGATGTTCTGGCCATTAAGGGAATGCAAAGAAACTGATTGATGGGATGACAAGACTGACATACAGGGAGAGAATGGATTGGTTTGGACTATATTGACTGGAGTTGAGAAGAATGAGGCAGGATGGCAGAGAAACCTATAAAATTCTAAAAGGATTAGACAGGGTAAATACAGGAAGGATGTTCTTGACGGGGTGTCCAGAATTAGCAGTCACAATATAAGGTAAGGGTAAGGCCTTTTAGGACAAAGATGAGGCAAAATCTCTTCTCTCAGAGAGTGGTGAACCTGTGAAATTCTCTCCCACAGGAAACTGTTGAGTCCAAAACATTGAAGACTGTCTAGAAAGACATAGATATAGTTCCTAGGACTCAGGTGATGAAAGTATTTGGGGGAAAAGGCAGAAACTGCATACTGAGCTGGATGATTAGTCATAATTATATTATGATTATGGCATGACAGGTTTGAAGGGCTGAATGGTCTACTTTTGCTCCTATATCCTATATTACTATATCCAAAGATATTGATAAAGGAGCCTGATTGATAAGTATATTCAAGCCCCGATTATGGGCAAGTATACCAAAGCATAAAGTTGGGCTTTGATCATCCACATTACTATTGTAACTGGGAGTTGGAAAATAGTATTGTAGTAACCAAACAAAATATATATATTTCTGTTGATTTTACACGCACTGCCTGACCTAGAACGTTAATGGTCCTGGTTATTGACTAATCCAAGAGCAACATTTAAAAACACATCTTCAATCACGGGCGAGCTAGAATGTGAAATTTACTATTAGAGGAAGATTTTTTTATTGTGATGTGGACAATGCTGGCTAAACCAACATGTATTGCCCATTTCTAATTGTCCTGGAGAAGTTGTTGACCTTCTTGAACTACTGCAATCGGTTGGAGATGCTGATATAGCAATAGTGAGGAGCATTGATATAGTTCCAGAGAGGAACATGCAACTGATTCTGCTTCCGTATATCTAGTGATCTTCATCTGGGTGGTAGCTGCCACAGCTTTAGAAGGTACTGTTGGAGAAGCCTTGATGATTATTTGCAGTGCATTTTGTAGAGGGTAGGCACTGCTGTCACTCTGTCAATAGTGGAGGGAATAGTTGTTGAATGTGGTGAAATGAGATGGCGAGCAAGCAGGCTGCTTTGTCCTGAATGATGTTGAGTTTTTTGAGTGTTTTCTGAGCTAGACCCATTCAAAGCCAGTGGAGAGTATTCCACATCACATTCCTGAATTGTACGTTGTAGATGATGGACAGGCTCTGGGGAATCAGGAGGTAAGTTACTCACCATAAGATTTCCAGCCTCTGACCTGCTCTTGTAACCACAGTATTTATATATTGTCCAGTTCAGTTCCTAGTCAAAGGTAATTCCCAGGATATTGATAACTGTGAATTCAGCAAATGTAATGCCCATTAAGAGTCACAGAGCAATGGCTGGCTTAGTTGCTGGTCATTGCTTGGCACTCATATGACGTGAAGGTCAACAACCACATATCAACCCAAGTCTCAATGCTATTCAGGTCTTGCTGCATAAACATCATGCAACCATAATTGAACAATGACACCTCTGACTTAATGATGGAGAGGAGGTCATTGATGAAACAGCTGAAGATATCTGGGCCTGGGACACGACCCTATGGAAGTGGTGATGCCCTGGCGTTGGTACTATTGACCTTCAAAAGCCACCAAGTATGATTTGGAGAGAGATTTACGGATGGAGTCTGATTAGGACTGGAACAAGGATTGTTCTGCATACCCCACAAAGAAACAGGAATAGCTGGGACTCATGCTTGTACCCATGGCCATACCTCTGACTTGCAGAAAATGAGATGATCTAAAGGAAGGTTGTTCAAAATGAAAACAAACTTAGCCAGGCAAAGAAATGTAGTTGGAGATGGAAACTGTGCAGGCCCTTTTACAACAAAGAAACAGAGACTCTTCACAACATACTGATGGAGAACAATGTGTTGAGAAGTTGCGTGTCCACGGTGTAAAGGAGGCAACTAGGACTATAAAACTGGAAATTATGAAACTGACGTAAAGTGTCAGAAGAATCATGAACGTAAATGGGAAGTGACTGAACAAGGGTAAAAAGAATAGAGTAAAGGGTATAAACAATTAAGTTCAGTGGAGCAGGAGCAGGCTGACATGATGGGTTTTCCAGGGCAGTTTTATGGATTTTGGGAAGAAGGCTCTGTGGGGTTGGAGCCTGAGGTGGGAAGTCCTGAACTGAAAATATCCAGAGGAGATGAAGTCAGTGACATCTTGATGTTCAATGGTGGGGTCATCATTCAAGAGGAGATAGGAGGAAGTGTCTGAGTGTTGTCTCTCAGCCTCTTGACGGGTAGGGGCACCACCCCACACAAAAATGGCACCGTACTTATCAGCAGGGTTGGGAACAAGGTTGGGGTTAAACCTGAGGGAAGTGAGTGTAGCAAACTCAGAGGCCATCAGTCAGATTGGGTGAGAGGACTAGAAATAGTAAGGCAGCTTACGTCACATGGGCTATTCTCAATGAAGAGATCAAACGCAGGCAAAAGGCCAGCCGGAGGTGTCCAGGTGTAGGGGAGTGTTGGAGATGTGTGAAAGAGTCTACAGCACAGGGAGAAGTCTCTTGTCCAAGGAAGTGAGTATGGACGCGAAAATGGCAAGATAAGAGTTCAGCATCATGCCACACTCAAAATCCATTGAAGTGGGTGTGCAAAAAGATAAAGCTAAATCCTTCACTGAGCACAGTTTGAGAGGGGAAGATAAAAGGGTATAATGAAAACATGCCAAAAAATGGAATGAGGTGAAGGATGGAGTTGGAGGGAAGTGGAGGAGAGGGAGGATCCAAACATGCATCAGTACCTTTGAGTGTTTGGAACTTGTGTTCCTTAAGACCTGAAAGGAAGAGAAAAATTTTCTTTTTAAAGCATTGAATGAGATGAAGAATGAAGTGGGACTGGGGACCATGATAGCTTTTTTGTTAGTGTTATTTGGTACTGATGGAGAGAAACGTTTTGAGAGCGTACACATGGTGACATATGGCATAGAGTGTGAACCTCAGGATGCTGCATGAGCAGCTATTTGAGGAGCTTTAAATGTCTTGGAGATAACTGCAATCCTGGGTGAGTTTGAAACATGAAGGATAGAACTTCATTTGGAATCCATATTGGGGAAGGTGGAGCCAGAGGCAGTCACTGAGGAAGGAAATGTGATTGTGAAAGTGGATTTTAGCAAACAATTTGTACAACATTCAGAGGCAGATAGTAAACAATGAAAGTGAACAAACCAAAATATTAAAATGGAAATCCTGTTGAAGAGAACAGCAGGACTTCTACAAGGTGGGATACCTAGAAGAGAACTAGCAATGAATTAAACATTCAAATAAAGGCAAAATACTGAAGATGCTAGAAATCTCTGTTGCAAACCTGCTTTGGCACAAAATTGACAGGTCACCTTCATCTGTAATATGAGGATGTCTGTAAGTAAGATCTTAAAATAAGCAGGATTCAAGTCAATACAATGGAAAGACATTTTTGCCAACTTGTGTGCTTGGTGGCAAGCAAGCAGTCAGAAAGTGGGGGAGAAAAAGAGAATAAAAGAAATGACCAGATGACCGAAAAACATTTGACCTTGGGCCAACAGTATTTATTTATGCCAGTTGCAGAAGAGATTGTCGCTCAGAACTTGGTTTCTACAACCTCAACAGAATGGTCAGGCCAGAAGTGACATACAGCCTGAATGAACACAGTCCATTGTCACCCAGTATTGATGGGTGCCAAAAGGAGACATGTCAAAGTATTTCATTGTCAATGAAATACTTTTTGCAATGTATTTACGGTTGTAAAGTGAGAAATTTAACAGTAAACTTCATCAATGCAAATCCTCACCAGTACAGTGTGATATTTCCCAGATAATCTGCTTCTGATTGAAGGATAAATATTGGTTAACACACTGGAGATAACAATGTGGCTCTTCAAAATGACACCATGGGATCTTCCATATTCTCCCCAGCAGTTTACTTTTAGAGCTCATTCACAGTTGTAATGTGTGACGTGCAAAAACTTATTTAAGTGCAGCAAGACTCACAAGTGCAACAATGTGGTTATCACTGGATAATTTGTTTTACTGATGCTGATTGGGGGATTAATATTGACCAAGACAAAAATGAAACTCAACTGATCTTCTTTGAAATGGTGCCATAGGATCTTTTACCTAAGATGGTTGACGGGACCTCGGGTTAATGTATCATTGAAAGATGACACTTCCGACAGTGCAACACTCCCTCGGGACTAGACTAGAGTACTAGGTTTTATTTTATGCTGAAGTCTCTGGTGTGCCAGAAGTCATTATGTGCATAGCCTTAGCTTCAGCTTGAAAAGAACTAAAAATCTGGGTCAAGAAATCAGCAGGAACTGAGCTGCCAGCATTTCTTTCAAGACTACATTTCCAAATGGAAAACATGTTTTTTATCTGTACATGCTGGGAACTTGATTAGCTAATCTAAATTGACCAATCGGAAGCAAAGAACTTATTGGCCTTGAAATTATTCAAAGGATATAAACATGCAAATGCTCAATGCATTGATTTGAAATAACTTTCTATTTTTTAATACAAATATTAGCCCATTTAAAATGTAGTGATTTATATGTCTGTTAAAATACACAATTTTAGCTAATTAGCTTAAGCCCTCAAAGAACCGTAGGTAACTCTCTCCATTAGGAACCGAGAGAGAGAGACAGAGACAGAGACAGAGAGACAGAGACAGACAGTTGGTTATACATAGCTTAAGGGCCACTATTCTGCAGACGTGGATGCCAACATATACGAAGTATCACAACTGGTACAGGGATTGAAGTTGTACCGTTGCTGTCATTCTGCATCACACTGCCTTCTAGTCAACTGAGCTAGCCATTTCTTTCGCCCTCCCATTATAATAGTATGTGCTTTTAAGATTAAGTTTTTCATTCTTTCAAGGAATTAGATATTGCTGCCAAGGCCAGCACTTGTTGCTCATCCCTGATTGCCTTTAAAATGAATGCCTTACAAGGCTAGTTCAAAGGGCAACTCAAAATGCTTCACAAAGTCAACCACATTACTGTAGATTTGGATTCACATGCAGGCCAGACCAGGTAAGAATGGCAAATATCCTTCCCTCAAGGATATCAGCAAACCAGATACAATTTAATGACAAGCAATAAAGTTTCCATGGCCAGCATTAAATAAACTTTCTTTTTCATTTCTGATTTTATTGAATTGATGTAGCTGGATGGAAAATGGCCAATTATTGGCAAATTATAGATATCATTTGGGTTGAGGATCACCCTCAGCCTTCATGCCACAGATAAAATTATGGACAAGTTGAAGCTGAGTGGGAGAATGGCAGAAAGGCCAACTGAGGAATTTTCTTACGCTATCTTTCTGCAAACCCACCGATAATGACCATAAGATTTTGTCCTTTGTCAAAAATCTCTTACATTTGCCAAATGCAACTTATCTTGCAAAAAAAATCTATGTTAGTTGCCATTGATTAACTTCCCAAACCCTTATCAAATTTATCTCAAAGTATAGAATTTAAGAATTTGCCTAAAACTGACAAGTTAGCTATTCTATAGCTATGCAATTTCCTATTTTCTCTCTTAAGTATTAACTATTCTTCAGTCCTTTGGCACAACTAACATAAAATTATTCAAACATTTCAACCAATTTCTATCTCCTCCTGGCTGCTTCTCATAGTCTGGGGGCTTACTATTAGGGATTATTCATCTTGAATTCTTCATTTTAAAAAGCAATTCTTTTACCCATTTCTGAAGAAGGGTCCCGGCCCGAAACGTCAGCTTTCCTGCTCCTCTGATGCTGCCTGGCCTGTTGTGTTCCTCCAGCTCCACACTGTGTTATCTCTGACTCCAGCATCGGCAGTTCTTACTATCTCTTTTACCACAAGTAACACATCCACATTCTCGCTTTCCACATTGTACTAAAAAGGTGACAAAGATATTTATTTATTATATCCTACATATTTCCATCCTTCACAATTAGAGACACCACCACACGCTGAAGCAATCCTAAGCTCTCTTTATTCCTTCACTTTTATATGCTTATGAAAATCCTTACTCATACCTTTCACATTACTTGCTTGCTTGAGATGGGAGATCAGATTCCCTTTCAGCCATTTGAATGGCACTTTTATCTCACCACTCCACTTTCAACATTTTCCATAGTTACCTTTTGTGTTGTTATCCTCAAATTGCCTCCCATTCAAGTTTCAGTTCAACCTTAATCTATTTATCCATCAAACTATATTTTATACACCCTTTTGCCTTAAAGGAATACATTTATTGTGTAATCACTGCAGTTCAGATTTGAAGATTTCCCATTGCACATCTGTCAATCTATTTGCACTTTTCACTCCAACTGATTTGGGATCAATCCCTTTTTATCTCACAGAGCATTGACTTTTTCCAGTCCAGCAGTCTGATGAGTAACTACTCAATGCCCTTTTATATTTTTTTTTACCTTGAGCCTAACAGTACTTCTCAGTTTTTCTCTTGAGCATCAATCTTGACTCAATTTGAGCAAACATTTTCTTTTAATCAGAAGAGCATGGATTCAGCCCCAGTTCAGGAGTTGAGCACATGATTTATAGTTATGCTCCACTGATGTGCTGATTGTACAGAATCTATCAGAGGTGACATATTTTGGTTAAGTCTTTTGAGAATGTAGTTCATCTTATTGAAATGTATAAGGTTCTGAGGGGGATTAATGGTGTAGATATTGGCTAGCGATGCCCTTGTCCTGTGAATGAATAAAAAAAACTGGAAAGTCTAGAACGAAAGAGCATTGTCTCAGCATTTCAACGGGTAAGTTGAGGTGGAGAGTTCTACAAGAGCAAAAATAAAGTTTAAATAGAAAATGAAACAGGTCAGAGTAAACTAAAAGAGTCCATAATTTATCAGGGGATAAATACAGTAATAGAACAGGAATTTTGAAAAGTTCCTTTAAAAACTGAGAGGAACTATTATTGAAAATTAATGAATCTGTCTGTACAGCAATGCCAAACAACAGTGTCCATAACGAAACAGGGAAACTGAAGGTAAAAATATCTTGCAAGGCATCAGATGTAGCAAAGATTGCTGAAGCAGAAAAATCAGTACTGGGAACTAAACATTGCAGGTTATAATATGTTTAGAAAGATGGAGAGGAAAAAGGCTAAGTGAATAGCTGTACCAACTGGAGATAATACAATGTCAGGTGAAAGGAAGTCATTGAGCCATCAATAAGACAGAAATAGAATTAAATTGATAAAAAAATAATTATTTGAATCAACCTGTTTGGATATCATACTTATCAGCAGGTTTGAGAACAAGGTGAGTCATAAATTTGTGCATTCTGGTCTAGAGGTAGGAACACTCCCACTGCATCACAAGGAACTTGATGGAGATAAGACAGAAAAACAAAGAAACTAGGAACAGCACAGACCATTCAACACTTTCAGCCTTCTCTGCTATTCAGTGTAACCATGGGTGATTTTCTATTTCAATGTCATATTCCTGTTTTCTCACCTCCTCTTGATGCCTTTAATTTCTGAAAAGAAATCAATCTTTTTCTTGAATATATTCAGTGATTCAGTGATACAACCTCATATAGGCCAGACCAGGTAAAGATGAAGTATTTGCTTCCCTTAAGGATATTCATGAACCCCGTGGGTTTTTACAACAATTGACAATGGTTACATGGTCACCATTAGGCTTGTTTTAATTCCAGAATTTTTAAATTCAAATTTCACTCCCTGCCATAGTCAGATTCAAAGCCTTGAGCAAAGGGCATCAGGATTATGTACAGCTCTCCTAGACACTATGGTTGTTTGATTAGTATCTTGAGCCATTAGCATAATAAACATTTCAGTTATCCTTTGATTTCTTAGAGCTCTGATGATTCTTTTTATTCAGCTTTTGTCACTGGACACATACTTTTTGACAGACTGAAAGAGCACTTTCACCAGTTGATTCCAGTGGCAGTCAAATATCCATCTCTCTGCCCTATCAAAACGTGTTTATTGAAATTCAAGCTTGGTTTGTTTATTTCATTTATGGAAGTTCGGCTTTTTTTAAAATTTTGCTAATTGTAGGCAAGCACATCTCTAAAATGTGAAAATTCACATGAAGGTATAACTAAAATAGGAGACAAGGTTTTTTCATGCGTGACTGGTTTCAGTACTTTTTGATAAAATGTTAATTTTGGTTCTGATTGCCTTTGTTCATCTCACATCGGTTCCATGATTTTAAAAACCTGCAGTCGGATAATTGCTGTGGCCTATTTACGTCAGTGCATTTAAAAAAAAATGCATTTCAGCCATTCAAACTTCAGGTGTTAAAATTAGATGATGGAATTTGAAAATCAATATTCCATAATTTCGTATAATTTGTATAGAACTATTGTAGCAATGTCAATAAGTGTTATAGGGCATGGTGTGGTTAAAATAAGTAATAAGTATACTTTGAATGGGGGCTAATGGGTGATGTCAGTGAGTAAAGAGATATGTAGGTTTAGAGGGCCTTAAAAGCTGCACTTCAACTGAATAAGTTCAACAAAAAGCTAATGGAACAGTGGATTTTAAAACTGGAGTTAAATTTGATGCCCAATCCACATGAAGCTAAGCAACATCACAGTTATCATGCAATATGAAAGCTATTGAGGTAATAGATGTGGTATAGATTCACTAAAATGTTGCCTCATGGGAGGAATAACTCGTATGAAAAAGGCGAGTAATAATGGCACATTTTTGTTTGAAGAGTAGACTACATCATGACTTGATAGAAGTGTTTAAGTTATGAAATGATAATATGCAGTAGGGTTAGGGTTAGATAAGGTTTTAGACAAAAATAGGCTGTTTCCAGAGTCTGGGAAGTGTATAATGAAAGGACACAAATAAAATTGAATCAGAGATTTAGCATAGAACTGGAGAAACTTTCTATACAAAGATTAAGTGGTTGTAGCATTCGCTGCTGGAATGTGTGAATAAAGAAGAATTCATATTGACATTTAATAACAGGTTAGATAGGAGAGAAAGTTAAAGAGCCTTGAACATAGATTTAGGAATATTTGCTCATATGAAGGATACACAGTAGTATGGATTGGTTTGGCGATTGGTACTTTTTTACTTTATAGTTCTGTTTAAATCAAAGCAGCCCCTAATTTTTAATATACTAAGAAAAGAAAAAGCTGGAAACCTCTTGAGCCCAAGCAGCATTTGTGAACAGAATTAAGTTGCAGATGAATGACCTTTTCTCAGAACTCAAGGAAAACAATAGAGGGAAGAAAATTAAGGGGAAGGGTTGTATAGAATGGAAGCCAGAATAGATTAAGTAATGTAATATTTCGTAATACAGCAACAAAAGATTGGTGACAGATATACTAAAGCAACAAAAGGTTTTGACCAAATAAGGTGGGACTTGCCACATAAAAAACATTTGAGTACAATATTAGAGATAAAGAAAGATTCAAACTAACCCAGCAGAACAAAAGAAACTGAGATAGAGGTCAGCATATGGTCCCCTGCCTTCCCATTCAGCATTCCGTCAGAATGTTTCCCTCTGAAACTCCCTTGTCCACTCTTCAATCATCCATAACATCCCTCTCTTCTCTACAGTGCATTTTTATGCCAACAAAGGAGATGCAACACCTGCCCTTTCAGCTCCTCCCTTCACTCCACCCCAAACATTTCGTCCACATTCCCGCTTTGTTAAATTTAGCAGACTGTATTCATTGTTCAGCGTCTAGTCTTTTTTTCCCACATGTAGTAATTCCTATCTCATTAGGACAAAACCTTTGTTTCTTTCTTCTATCTATTGCCACATTTTTAAACTGTTACATTATGAAACCCTTTGTTATCTATTCTCCCCTGGCCTCCATCCTGTCACAGGCTTTCTCCTTGGCTCTTCCTACTGCCTCTACATTTTCCACTTGATTAAAACCTCCGACACTCCTATTGCACTTATGTTCTGTACAAAGGTCATTGACCTGAAGCATTGATTCCATTCCTCTCCACAGACGCTGCTTTGCTTGTTGCATATTTTTTCTTTATTTCTGTTTTCCAGCGTTTACAGCATTTTGGTTTTGTAGTAATCTTTGTTTTTAACATTTAGCCCATTAAATTTCATTACTCCATTGGCAATTTGAAAAAAATTGTGCATTTTTGACCAGAAATGTCTCAGTGAGCTAACTTTACTTTTCAGGCAAATGTGCATGAATTGTCAATGTGAGTAATATGCAAAATTTGCCCTAATTTTGAATGTCACCCAAATCTCAGCTCATTGTGTAGGCAAGAATGGAAATTTTGTGACATATTCAATTCAGCAAAATTATGCAAACTTTCTGCATCGTACACATTGTGCTGCTCCAGCTGTTTCTTGAATCTAATCCAACACTTGAGCAATAAACCAAGAGTTCTGCTTAGGAGGAGAGAGACAGAGCTTTGGAATGAATTAGAAACTTGAACTAGAAATTCGAACTTTTTGGAAGAAATCTATGATTTTTCATTCCTGAAGGTAAAGTTTTAAAGTGACAGGAGCATATTTCAGAGCCATACTGGATGAGAATGCACAGTAGCTCAGCAGTTAACACTGCTCCCTCACAGCACCTAGGATCTGGGTTCGATTGCAGCCTCGGGTGACTGCCTGTGTGGATTTTGCACATGCTCCCGTGGGTTTCTGCCGGCTGCTTTGGTTTCCTCCCACAGTCCAAAGATGTGCAGGTTAGGTTGGTCATGCTAAATTGTCCAGGGATGTGAAGGCTAGATGGATTAGCCTTGGTAAATGTGAGGTTATGGGGATAACGTATGATGCTGGGTCTAGATGAGATGCTCTTTGGAAGGTTTGTGTCGACTTGATGGGCTGAATAGCCTCATTCCGCATGATAGGCATTCTCTAATTTTACCAACGTAACCTGCTCCATGTTACATCCATAAAGACCCAAGGACATGTGGATTTAGGATCCAGCAATGCCCTGCAAAGTGCAACCATTACAGACACAGTTACCTGGCTCCGAATATCTAGCAGGACCTCAGGGGGATTTGATTTAGTAGTAATCTGATCATTTATTTGCATCTTCTGTGAAAAGCAAGTCACCAGACACAGTTAACCATTAGCACTGCAGTATCAAGATAATCTCAATTATCAAATGAAATATAATAAATCCATTCATAAATACACAAGTGAGATCGCAGGGGCTTTTTTCAGACAAACAAGACTTTTTTGTCTTTATCAGTGGCCAACAGCAATACTAGAAGAGGTCAAAAAACTTTTCTCATCACGCTTATTTCCCCAAAAGATTTGATATCTTAAATGTACTTACTTGGTGACTTGCGTATCCTTTCACAATGCTATAGTATAAATTGTTAG
This sequence comes from Rhincodon typus, assembly GCF_021869965.1. Taxonomy (NCBI): domain Eukaryota; kingdom Metazoa; phylum Chordata; class Chondrichthyes; order Orectolobiformes; family Rhincodontidae; genus Rhincodon; species Rhincodon typus. The sequence continues at coordinate 27,546,308 of NC_063345.1, read as the reverse complement.
CCTACTCTATGAAGATATAGGTGGAAATGACCATTTGAGAAGGTCATCCATATATTGATGAGTAATTCCTGGAAAGCTTATGTGATAAATATATCCTGCAGAGAACCTCTGTGCTCCAATTGTTTGAAGGAGACAAAAGGCTTCAGAATGGATCCTCAGGGACCTTGGCCCTGAGGTATCTTTAAATATGTTGGCAGTAAGCATTCAACAGAGAACAGCAACAAGGAGACACATGCAGAAACAAAAATCATGATTCAGCACATATCCAGGCTACTAAAACAATATTTTTGCCCTTCATCTTAACATAGACTGTGCCTTTTGTTCTTTTCTGTCCCCTGCCTGTCCTTTTTCCCTGAATTTTCAAATGGTTATAAATTGCCATATGTCAACTACCTTCCAATTTTAGTGAAAGGTCACCGTAACTGACAGCCTTTCCATATCTATGAATCTTGTTTAGGCTCATTGATATAATTTCCTAGTTCTCACACCTCTGCCAAGTAGATTTAAACATCCTGCATTAGCAGATAGAAAAATCACACCAGAAGGCTATTGCTATCAGTTCTGTTCAGATACAATCCATCAAACTTGTAAAAGTCCCACCCCATTTAGAAGTGATCCTGATGCCTCAGGGATCTGACACTCTCCCTCCTGTGCCATATCACCATCCATGTATGAGTTTGCCTTCCCCTCCTCTTCTTATACTCATTAGTATGGTATTGGCGTAATCCAGAGATTACTATTCTGAATGAAGGTGTTATTTTACAGTGAACAGGTTGGGTATATATCCATTAGAGTTTAGAGAAATGTGAGGTGAAGCACACACAAGATCCTGCAGGTAGTTGACATGCTGGATATTAAAACAATTTTTCCACTTTTGGTGAGAATAGAATGAGGGGACAAAATTTAAAAATAAGGATCTCCCTTTTAAAATGTGAATGAGGAGAATTTCTTTCTCTGAGTGTCTTTCTTCTACGATTCATTCTTTTCCTGAGAAGGGGGTGGAATTAGGGAGGTGGTCAATAAATATTTTGAAGGCAAGGGTAAATGGATTTGTGATTAACAAGGAAGTCAAAGGTTTGGGATTAGACAGGAAAGTGGAGCTGAGGCTACAATCAGATCAGCCACCTTTTATGAAAGTGCAAAACAGATTCAAAAGGCCAATTTTAAAAATTTCATTCATAGGAACTGGCTAGCTGTGCCAACATTTATTGTTTATACCTAGTTGCCCTTAATAAGGACAAATAACTTATTCCTACCCTTAATTCTAATGTTTGCATATTTGAGATCCTGCTTGTGAGTTCCTTTTCCAATGAGCTAATCACTACAAACAGGAACTCCTCCCTCTATATCTACGACCCAGAACCACCATTGTTCACCATCTCTCTTTAGAGTGATCTGCAGCCACCCTGTGACAACGTTGATCCTAATACCAGGGAGGCAACATATATCCTAGATTCATTGTAGAACTGCAGAAACATATATCTGCTTCTTCTTTCTGCACCCGCTCCCCCGTCACCTCCCAAATGGCTGAGGCACCCATGGGTCTTGGGCCTTACTCTGTCTCCAGAGGAACTATAAATCTTATCCTGAATTCAAAGTGAAGTAATAGTTGAAGAGTGAGATAATTTCAGGGAAGTCTTGTACTACCTACTATAGACCTTGACTGCCTATCAATCATATGTTCTGTCTCTCTCTCTCTCTATACCCTCAGAGGAGTATGCACTGATCCCACCTATGAACATGCTAAGCATGAAACCCTCAACTTTGTAAATAAGTGGTCATCGTGGAACCAAGAAGTGTGACCTGCTGTGCCATGCCTCTATTTAATTACTAAACTTAAAATTCAAATGTAGAAAATCTCATCAGGTACTCACCAACCAGCTGCATATGTTTTGCTGTGTTTGTTTGTTTTTATTAATTGGTATTATTTAAAAACCATAAGCTTTAATTTGCTAGAAAAGTTTAAGGAGCAGAACAACAATGCGGGACTGAAGTGTCCAGAGGTTGAAGTGAAGACTGTGGTTTTAGGTTCGAACTGACACCTTCATTCCATAACTCAGAACACCATATGAATTCTGTTCACCACATCATGATTCTCTGTGAGGAACATTGCCCATAACAATAAAAGGTGCCCAAAACAATTTGAATTTCAAATCAGAAATATTGCTATACTTTCCTATAGAGCTATTTTCTAAACTTTCGCTCCTATATCTGTGGACTTAATCTTACATTTCCTTGTGTTGGTGCTTTATTGCTGAAAGAAGCAAACTCAAACTTATCATGGTAGTTCAATGTTTTAAATAATGTTTTCATAATGGAAGACAGTAAAGTCTCCATGTGTCTTAGAATGTGAAATCGTAAGAATTTAGTCACAAGCCACTTGTAAAATAAATACTAGTGGAGGAATAAGTAAGACTGGTTTCTTGGGAATTATAGCATAATCTGTGCTCTTGTTAGATCCTTAAGTAGAGATATCTGCTCCACTGTAGTACTTGTATTCCTGAGTTGCCATCTACCATACTCAAGGTTTATGACAACCTGGGCATTTTAAAGGGATATGCTTTTTTATTCCTATCAATAATGCAATATTTTGCCTTAAAAGAAGTGAACACAGTGTATTCTGGAAGACGGCAGACTGTTCTGGCAATTTATGATTCATGCAAAGTTGGCAGAAGGCTCTAAAAGCTGAAGACACAGATTCAATGTGATTTGCAAAAACTTTGTTTTACACAGCAAATGATTATGATTTGGTGTGAGTTGACAAAGGTTGGTGAAGCAGCTTTGGTCGTGGCTGTCAAAAGACAGTTGCATTTGTACTTAAAGAGCTTTGCTAACAATTCTCATGTCCCGTGAACATATTCCGTAAAAATTTGCAGGGAAAAGGTGAGAAAGTGAAACTTGATGGAAAATTCTTCCCAGGAGCCAGAAAGGAAGTGGCAGACTGAATTTTCATTCACTGATATTTTTTATTATTCATTGAAGGGCTGTTGGCAGGACCAGTACTTATGTATGTGGTGAAGGGCTGTTGGTGTCATTGGCAGGACCAGTACTTGTGTATATGGTGAAGGGCTGTTGGTGTCATTGGCAGGACCAGTACTTGTGTATATAGTGAAGGGCTGTTGGTGTCATTGGCCGGACCAGTACTTGTGTATAT
>NC_063345.1:27526774-27543144 GCF_021869965.1 Rhincodon typus | reverse complement strand
AGTGAAGGGCTGTTGGTGTCATTGGCCGGACCAGTACTTGTGTATATGTTGAAGATAGGGTATGATTTGGAAGCAAGTTGCAGGTGGTGGTGTCCCCATGCTGCTGCTGCTTTTGTTTTTCTGGAATGGACAGTTGGAGGATCTTCGGTGAGTTGTTGCAGTGCACCACGTGCATAGTATACACTGCTAATGGCAGAGGAATTGATGTTTAGTGCAGGAAGTTCTATTTAAGTGGGTTCATTTGTCCTGAATGATGTCCAGCTTTTTGAACATTATTGGAGCTGTACGCATCCAAGTAAATGTGGAGTATTCCATCAGTATTCTGACTTTTGCCTTGCAGAAACTCAACAGAGATTAGGAAATCAGGAGGTGAGTTACGAGCTAGAGGTTTCCAAGCTTTGGACTTTATTTCGTACAGATATTACTTATGTGGCTGATCTACTTAAGTTTCTTTTCCTATTTGCTCTCAGGATGTAGGCATTCATGGCTAGGCCAGAATTTAATACCCGTCACTAGTTGTCCTTGGGAAGGTGGTGGTAAGCTACCTTCTAGAAATGCTGCAGTCCATTTGGGGTTTAGGTGCACAAACAATACCATTAGGGAAAAAGTTCCAGAGTTTTGACCCTGTAACACTGAAAGACCAGCAATATGTTTTGGAGTCTGATGGTGAGTGGCTTGGAAGGGAACTTGCAGGTAGTGGTGTTTCCATATAGCTGCTGCCTTTGTCCTTCTAGATGCTAGTGGTCAAGCATTTGGAAGGTGCTGTCATAGGAGCTTTGGTGGATTTCTGCAATGCATCTTGTAGATGATGCACACTAATGATACTGAATATTGGTGGTGAGTGTTTACAGATATGGCGCCAATCAAGCAGGCTGTTTTGTCCTGGATTATGCCAAGCTTCTTGAATGTTATTGAGCTGCACTCATCTAGACAAGTGGGAAATATTCAATCACACTCCTGACTTGTGCCTTGTAGATGGTGGGCAGGCTCTGGGGAGTCAAAAGCTGACTTACTTGCTGCATGATTCCTAGCCTCTGACCTACTGTTGAAGCCACAGTTTGATATGACCAGACCAGTTGGTTTCTGATCAATGGTAACTCTCAGGAAGTTGATAGTGGGGGATTCAGTGATGGTGACACCACTGAATGTCAAGGGTAATGGTTAGATTCTCTCTTGTTGGAATTGGTGAATGCTAGGAGATTCAGCAAAGCTATTTCTGTTGAACTTCAAGGTGATGAGGTTAGATTGTTGAAAATAATATTTTCTTGGCATTTATATGGTGCAAGTATTTCTTGCCAATGATTAGTCCAAGCTGAATGTTGTCTGGGTCTGGTTGCATCAGTACAGACTGCGACCACATTGAATGTCAATTAGAAATACATGGAAACATACAAACATAGAAGATAGGAGCAGGAGGAGGCCTTTCAGCCCTTTGAGCCTGCTGCGCCATTCTTCACGATCATGCCTGATCATCCAACTCAGTAGCCTAATCCCGCTTTCTCCCCATAACCTTTGATCCCATTCACTCCAAGTGCTATATCAAGTCGCCTCTTGAATATATGCAATGTTTTGGCATCAGCTGCTTCCTGTGGTAATGGATTCCACAGACTCCCCACTCTTTGGGTGAAGAAATGTCTTGTCACTTCTGTCTTAAATTGTCGACGCCGAATCCTCAAACTGTGAATCATGGTTCTGGACACACCCACCATCGGGAACATCCTCTCTGCATCTACCCTGTCTAGCCCTGTTAGAATTTTATAAGTCTCTGAGATTCCAACCCCACCCACCCATTTGTCTGAACTCCAGCGAAACAATCCCAACCCAGTCAATCTCTCCTCATATGTCAGTCCTGCCATCTCTGGAATCAGCCTGGTAAACCTTCGCTGCACTTCCTCAAAAGCAAAAGCATCCTTCTTCAGAAAAGGAGACCAAAACTGCACACAATATTCTAGATGTGGTCTCACCAACGCCCTGTATAACTGCAACAACACATCCCTGCTCCTGTACTCAATACCTCTCACAATGAAGGCCAACATACCAGTTGCCTTCTTTACTGCCTGCTGCACCTGCGTGCTTACCTTCAGCAACTGGTGCACAAGGACACCCAGGTCCCACTGCACACTCCCCTTTCCCAATTTACAGCCATTCAGGTCGTAATCTGCCTTCTTGTTTTTGCTTCCGAAGTGAATAACCTCACATTTATCCAAATTATACTGCATCTGCCATTGATTTACCCACTCACCCATCCTGTCGAGATCATGCTGAAGGATCTCTGCATCCTCGTCACAGTTCACCTTAACCAAATCATTAATAAATATTGTGAATATCTGGGGTCCCAGCACCGATCCTTGCGGCACCCCATTAGCTCCTTTATTCATTAAAAGAATGAGGACGTCAATACCTTAGCAGCATTTATTGCCCATAGGGCATTTCAGAGTCAACTGCTTTGCTGTGGGTCTGGAGTCACATGTAGGCCAGACCAGGTAAGGATGGCAGTTTCCTTCCCTTAAGGACATTTGGGAACCAGATGGGCTTTTCCTGACAATCGACAATGGATTCTTGGTCATCCTTAGATTTTTAATTCCAGATACGCGAGCCAGGAAGAAACAAATAAATTCGGGCATTGGCTAAACCTGAAACACTATACGTGTAGTGTCTCCCACCCGCCCTCCTCCTCTAACCAAAAAAGACTGTGTGGAGGTTCGGGAAGGTAAGCCTTTTTTTTTATTCTTCTTCTGGAAATCTAGAGTAGAGGGAATGGAAGCTAGGGCAGTTGCATGCTCCTCTTGCAGGATGTGGGAGGTAAGGGTCACTGCTGGTGTCCCCTCTGACTTCACCTGTGAGAAGTGCACCCAACTCCAGCTCCTCAAAAACTGTGTTAGGGAACTGGAGCTGGAGCTGGATGAACTCCGGATCATTCGGAAGGCTGAGGGGGTGATAGAGAGGAGTTACAGGGAGGTAGTCACACCCAAGGTACGGGAAAAAGGTAGCTGGATGACTGTCAGGAGGGGGAAAGGGAATAGGCAGACAGTGTAGGGATCCCCTGTGGCCGTTCCCCTCAATAATAAGTATACCATTTTGGATACTGTTGGGGGGGACAACCTACCAGGGGAAGGCCACAGCGGACAGGTCTCTGGCACTGAGCCTGGCCCTGTGGCACAGAAGGGAAGGGGGGAGAATAGGAGAGCAATTGTAGTGGGGATTCGATAGTAAGAGGCACAGACAGGCGGTTCTGTGGACGCAAACGAGATGAAAGGATAGTATGTTGCCTCCCGGGTGCCAGGGTCCATGATGTCCTTAAGATCCTTAAGGGGGAGGGTGAGCAACCAGCAGTCATGGTACACATCGGTACCAATGACATCGGTAGAAAAAGGACTGAGAATGTGAAAAATGAGTACAGGGAGTTAGGTTGGAAGCTGAAGTCCAGGACAAACAGCGTAGTTATCTCTGGATTACTACCAGTGCCACGTGGTAACGAGGAAAGAAATAGGGAAAGGCTGCAGCTAAACACGTGGCTACAGGGCTGGTGTAGGAGGGAGGGCTTCCATTATGTGGATAATTGGAGCACATTCTGGGGAAGATGGGACCTGTACAGTAAGGACGGGTTGCACCTGAACCGGAGGGGCACAAATATCCTGGGAGGGAGGTTTGCTCAAGCTATGCGGGATGGTTTAAACAAGATTGGCAGGGGGTGGGGAACCGGATTTATAATTCAGAGGATGAGGTATTTGGCCTTCCAACAGACACAACACGGAGTGAGGTGGTTTACAAAGAAATGCGGTTGATGGAACGTAATTGCGGACACCGAGATGGTTTGAGGTGTGCATACTTCAATGCTAGAAGTATCAGAAATAAAGCGGATGAACTTAGAGCATGGGTCGGTACTTAGAACTACGATGTTGTGGCCATTACAGAAACTTGGGTAACTCAGGGAGAGGAATGGTTGTTGGACGTTCCGGGATTTAGATGCTTTAAAAGAAATAGGGAGGGTGGAAAAAGAGGTGGGGGAGTGGCATTGCTAGTCAGGGCGAGTATAGCAGCTACTGAAAGGCAGTTCGAGAATGATATGTCTACAGAGTCAGTTTGGTGTGAGGTCAGGAACAAGAAAGGAGCAGTCACTTTGTTGGGGGTTTTTTACAGACCCCCTAATAGTTGCAGAGAAGTAGAGGAGTGGATTGGGAGGCAGATATTGGAAAGGTGCAGAAGTCACAGGGTTGTAGTCATGGGTGACTTCAACTTTCCAAATATTGATTGGAAACATTTTAGTTGTAATAGTTTAGATGGAGCAGATTTTGTCCAGTGCGTTCAGGAAGGATTCCTGACAAAGTATGTAGATAGACCAACATGAGGAGAGGCCAGTTTGGATTTGGTGCTTGGAAACGAACTGGGCCAAGTGTTAGACCTGTTGGTCGGAGAGCATTTTGGCGGTAGCGATCATAACTCTTTCACGATAGTCATGGATAAGGATAGGTACACACGGCAGGGTAAAGTTTACAATTGGGGAAAGGGTAATTACAATTCAGTTAGGCAAGAATTGGGTAACATAAATTGGGAACAGATGCTGTCAGGGAAGAGCACCACAGAAATGTGGAGATTGTTTAACTACATGTGCTCAATATGTTTGTCCCTAGCAGGCAGAGAAGATGCGGTCAAGTGAGGGAGCCATGGTTCTCGAGAGAGGTTGAGCGACTGGTTAAGAGGAAGAAGGAGGCTTATGTAAGGTTTAAGAAAAGAGGAACGGAGAAGGCTCTAGATGGATAAAAGTTAGCCAGGAAGGAGCTGAAGAAAGGGCTTAGGAGAGCTATAAGGGGGCATGAGAAAAGCTTGGCAGATAGGATCAAGGAAAACTCCAAGGCTTTTTACACGTATGTGCAGAACAAGAGAATGACCAGAGAAAGGGTAGGGCCGATCAAGGATTGTAAAGGGAATTTGTGCACAGAGCCTAAAGAGATAGGAGAGGTCCTTAATGAATACTTTTCTTCAGTATTCACAACTGAGAGGGACCTCGTTGTAGAGGAGGGCATTGTGAAACAGGCAGGTAGGCTAGAGGAGGTTGATGTTAGGAAAGAAGATGTGCTAGGAATTCTGAGGAAGTTGAAGATAGAAAAGTCCCCCGGGCCTGATGGGATTTATCCAAGGATTCTATGGGAAGCAAGGAACGAGATCGCAGGGCCTTTGGTGATGATCTTTTCGTCCTCACTGTCCACAGGTATAGTGCTGGAAGATTGGAAAGAGGCAAACGTCACTCCCTTGTTCAAAAAAGGGAACAGGATAACCCTGGAAATTACAGGCCAGTTAGTCTCACGTCAGTGGTGGGCAAATTATTGGAAAGGGCTCTGAGAGACAGGATTTATGATCACTTGGAAAGGCACAGTTTGATTTGTGATAGTCAGCATGGATTTGTGAGGGGTAGATCATGCCTCACAAACCTTATTGAATTCTTAGAAGAGGTGACCAAACACGTGGATGAAGGTGGAGCAGTGGATGTGGTATACATGGATTTAAGTAAGGCGTTTGATAAGGTTCCCCATGGTGAAGGTAAGGAGGCATTGGATAGGGGGAAATGTGGCAGATTGGATTCAGAATTGGCTGACCCTTAGAAGACAAAGGGTGATAGTGCATGGAAAATATTCAACATGGTGCTCAGTTACGAGTGGTGTACCACAAGGATCTGTTCTGGGTCCTCTTCTATTTGTGATTTTTGTAAATGATTTGGATGAAGGAGTGGAAGGGTGGATTAGCAATTTTGCGGATGATACGAAGGTGAGTCACGTTGTGGACAGTGCAGAGGGCTGTTCTAGGTTACAAAGGGACATTGATAGAATGCAGAGCTGGGCTGAGAAGTGGCAGGTGGAGTTTAACCCTGAAAAGTGTGAGGTGATTCATTTTGGAAGGACAAACTTGAAAGCAGGGTTAACGGAAAGATTCTTGGCAGTGTGGAGGAGCAGAGGGATCTTGGGGTTCATGTTCACAGTTCCCTGAGAGCTGCCACCCAGGTGGATAGATTTGTTAAGAAGGAGTATGGTGTGTTAGCTTTCATTAATAGAGGGATTGAGTTCAAGACCCATGAAGTTATGCTCCAGCTATACAAAAGCCTGGTTCGGCCACATCTGGAGTACTGTGTCCAGTTCTGGTTACCTCATTACAGGAAAGATGTGGAAGCATTAGAAAACGTGCAGAGGAGATTTACCAGGATGTTGCCTGGAATGGAGGGAAGGTCTTACGAGGAAAGGCTGAGAGAGTTACGGCTTTTCTCTTTAGAACGATGAAGGATGAGAGGTGACTTGATAGAGGTGTACAAAATGACCAGAGGTATAGATAGAGTAGACAGCCAGAGGCTTTTTCCTAGGGTGGAGGTAGCTTTTACGAGGGGACATAGTTTTAAAGTGAAAGGAGGTAGATAGCGGGAAGACGTCAGAGGTAGGTTCTTTACTCAGAGAGTGGTAGGGGCGTGGAATGCATTGCCGGAGAGAGTAGTGGAGTCAGCCTCATTTGAGGCATTTAAGCGGCTATTAGATAGGCATATGGATGATAGTATAAGGTAGCGGTGGAGGTTAGATAGACCTTAGGTTTAGGGTAAAAGTCCAGCACAAGATCGTGGGCCAAAGGGCCTGTACTGTGCTGTACTGTTCCAAGTTTTGTTGAATTCAAATTACACCATCTGCCTTGGCAGGATTTGAACCCAGCAGGCCAAGCAGCATCATAGGAGCAGAAAGGCTGACGTTTTGGGCCTAGACCCTTCATCAGAAATCTGCCCTTGTTGTCTCGGATTCTCCAGCATCTGCAGTTCCTACTATCTCGGATTTGAACGCAGATCCCCAGATTGTTATCTGGGTCTCTAGATTAACAGTCCAGCAATAATACCACTCGGCCATCACCTCCACTGAGTTACTGCCTGCCAATTTAAAAAGGACCCATTAATTTCTCCTGTTTGTTTCCTCTCTACCAACCAGTTTCCTGTCCATCTCAATACACTTCCCCCAATCCCATCTGCTTTAACCCTGCACATTAACCTTTTATGTGGGACATTGTCTAATTACACTTCAGAAATATATTATTAAGGCATTTTATTTGCATAACACTGTTCAGATGTATATCTCTCCGCTGTCTTTATGCAGGAGGCATTGGGTTTCATCTCAATCTGCCAAATCCTAATCTATTCTCATAAGAACTTTGAATTATTCCTGATGAATAAGGGTGGCCATTGGAAAGCTGAGTGGGCAAATTCCCTTGATCAGCTGTTTGCTTTCAACTGCTCCTTAAGTACAATGTCACCTCAGTGTACCTTAATCAACTTGCAGAAATTTTGTTCTGTTCTCAAAGGAACAATTTGTTTTTTTTTCCCCCTCCTGCATAAAGGCTTCCATTGAAATGCTGAATAAGAAAATCCACTGCTCATCTGCTGGACTGACAAGTCTCTTTATTTAGCATATTTATGTCAATCATATTAATAATCAACTTTTATTTTCATAGTTTACTTCACACTTTCCCAAGTTCTTTCTAGACTTGCTGATACTGCAATGACTCTCCTACATACCACTTATTAGGTCATTCTTTTGCACTTCATTGTGTCAAATAATATCAGACTGAATTGTGATTTCAGGGTGTTGAAATCTATGGGAACCAGGCTGGAAAATGAAATTGAGGCCATAGTCAGATCAGACATGACCATACTGAATAGCAAAAAGACCCAAAGAGCCAATTGCTTACATCAGCCACTGGTGCTTATGTTCCTGTGTTCTGTGGCTCAGACACTTGTGAATTTATGTTTCAAAATAATGCCTTGCAATTTAAACATCAGCCTTGGCTCAATTGGTAGCTCTACTGACTCAAAATTAGAAGATTACAGGTTCAATTTTAAGGCTGTTGACATGTCAGTATAGTACTACTGGTGGCTCTTACCAATACAGGAGCAAAATTAGGTCATTCAGCCTATTGAGTCTGTTCTGCCATTAGATCATGGCTAGTATTTTTCTCAACCCGTTCTCCTGCTGTCTCCCTATAACCCTTGATCCCTTAATTGATCAAGAACCTATCTATCTCTGTCTTAAATACACACCTAATCACTTGGACTCCACAGCCCTCTACAGCAATGCATTCCACAGATTAACCACCCTCTGGCTAAAGAAATTCCTCCTCATCTCAGTTCCAAAGAACCACCTTTTCACCCTGAAGCTGTGCCTCTCAGTCCTAGCATCGCCAACTAGTGGAAACACCTTCTCCATATCCACACTGTCCAGGCCTCTCCACATTCTGTAAGTTTCAAACCCAGAATCCTTAATCCCTCCTCATATGGCAGGTTCTTCAACCCCAGGATCATTCTTCTGGACCTCCTCTGAACCCTCCCCTACCCCCAAACCTGGCAGCAGTTCTTTCTATTGACATGGGGCCCAAAACAGTGCTAAATATTCCAAATGTAATCTAACCAGAGCCTTTTCAGCCTCCAGAGTACATCCTTGCTCTGGTATTCTAGCCCTCTTGAAATGAATGCTAACAATGCATTTTCCATTCTAATTGCTAACTGAACCTGCAAATTAACCTTACAAGAATCCTGAACTCGGACTTCCAAGACCTAGATTTCCAAAGTTTCTGATTTTCCAAAGGCTTTCACGGTTTATAAAACGGTCTACACCTCTAATCTTCCCACCAAAGTGCATAATCTCACACTTTCCCACATTGTATTCCATCTGCCACTTCTTTGCCCATTCATCCAGCATGTCCAAGTCCTCCTGCAGCTGGCCCACTTCCTCAACACCAGCTAACTCTCCACCTATCTTTGTGTTATTTGCAAACCTAGCAACAATGCCCTCAGTTATGTCATTCAGATCATTAATGTATAATGTGAATAGTTGTGGTCCCAACGTTGACCCCTGCTAAACTCTAGTAGTCTCCAGCTGCCATTCTGAAGAAGACCCCCTTATCTCTACTGTCTGCCTTGTGCTAGTCAGCCAATCCCCAATCCATGGCAGTACCTTGCCCTTAACACCATGAGGTCTTATCTTATTTACCATTTTCATGTATGGCACCTTGTCAAAGACTTTCTGGAAATCCAAACAGATCATGTTCACAGGCTGTCCTTTGTCTAACTTGCTCATTATCTCCTCAAAGAATTCTAACAGATTTGTCAGACATGACCTCCCTTGATGAAGCCGTGCTGATTCAGCCCTTACCATGCATTTCCAAGTACTCTGCAATCTCATCCTTAATAATTGACTCTAAAATCTGACTAACAACCAACTAGCCAGTCTACAGTTTCCTGTCTTCTGCCTCCCTCCCTTCTTAAACGTTAGCCACTTTGGATGAGTTGTGAAACCAAGTCCCTCTTCACCCTCTGAAGGTGAACAAATCACTGTTGTACTATTTTAAAGCAGGGCATTGAAGTTATTCCTCATATTACGGTCAATATTTATTTCTTACACTACAGATTACCTGGTCATTATCACATTGATATGTGTGCGAGCTTGCTCTGCTTAAATTAGCTGCCATATTTTTGATGTTTTCTATGTCATATTTTAACTGGGAATATGCCTCAAAAAAAACATTGATATGTCGAGTTGTTGTTTTCAATGCAGACTGGTGCCAACATCACAGGTTCATTTCCCATACTGGTTGAAGTTACTATTCTGACTATGGCTTTGGAGCTGTATTGTGTCCTGGTTTTTTTATGAAGGAAAGTTGAGACAGAGGTGCCTAGCAGTCTGCTCAAAGCCAATATAGTGAACAGCTTGTGAGGCCTTGGCTTTCTTTTTAAAGTTGGAACATTTGAAGCGACCTGAATGGGTTTTGTCAAGCTCCCACACAACTAGGACTTTTAGTTTTAGCTTTCAGCAGTTGCTGGGATTTTGAAGCTGGATGTGGAAGCTCTTACTTCTCTCTCTGTTACAGCTAAAAGCAGGGGTTCTCTTCCTGCTGCTAGAATTGCGTGTGAGAAAATCTATTTTACTGAATTTGCCTTTGCCAAGGGTGTATTTATGAGATGTTACTAAATTGGAAAAGTTCTTTAGTAGTAATTTATATGTATTTATTATTATGTTAAACATTTCAATAGTGTTACAGTTAAACCAATTCTTTCTGCCTACATCTTAACTGTAGTGTAAAATTAGATTGTGATTTGCTTAAAGTCAAGTAGTTTGACCAATTGAATTGCATCGGGAACGCAATGCCTTGCACTTACGTTTAAAATAAGAAAAAGTTAGGGTCTACACTATCTTCTTAGTGTATTTTGAGGGGGTTTGGTCTGGCCCAGAACACAATGAAGGTTCTCAACTTTGCCTCCCATCTGAAGCATGACAATCCTCAGATTCTGCCATCACCAGTCACCTCTCTCTCCAATAAGAGAGCAGATCTGTGGTGGTCTGGGAATATGGCAACTTTACCCTTTATCCAACATGAAAAGTGAATGCCTCAGTGGAGCATCTGATACTTTGTCGAGGCTGAGTGAAAGGAACTTCATTCATCTTTGATAAATGTTGAAATTCTCATTTTCAATACAACAAGTATTTTTCAAAACAAAATGAGCCTTTAATGAAACAATCTACCTTATTTTGTCATCATTTTGATGTGTAAATATGTTCCAATAGATCATTTTGTATATTTAGTTAACAGACATAATATGAACCATTGAGTATTGAGCAGCACATCATTTTGGCCTTTTACAAATAAAGCCATAAAATTTTTATATGCATCTGATAAAAACAAAGGGCCTCGATTTAACATCTCGGCCAAAAGACCAAAGCCCAAATCTCCTAGTGGGAAATAATTGTTGCAGAAGTGCAAGCAGGAGTTGTATGTCAAGTCCGAGCAAATCCTAGTGCAGATGACTCCCCAGGAACTGCCCTGGAAGTTGAAACTTCTGAGGGGTAATTTCCTCTGAAAATGTTTCTAATTTTGAGTTAACAAAACTCAGTAAGAGATTTCAGATGGTTCTAACTTATTTAGCTTAATAATTAGCCAGGAAAAGCTAGAGGAATTAAAGCTACTGTAATTCCTGAGTATATAATAAACTGACTCATCACTGACTTTTCCCATTAACCTTTCTTACTCCTCCCCCGTGAATCATTGACCACCAGCCCTACTGAAACCTAACCTCCTAACACCCCCATCCTCTCGTAGACCCAACACTCCCTTGGATCCTCACTCCCCCACTGGATCTGACATCCACTTGTCAGTCCTGACCCAGCCCTTTACTCCCTTCAATAACCCTGACTGGACCCAAAGCCCTTTTGCCCTGGACGCCAACCTCCTACTACACCCCTTATCATAGACCCACCACAGATACAATTTAACTCAATAGTTTTCACTTATTACCCAATTGGTTTTAACAATGCAATCAATTCCCAACTGAAACCGATTCAGGTTAATTTACTTTCTCCCCATTACTCATGCAACCAAAACTTAGGACATAATGATAAATCACTTTGAATCCATTTGACCTTTTATTGACCGAATTTAAACACAGGATACTAATTTAAATAAAAGGAATCCATATAAAGAACTGCTGAGTAAAATAAAGACCATTTGTGCTTAGAAATTACTATTGGCATTGTGATTGTTTAACATGTCCATTCGGTACTTTAACAAAGACTTCAATAGGTTTATTTCAAATGGATTACCACCTCTGTAAAAATGTTACAATAACATGAGATCAGGAGAATGCCATTCAGCCCATCTAACCTGCTCCACTATTCAATACATTCATAACTGATCAAAATCTTCAATGCCTTTCACTCATCCTACCCTCATAACCCTGTATGCCACTGATATTAGAAATCTATCAATCTTTACCTGAAAAAAACTCAAAGATTAAGCTTCCATGGTCGGCTATGGTAGACAATCCCGAAGGTCCACAGCCCTCTGAATAAAACAGCTCATCCTCATCTCAGACTTCTGTGAATCTTAGATAATCGTTACGTGACCTTTGGATGACCAGGAATGTAATGACCTTGGTCAGAAAGTAAAAGGAAGCATATGTAAGGTCTAGGGGAATGGGAACTGATGAAGTCCTTGAAATATATAAGGAAAGTAGGAAAGAACTTAAGCAACGAATTAGAAGGGATAAAAGGGGTCATGAAAAGTCATTAGCAAACAGGAATAAGAAGAATCCCAAGGCTTTTATGTATATATATATATATTATATACATATATTTCTATATAAAAGCAAGAAGGTAGCCAGGGAAAGGGTTGGCCCATTCAAGGTGTGGAGCCTGAAGAGGCAGGTGAAGTCCTAAATGAATGCTTTGTGTCAGTATTCACCAAAGAGAAGGAATTGGTGGAGGATGATCTCAGGGAAGGGAGTGTCAAATTTTTAAGCCAAGTTGCTATTAAAAAGGAAGAGGTGTTGTGTGCCTTAAAAAGTATTAAGGTTGTTAAGTCCATAGGTCCTGATGGGATCTATACCAGAATGTTGAGGGAGGCAAGAGAACAAATGGCTGGAGCATTGGCCGACATCTTTGTATCTTCTTTGGCCATAGGTGAAGTCCAAGAGGAGTGGACAATAGCCAATGTTGTCCCATTGTTTAAGAAGGGTAGCAGGGATAATCCAGGAAATTACAGGTCTGTGAGCCTCATGAGGGTGGTTGGAAAATTATTGGAAAAAATTCTCAGGGACAAGACCTATATGCATTTAGAAGCAAATGGACATATTATCAATAGATAGCATGGTTTTTTCGGGGTTTCTTGCCTTATTAACTTGATCAAGTTTTTTGAGGAGGTGACAAAGATGATTGATGAAGGAAAAGTGGTTGATGTTGTCTTCATGGACTTCAGTAAAGCCTTTGACAAGGCCCCTCATGGCAAACTGGTACAAAAGGTGAAGTTGTATGGTAACAGGGGTGAGCTGGCAAGATGGATGTAGAACTGGCTTAGTCACAAGACACAGAGGGTAGCAGTGGAAGGATGCTTTTCAGAATGGAGGGTTGTGACTAGTGGTGTTCCACAGTGATCAGTGCTGGACCTCTGCTGTCATGGTCTACATAAATTATTTGGAAGAAAATGTACATGGTCTAATTAGTAAGTTTGCGGACGATACAAAGATTGATAGAGTTGCGGATAGTGAGGAGGATTGTCAGAGGATACAGCAGGATATAGATCAGTTGGAGGCATGGGCAGAAAAATGGCAGATGGAGTTTAATCCAGACAAGTATGAGGTGATGCATTTTGGAAGGTCAAGAACAGGTGGAAATTATACAGTGAATGTCAGAACCCTTAGGAGTATTGATGTACAGAGAGATCTGATGTGCATGTCCACAGATCACTGAAGGTTGCAACGCAGGTAGATAAGATAATAAAAAAGTCTTATGGCATGCTTGGAAGGGGCATTGAGTATAAGGATGGAAAAGTTATGCTGCGGCTTTATAGAACTTTATACAGGCCACACTTGGAATGTTGCATACCGTTCTGGTCACCAAACTACCAGAAGGATGTAGATGTTTTGGAGAGGGTACAGAAAGGTTTACCAGGATGTATGGGGGATTTTAGTGATGAAGGAAGGTTGGATAGACTGGGTTTGTTTTCACTGAAACACAGGAGGTTGAGGGGTGACCTAATGGAAGTTCATAAGATAGTGAATTGCATGGATAGAGTGGAAAGTATAAGGCTTTTTCCCAGGGTGGAGGGGTCAATTACTAGGGGACACAGGTTTAAGGTGTGGGGGCAGATGTTTAAAAGAGATGTGTGACGCATGTTTTTCACACAAAGGGCAGTGAGTCCCTGGAACACACTGCCAGAGGAGGTGGTAGAAGCAGACACAATAGCAGCATTCAAGAAGGACCTGGACAAATACATGAATAGGAAGGGAATAGAGGGATACAAATCCTGTAAGTGAAGACAGTTTTAATATGGAAGAGCAAAATGGGTCAATGCAGGCTTGTAGGGACTAAGTGCCTGCTGCTGCACAGTATTGTTCTTTGTTCTTTGCTGACATCCCCTTTTTTTTAAAACTTTGCTGCCTGGTTGTAGAGTTCCCAACTGGGGAAACATCTTACCAGTATCTATCCTATCTATATCTTTAAGTACTTTGTAGGGTTCGATGAGATCACCTCTGTTAAGAATACAGGCCAGTTTGTCTCTCTTCATGTGAAAGATCTGCTATCTCGGGGAAAATGTCTAGTGATCCCTCTATGACAATGATATTTTTCCTGCACTGAAACTGCACGCAGCTCTTATACAATTGAAGCAAAACTTCACTATTCCTGTATTTGAATCCCTTTGCAATAAAGGTTAACATTCTACTAGCTTGCTGCACCTACATGTTAACCCTCATTGACTTATGATAGGAAACTTAGGTCCCTTTGTACATCCATACTTTCCAAACTTCTCAATATGTAAAGTGGTCATTTGCCAACAGAAGTTCCTGGATCAGAAGTCTCTGACAATTTGAGTTACACTCCACAAAGTATAACCTCTCATATTTTGAAGTGGAAAGACATAGCAATTAGAATTGTTATGAATGGGTTAACAGCATATTCTGAAGATGTTGTCACAGTGCAGGTTGCAAAACTTAATGGACGAACAATGTTTCATTTTTGCACTTATTCTTTGTGCTGTTTATTCTCTGGCTTGATGCATGCATGCATGTGTGAATTTCAACACCAGTTCCAACCGCACTTAGGACTACATTGCAAAGCATCAGACAAAGACAGATTTTTGCTGTGTCAGATGACACTTATAATCTTCAAAATTTCAACATCTCTAATGGATACCACTGTGCACTGCCAGGTCTGGGGTGAGCTTGCCAAATGGAAATGTTGCATGCTATCAGTCTTTTGATAATCCTTTTTAAATAGCCTCAGAAGTACCCACACCTACACTATAGTCCCAACAGAATGCTCCACAATCTTAATACTTCAAGTTCTGGTGTTACAGGAAGCTGAAAAAAAGCGGTATCTAATGGAAAAGCTCTCATATGTCAAAAAAAGAGAACTTATATTTGTGTCAGAGATAGTAGGTTACGTGGAACAATCCCTCTTCCGTACCTACACCAGCCCTAAACCCCACCTCTTCCTCCGTTACATTGATGACTGTATCGGCGCCGCCTCATGCTCCCACGAGGAGCTCGAACAGTTCATACACTTCACTAACACCTTCCACCCCAACCTTAAATTTACCTGGACCATCTCTAACACCTCTCTCCCCTTCCTGGACCTCTCTGTCTCCATATCGGGCAACCACCTCGAAACCGATATTCATTTCAAGCCCACCGACTCCCACAGCTACCTAGAATACTCCTCCTCCCACCCACCTTCCTGCAAAAATGCTATCCCCTATTCCCAATTCCTTCGCCTCCGCCGCATCTGCTCCCAGGATGAGGCATTCCACTCCCGTACATCTCAGTTGTCCTCGTTTTTCAAGGACCGTAACTTCCCCTCCTCGGTGGTCGAGAACGCCCTCAACCGTGTCTCCCACATCTCCCGCACCTCATCCCTCACACCCCGTCCACGCAATAAAAACCAAAAAAGAATCCCCCTCGTCCTCACGTACCACCCCACCAACCTCCGGATACAACGCATCATCCTCCGACACTTCCGCCATCTGCAATCCGACCCCACCACCAAAGACATCTTTCCCTCCCCACCTTTATCTGCTTTCCGGAGGGACAACTCTCTCCGTGACTCCCTTGTCCGCTCCACACTCCCCTCCAGCTCCACCACACCCGGCACTTTTCCCTGCAACCGCAGGAAGTGCTACACCTGCCCCCATACCTCCTCCCTCACCCCCATCCCAGGCCCCAAGAAGACTTTCCACATCAAGCAGATGTTCACCTGCACATCTGCCAATGTGGTATACTGCATCCGCTGTACCCGGTGTGGCTTCCTCTACATCGGGGAAACCAAGCGGAGACTCGGGGACCGCTTTGCAGAACACTTACGCTCGGTTCGCAACAAACAACTGCACCTCCCAGTCGCGAACCATTTCAACTCCCCCTCCCATTCCTCAGACGACATGTCCATCCTGGGCCTCCTGCAGTGCCACAACGATGCCACCCGAAGGATGCAGGAACAGCAACTCATATTCCGCTTGGGAACCCTGCAGCCCAATGGTATCAATGTGGATTTCACAAGTTTCAAAATCTCCCCTCCCCCCACCGCATCCCAAAACCAGTCCAACTCGTCCCTGCCTCCCTAACCTGTTCTTCCTCCCACCTATCCCCTCCTCCCACCCCAAGCCGCACCTCCATCTCCTACCGACCAACCTCATCCCGCCCCCTTGACCTGTCCGTCCTCCCTGGACTGACCTATCCCCTTCCTAACTCCCTACCTACACTCACCTTTCCTGGCCCCATCCCCGCCTCTTCGACCTGTTTGTTTCCTCTCCACCTATCCTCTCCTCTATCCCTCTTCTATCCGCCTCCCACTCTCTCCCTATTTATTTCA
>NC_063345.1:27464625-27516774 GCF_021869965.1 Rhincodon typus | reverse complement strand
AACTGCAGATGCTGGAGAATCCGAGACAACAAGGTGCAGGACTGGATGAACACAGCAGGCCAAGCAGCATCGATGCTGCTTGGCCTGCTGTGTTCATCCAGCCCTGCACCTTTTTACTACAACTGAATTACTTTTCAAAACTCATTATGCTCACTAGTTTTAAGTTTTTTTACAAGCCTCAAATGAAGTTTGTGGTAAATTCTGTGTGCTTATGATCGTGATAGCTTCAGTTCACCTTAAAAGTTTTATTTGATAAATAAGGATGCTTTTCCCTCAATTTGACTTGTTTTTAAAATTTTCTTTTGTGAAACTTGGATGAATCAAAGTAAGAGATATCAGTACCACTGAATAATAAGTAGCAGCATCATCAAAACTGCCTTTAATAGTAAGGAATACCTAGATGGGGAGTAAAAATTCCTGTGCTCTGCTTCATAGCAGACAGACACAATTTTCTATTTGTGGGGCACATGAGTGTATGCCATAGAACTTTGTTTGTTAGATTAGAGGTCAAATTCAGGAATGCTGTGTTCCCAGTGTGCAATCTCAAGACATATTATCACGGGGTTAATCAAGATATATTCTTATCCTAATTGCAAATTATAATGAATATCACCAGGCATTAAATACGTGCTTGAAAACTGGCAAACTAGTGTGTACCTCATCTGACTTACTCATCCATTGGCTCCAAGCTGTGTCAAGTTAAAATTCCCCCCATAGTCTGCAAACAATACAGTACTTGTGATACTTCATCCAAGGTGACTGACAGTGAGTGTCAGCAGATTATTTTACCGAGGTGAAAGTAGAGTTTGAGCTAAGTGTCGTTCTGTTGATGACCAAGAAAATCATAGACAAAATTTAATTCAAAACTGCCAAGTTCCTGATGTAAAAACAATGTGATGCCTCAAATTTTCCATTGTGCCAGATTGGTACTGGAATGCACAGGCAACAACAGTGTCTCAAATAATCTTTCTTAATTGGAGTCACCCACTTGAAACAAGTGTTATGTTCATCAAATAAGCCAACTGTGTTAAGCTGTATACTTTACCTTATTGTACGGCAGGAAGCCATTGCAAACAAGGCCTGGAGATATTTTAAATGCTGTGGGAGCAGGTCTGGCCAGTGAACTGCAATAAACTGTCTGTTCGACAGGTGCAGATTGCCAGTATCAAAATGTCTCCGGCATGCAAAGTGGTTATTGTATAATGCGTGCACCCGCTTTGGGCAGAGGTAAAATTTCCTTGCCATGCCTTAATGCAGATTCACCAATCCTGCTGTGCAGCTTTGCCGCTGCCCAGCACCAACATAGAACCAACGTTTTCTGCATGGTTTCTTCAAAAACCAAAAATTGAATTTACACAGTTTTAGCAAAGATTTGTAGCTCAGGTTGTGGGTGAGGTTGTTGACTTGCTCACCAAGCTGGCTTGTTCTCGTTCAGTCGTTTCGTCACCACGCTAGGTAACATCATCAGTGACACCTCCGAAGAAGCCTTCCCATTGTCGGGCAATTTTTAGCGTGTTGCGCCTGTAGGTGTTTAAAGTTTTAGCCAAGGTTTGTAGCTTGGGTCATGGGTGAGGTTGTTAACTTTCTCGCCGAGCTGGCTTGTTCTCGTTCAGACGTTTCGTCACCATGCTAGGTAACGTCATCAGTGACGCCATCGATGAAGGTGACGAAATGTCTGAACAAGAACAAGCCAGCTCGGTGAGCAAGTCAACAATCTCATTGTTCTTAATTGATGCTTGTGAATGAGTTGTCAGGCTGAGTACTTTTGTGCACTTCTTGTCGACATTTCAATATGTAAGGAAGTAATCTTACACATGAAGATTTCTCAGTTGTTCTCAATAATTTGATCCTTTCCTTTCTTTCAGAATTGCCGGCTGGTGCTCAAAGCAAGTTCACATTCAGACCCTTGCCACCACCACCCCCACCACCTCATGGTTGCACTTGTAGAAGCCAGCAAACTCAATCCTTGGACTCTCTGCAGAGAAATGCAATGACAGCACGGAGCCAGCCCAGTCCTTCTTCCACAGATCCTCCTGCCAGTGCCCAGCAAGATTCGACACAACTACATAACAGCTGGGTGCTGAACAGCAACATTCCATTGGAGACCAGGTACATTTCAGCACCAGCTGCTGTTAAAATAATGAACCATAATATTATAGCAGTTTCTCCTGGTTATCAAACCTGCCCCTGTGTGTTTAGTTTTCTAATTATTTTGCATGACGGCTTGTAAAAAATGCAAGTTGATGATGTTGGAGTAGGAAATGAGGCATCTGGGACCTGAATGACCTTAAATTAGATTAAAGTTATGAAATAAACCATATAAACATTGAGAAGCAAGTCTGATCTAGAGTCAATGTCAAATCAGGTACAAAAAGAGAAAATAAAACAAGTTAGCAGAAGCAAAAATGATGTGAATGCTGGAAATCTGAGATAAATAAAAGAAGTGTTGGCATTGTCAGCAGGTCCAATGAAAGGTCGTTGACCAGAAATGTTGGCTTAAAATTGCAGAGGTGCGACAGGAGGTGATCAGGCCCCCTACTTCTCGCTGCTGCCTATCGTGTCAGTTTATCTGCATGTTCCCACCTCCTGTCTACTTTTAAATATACTGGTTTTGGGGGGAAACCCACCTGCAAACAGTGGGTGTCAAATTATACTTTCTCAAGTGTCTATAAGGCCTATTCCACAAGAATTTTCCATTCAGTCCACCAAACCCCAGCAAGGGCTAAAACCAGCCAAGGAAGGGAAGTGATCTTCTGGCAGGAGACAGGACACGGAGGGGTGTTAGTCAGTGCTAATGGAGTCAGAATGAACGTTTATCCTCCCTCAATAACCATATGGCCACAGCCGCAGCCACTATATTGGGATTTCCCCTCCGTAATGATGATCTAGGGCTGTGATCATTTTATGTTTTAAAGTTGCCACAACATCTCAAAAGAGCACTAGATTGAGATGGCCAACCCTTAACTTCATATTTGTATCTATAATGCAAAGGCATTGTGCATCAGGCTGTGTAGTGCTGGTACTGTCATGCTCCAGATCCTGCTGGAAACTTCCAGTTACCTTTGGGGCAGCCCAGGCAGCAAGCCCTGATTGACTGTGTGAGTGTAACATATATACACCAGCAACTTGCAGAATAAGTGGATTATGACATCTATCAGCCGCAACTAATGCCCTCTCCAAATCACTCCAAGCTAGATACGCGAGAGGAACTCCTCTTTAGCATCAGTCAAAGGAATAATCACCCAACCTGCAGGTGAGGTGCAGAGTTTATGGTGTATTCTTGGAGAAGTTTTTTAGATTTTCAAGGGAGTGTTGCTGGAGGAAGAGGACAGCATGGCACAGCAGCTTTCAGCCTGGTGATGAGAATACATGCTTTATCTATAGAGTTAAATACTAAATAAAGAACAAAAGAACTGTGGATGCTGTAAATTCGAAACAAAAATAGAAATTGCTGGAAAAGGTCAGCAGCATCTGTGAAATCAAGGTTAACGTTTCGGGTCCTGTTCTGACCCGAAATGTTAACTCTGATTTCTCTTCGCTGATGCTGCCAGACCTGCTGAGGTTTTCCGACAATTTCTGTTTATGTTATTTATGGAGTCAATTGTTACATGCCTTCTTGGTCAGAACATGAATTGGAAGTGAAGCTCAGGCAGCAGAGAGGGGTAAAAATGCACCAAGGAAGGAGGTGAGCTCTCAGTGGAAGGCCCTACTCACATTAAGTCTTTATGGCCCACTTTATGCCTTCTTTTCAGCCAAAAACAATGTCTGAGGCTTCAACAAGGAGGTATTACTTTCTGAAATCCAACCTTCTTTTGTATAAGGTTTGAAAGGTTTAACTGATATAGTGAAGTAAGCTTTATCCATCAGGATATAAACACCCATTCCTAGGAAGAGCTAACTAGATCTGTATTTGTTACCAGGTATTTGTGACAATGTTTTAGTAACAGTAATGTGCACTAACTCTTAAGTTGAGCCGGATTGTCTCTTCTGAGACAACCAGGTGGCTCAAGTGTAATTTAATGATCTATTAAGTATATCATAAACCTTTATTGTTTATTGAGATTGAGCTATCTTCTGCCAAAGTCGTCTTATCAGCATCCTTCTCTACTTGATATTAATAAATTAGGCTGATACCAATAAGAGGAATTGGTGGGAATGAATCAACACAAGGCATTCAGATCGTTTATGTTAACATGACCTCAATATAAAACACCTGCCACCTCATAACAGAGCCAGTCTGGTGCTGCCAGTGGCTGGAAAGCTATCTGTGATCATCAATTTCCAAACCGCCCGCCACCCCAGACTAGTGCAGTAAATATCAGCTACAGACACCCGGTTTTCATCCATCACTGTCTGTGAGCAGACACTGAGACTCCACTTGTCTTTAGATATCATTTTCCGTCTTTCAATCCATCTGTTATTGTCCATCTCAGTGTCCTGTTGATCAAAATCCTGAAATAAAAAACACCAGCAAAATCTCATTTGACAACAACTTTATAAAACAGCACATTCAGTCCTACATACAAAACTATTTATCTTTGTACATTCCCTTAGTGACTGCTTTTTTGGATATGTTGACTATGTGAAGTGACACATAGCTGCTGTCATTCAGTGCAGGAGACTGGAGATAGCCTGGACAGACTTGAATAGCTCTGGACTTACAGGCCCTACATCCAGACTGCACTACCGCAACATGGTAACAACAATCTGGGTTGGCTGGCTTAAAGTCAACGAGAAGGGATTTTGATCACAGAATCATTAATACAGGGAAGAAGGCTACTCAGCCAATTGAGTCTGTGCTGAATTTCTATAAAGCAATGCAGTCAGTTCCATTTACATACTCATGCCTCTAGCCTTGCATCCTGTAAGAGCTCATCCAATTTCCTTTTGAAATAATTTGTCATTTTTCCTTCCACTGTCATCATAGCCAGCAAGTGAAAAGCAATCCTCTTTAGCTACAATGACATCAATTGAATACTTTAATGAATTAACTTTTCTCAAAGTGGAGGATATAAGTTAAAGTGGACAGACAGATCTGCTCGTTGACAAAGGACCATTTGCTATTTACTATTATAGTTTGATTGATTGTGTTGCTATCAATCAGCAGAATCAGAGCTTTGGAGGCACAATTGAACACAGGAGAGGGCAATGTGTTGCTAGAGTCCCAGGGACTTAAGCAGCTATACAGGAGGGTGCTACATCATGAAACCCATGGTGTATCCACAGGCTGCACTACTCAGCATGGTGGTTGCTTTACTGTAGCTCCAACTATACTTGTAAATATATAGAGCCAGGACTTCCATTTACAATTTGGCCTAAACTAAAACTAAACTGTTTAAACACAAAATCACACCGAGGAACCTACTCACCCTGATAAATAACCTCTCATTGACCATCCTTTTCTATACCTATACCTTAGCTCCCAGGTAGCTTAATCACATGATGAGTTACTGAAAGTAAGTGTTTATTTGCAAGAAATCTTCTTGCATCAAAACTTAGTACTTAAAGGGACGACCAACACAACATGAAACATATATTTTTGAGGTAAAAAAGATAATGGCCATCACAGCACTACAGCCTTGTCTTTATGAAATGATTTCAGCCATTTTATGATAACAAATGGAGTAAACTAATTTGGCAGAAGCCTGGCACCAGTAACAGAGGAAGAGATCAAGATGGATCATCCACTTGGCACTTCTGGCTGAAGATTCAGCCTTGACCTTCACACTGATGAGCTGGGTTTTCCCATCATTGAGGGTGTGACTGCTCTGACTGACTGGGGCATTTTTTGAGTAACTGAAAGCATAAGTACAGAATGGAAAGGTTGGAATGAGACATGAGAGATCCGCATTGTTTGGGATTTGCACTTCATAGCAGGGTGAAGAAGAGCTTGGATTTGAAAAGGCGCACAAGGCAGGAACAATCACTCTGATTGCTCTTGTTAATCCTGAATGCAACAGCCTCATTCACTGCAAACCACATGATACAGAGCAACACCTTGCCCAGAGTTTCAGGTGATGTTAAAATGCCTGTCCCTTGTCAACTCTGCACTGCAGCCTCTGCCTTGTTCTACCACAGAAAGAGGGAAGAATGTCAGTGAAAGTTTGTTGCAATGTGTTTGGTTGATGCACATCCCAAAGCTGAAAATTTGAAGGTATGTGTAAACAACAAAAGTTGAGTGCATCGCTGTCAGAATGGGATCTATGAGGAAAAGAACGTCAATGTTAGGCAGGTGCAGGAATTGAACCCACACTGTTGGCGTCACTCTGTATCACAAACCAGCTGGTGAGCCAACTGAACTCTTGTGGTACAGTGGATAGAAGATGCAATGTGAAGGTACATTCATTGATTTTGACCACCCATATTAACTGTGCTTTGTCCAGGCTGCAAGAATGGCTCCCTGCTGAAATTCTCATCTCAGCTTCTTAAAGCACCTTTTAGCTTCTTGTGGAAAATTGATATCTCTCATCCTTTCCACCTCTGCACTAATGCCTGCAGAACTGGATCTGAAAACCTCAGAGTCCTCCCTTTTACCTGTTTCTCAATTTGTTGGGTTTTTCCTTACACCCAAATCTTCAGTTAGTCCATGGTGGCTTCTATACAATGGGTGCAGTTTATCCTTAAGAGGACACCATTGCAAAATCAAAATGCTGCAGTGGCAGAGTTTCCAGTGAAAGGTTACAGACCTGAAGCAATAACTCTGTTTCTATCTACACAGATGTTGTCAAATCTGCTGACTGTTTTTATATTTTCTGTTTTTATTCCATTTTTAGAGGGGCAGGTTCGGTGCGTGTCATGGTAGTTATGCATGGCTTTTGTTAAGCATCTAATCAAAGTTTGCATGCTTTCAAACTCTGTGGAATCAGAATTGGGATGATCACATTTAACAATCTGTACACATGAAACAGACCCTATAATTATTTTTTTTTCCTCTAAGCAACATAGTACCATTCGATGACTTTCAATGGTGAGGCAAATAGCCAGATGTTGTTTTCATAAAGGTAATCACTAAGCGCTGCAACTTATTCGATGATTTTTGACCAGGTTTAACTGAGCCTGCACTTTTCTGCAGATTTTCAGCTAAGTAACAGAGGGCACCATTGACCTTGCTGTTATTTTGACAGTAAGCAATGCCCATTGTATCAGTAATCATTCTGTTGATGTATAATTCCAAAATGATTGCAGAATCATATTTTAATCTGTTGGTAAATTTGTCTAATCAGAATGTAACATCAATCACTATTATGCAACAGTCAATGAACCAAAGCAACAATCATGGCTCATGTGGTAAAATTGTAAAGTTGCCATATCCTTACAACATCATCGAGTGGCTCTCTCATTAGAGAGAGGTAACTGGTGGTGGTTTAGCCTGAGGGTAGAGATTGAGAAAGAGTGTCCTTCATGGTAACCTCAGCTGGTGCAGGAACTGAATCCACACTGTTGGCATCACTCTGTCTCACAAACCAGCTGTCGAGCCAAGTGAGCTCTTGTTGTACAGTCCTACCTCTGAACTAGAAGGCTCAAGTTCAAGACCTACCTGTTCTGGACATGTGTTATAGCAGGTTTATGAAAAATATCAACAAAACAACAAATATCATTTCACAGCAAATGGTTCAATCTGGAGAAATGCATTCAATCCCAGCTCCAATATTTGTATAAAAAAGTGACTATGTTGACATCACAGACCAATATCCATATTCTGCTAATGGAAACGATCAGGAATCGAATATTTTTTATTGTGGCGGATGGTATTAGTTAAGTAACCATAGCTAGAATTTACAAAGTAAAAATACTCCGCAGAAGCTGTAAGAAGATTATAATTTCAATGATTATGTATTGAAGAAGTATTCCTCTTTTGCTGGATAATGCATGTAAACATTGAATGTATTGAATGAGTTCACGAGGTGACTAGATATAGCACTTGGGGTGAATGGAATCAAAGGTTATAGGGAGAAAGCAGGATTAGACTGCTGAGTTGGACAATCAGCCATGATCGTGAAGAAAGGCTCGAAGGACCGAATCATCTCTTCCTGCTCCTATTTTCTATGTTTCTATGTAGCGAGTTACTAATCTCAACTGTATTATCTGAAACAAGGTACTGGGGTAGAGATGAAATCTGTTGGTGATTTGGGGAGAGAATTCAAAGAAGCTTATGTGCTGCTGCTGCTGCTTGTGACAAAGAAAATGTTACTTTTTACTTTTTCCTTCAATTCACTGGCTATCCATGAGGAATTACAAAGAGAACAAGAGACAACCAATATCTGATACTAATCTTTACCTTCTAAAATTGGTGAAAATTTGTTGGTCATCCACAAAACTTGAGAGTGCAGTCAAGTTACTTTCAAATAGATACACGCTGCGTGGTTTGTTTTAATTATGTGCATGGAGACATAATGAATGATATTGGATGTTTTTCAAATCTAAGGCAACCGCGTAGCAAAAGCTATTTAGCCCAAGAAGTACAAGACCATACAATACAATACTACCATCTGAGTGGGACGCATGAAAGAAGTATTTATTCAAAAGAAAGATGCTAGAGAGAACAAAGAGAGAAAGACTTGTAGTTATGTAGAGCTTTCATGACCTCAAAATGCCCTAAAGCACTTGAAAGCCAACAAAGTACGTTTTGAACTGAAATTGCTGTTGAGGTGCTCTGTTCAGTCAGCCATTTACATTTGAAAATAGCCTCTTGATGTGACACAATTCAGATAAGAACATAAAAAATAGGAGCAGGAGTAGAACAATTGTTCCCTCAAGCCTGCTGTAAGATCATAAGATAAAGGAGTAGAATAGGCCATTCAGCCCATCGAATCTGCTCCACCATTCAATCATGGCTGGTATGTTTCTCAATCCCATTGCCCTGCCTTCTCCCTATAACCATGATCCCCTTACTAATCAAGAACCTGTCTATCTCTGTCTTAAGTACACTCAATGACTTAGCCTCCACAGCATTCTGTGGCAATGAGTTCCACAGATTCACCACCCACTTGCTGAGGGAATTTCTCTTCATTTCAATTCTAAAGGGTTGTCCCTTCATTCTGAGGCTGTTCCCCAGGGTCTTAGTCTCTCCTACTAGTTGAAATATCTTCTTCATGTGCACGCTATCCAGGCCTCTCAGTATTGTGTAAGTTTCTTTGAGGTCATCCCTCATCCTTCCAAATTCCATTCAGCACAGACCCAGAGTGCTCAACCACTCCTCATATGACAAGCTGTTCATCCCTGTGAACCTCCAATGAACCCCCTCTAAGACCAACAAATCCTTCCAAAGATACGGATCCCAAAATTGATCACATATTCCAAATGCATTCTGACCAAAGTCTTATACAGTCTCAGCAACACACTTCTGCTCTTCTAGTCTAGCCCTGTCAAAATGAATACTAACATTGCATTTGCCTTCATAACTGCCAACTGAACTTGCATATTAACATTAAGAGAGCCCTGAACTAGGACTCCATGGTCCCTTTGTGCCTCAGATTTCCGAAGCCTTTCCCCATTTAGAAAATAGTCCATGCTTCTATTCTTCCTACCAAAGCGCATAACCTTACACTTTCACACATTGTATTCCGTCGGCCACTTCTTTGTTCGCTCTCCTTGGCATTCAGCAGGTTCATTGCTGACCTGCAACAGGCCTCAAATCCGCTCTTGTGTCAGCTAGTCACAGTAATCAA
Source organism: Rhincodon typus (assembly GCF_021869965.1). NCBI lineage: Eukaryota > Metazoa > Chordata > Chondrichthyes > Orectolobiformes > Rhincodontidae > Rhincodon > Rhincodon typus. The sequence goes on along the minus strand of NC_063345.1, from coordinate 27,507,106 downwards.
AAATATCTTCTTTAAATACTTTCAGTGATCTACCCTCCACAACTCTCTGGGATAGTGAATTTGGGAGAAAAAGTTTCTTCACGTCTCAGTTTTAAATTAGTGTCCCCTTGTTCTGAAGAAACATCTTCTCAACGTCTACCTATCAAGCCCCCTTGGAATCTTGTATGAGTCAGTAAGATTCTTCCAAACTCAAATGAGAAGAAACTATGTTTAGTTATTCATGATAAGTCAATCCTTTGAACCCAAGGATCAGCTGAGTGAAATGCTTTTGAACAGCCTCCAATGCCAGGATATCATTCTTAATTTAAAATAAGGGGACCAAAACTATGTTCCATATCCAGATGCAGCTTCATCAACACCCTGTACAGTTGAAACAAGACTTCCCTATTTATAAACTCCAAGGCCTTAGCAATAAAGCCAAACGTCCATTTGCCGCATTAATTACTTGCTGCACCTACTTGCTAACTTTTGTGTTTCATTCACAAGAACACACCGATCTCTCTGCACTACACTTTCTTAGAGTCCCTCTCCATTTAAATAAAATCTGCTTTTTGATTCTTCCTAGCAAAGTGCATGATATGACACTCCTACTTGAAACTCCATCTGCTAAGATTTTGCCCACTCACTCAACTTGTCTGTATCTCCGTGTGTATTCTTTATGTTTCACCACAGCATGCCCTCCCACATATTTTTGTATCATCAGAAAATTTAGATGCATTGCACTCTGCCCTCCTCCATGTCACTAATATAGATAAAACATAATTGAAGTCATAGAGTTGATCCTGTGGCATACTGTGTTATGTTTCTCCAATCTGAAAAAAAATTTCATCCCGACTCTCTGCTTTCTCTGTAATTAATCCTCAATCCATGCTAATAGATTACCCCAAATGATGTGAGTTCCTGTTTTGCGCAATAACCTTTTAGCTGGCAACTTATCAAATGTTTTCTGAAAACCCAAAATGCACAACATTGACCAGTTCCCTTTTGTCAACTCTGCTTGTTCTGTCCAGAAAGAGTTCTAGCAACTTTATGAGATGTGATTTCCCATTCGCTTAAATATGTTGACTCTGTTTAATTGCATTAAGATTTTCCAAACGTCCTGTTATTTTTTTCTTAAAAATGGTCTCTAGCACTCGTCAACAGCAGATGTTGGGCTAATTGGCCTGTCGGTTTTTGTTTCCTGTCTCCATCCCTCTTGAACAGGAGCATCTCATTAGCATTTTTTAGTCTGCTAGGACCCTCCCAGAATCTAATGAGTTCTGGAATATTTTGACCAGCGACCCCACTATCTTTGTGGCCACTTCCTTTAAAATGCTTGGATGCAGGCTGCCAAGTCTTGACAGTTATCTGCCATTGGTCCCAATAGTTTGTCAAATATTTTGTCCTTCATGATAGAAATTATTAGAAGATATTTCATCCCATTAGCACCTTGTCTCTTATCTTTGGAAATGCTTATAGTATCCTCCACCATGAAGAACAATGCAAAATATTGGTTAAAATTATCTTCCATTTCTCTTTCCCCATTATCAATTTTCCAGTTGCATCCTTCAAGGATCGCACACTTACTTTGCAGGATCAGGACGTGGAATTTATCCTGGTGGCAATAATTTGTACAGGGTGTGCAGGAGCAGATAGTATATATGGGTAAAGCAACTTTTAATTTTATGTGTCAAGACATACAGTACATGGCTAAAATGATTTTATATATTTGTCCAATACAAGACTTAGGCATCCATGGAAATTAGAAGCAATACAAATGTAAAATGTTTTTCCATTGAGATCCATTTCATGCCATAATGCAGGCAATTAGAAAAATATATTTACATTCTTTTCTAGATGTGGACAGAGCTGGTTTGGCCGGCTGGTGTTGCCCACCTCTGATTGGCCTTGAGAAGGTGTTTGTGAGCTGCCTTCTTGAATCACAATAGCTGTGTGAGCAGTGAGCAACACCCACAGTGTGTGGTATCAGGAAGAGAGTTTCAGGACTTTGACTGAACAACAGTGAAGAAATTGTGATAGAGATCCAAGCAAGGTTGGTGTGTGGCATGGAAGAGGATTTGCAAGTACTGGTGTTCTTAAGCATCTGCTGCCCTTGTTCTGCCAGATGATGTGAGTCATGTGTTTAGAAGGTGCTGTCAAAGGAGGCCTGGCAAGATTTTGCCGTTCATCTAGTATATGGTACACATGCTGCTACTGTGCATTGGAGGCAGAGGGAATGAATGTTTATGGTAGTGGATAGAGTGTTAATCAGGTAGTTGCCTTGTTCTAGACAGCGTTGAAACTTTCAAGTGTTGTTGGACCTATATTCATGCAAGCAAATAGAGAGTATTTTACTACGCTCATGACTTACATCTTGTGGGTAGCAATGAGGCTTTGAGAGTCAGAAGATCAGTTATTCATCATAGGATTCCCAGTCTCCAATCTGTTGTTGCAGCCAAGAATGTATATCATTGAATCAGTTAACTTTCTGGTCAATGGTCTCCTACAGGATGCTGATAGTGGGGAAATCAACAATGGTAATGCCCTTGAAAGGCAAAGGGATATGACTAGATTTTCTTTTGCTGTATTTGGCCATTACCTGGCCAAATGTATTACTTGCCACTTATTAACTCAATTCTGAATATTGCCCAGGTCTTGGTGTAGTTGGAAATAGACTCCTTCAGTATCTGAGGAGTTGTGAATAGTGCTAAACATTGTGAAATCATCAGCAACCAATCTCCTCTCCATCCAAATAATTCTGACTTCCTGATGGAGAGAGAAGGTCACTTGGAATTGTGATCATCTCATTACTTCTTCAGTGTAATTTCATTTTGTATAATCCAACTATTGATAACTACTTCTAAAAGTACAGTTCACCTCAGTAACAGTACTGCACATTTTAATGTAATGAGGTCAGGAACTGTGTCCTGGCATAGCGCAAACTCAGTTTAAATAAGGAGGTTATTGCTGTCTAAGTGCCAGTTCCTTCCATCACATTGCTGATGATCAAAATTCAACTGATAGGGTGATCATTGACTGGTTTGCATTTATCTTGCTTTTCATTACTATAACCTACTGGGCAACTTTTTGCGTTGTCACATGGATGCTAGTGTTGCAGCTGCACAGATACAGCTAGGGGGATGGCTTTGTTTTGGAGTACAAGCCTTCAGTACTATTTCCAGAATGTTGCAAGGCATTACAAATTCAAGTCTGTCATGATTCATTGGCATTAGTCACATCCAGAAGCTGTCCATGCATCTTATTTATATGTGAGGTTGACTTATAGAGCTCTCCAATATGTATTTGTATAGTAACATAAATTGGCGGTGTAACAATAGTAGCCCCTTGTGAGCTGAGCTGAATATTGGTACTTCTTTTTGACACACATATTTCATTAATCTTTCCGAATAAATATTCAGTGAGATGAGGCTTGAAGCGAACAAATGAGTGAACATACAGAACAACACTTACCTTAAGATTCACTTAGTTTACTCAGTGCAACTTTGCAGTAAATGCAAATATGAACTGCAGAATTTCAGTATATGCACACGGAAGGTGTTTGATTAAAAAAAAACACAATTAATCTAACCTGCCTTCTACTGTCCTACTACTCACATGATACAACAGTAATTGAATTAATGACATCATTACTGATCATCTCTATCTATCAGTCCACATCAGACCCACAAGCTAAACTCTCAATGGTGGAGATCTTTAGGACACAATTTCAAAGATATATGTTTCTCCCAGGCATGCTTCAGTTGAGCTTTATGATGTCAACTTATTCAAATACTGCAACCCAAAATGTTACTTGCTGAAATAAATCAATTTAAATAGCATATGAATAAACCAGCAAATTTGCTTCCACAGTCACCCCTAGAGAACAAAGTACCATATCTCTATCTGTGTTTTATATATTCCGCCTTCTCCCAAAAGCCTGGAAAATCTTTTATCTTCAGATAATTATCCAATTTGAAAGTAGTGGCTGAATCAGCCTCCAACATATGTTGAGGCTGTGCTTTCCAAATTTTAACCACTTGCTGCATAAAAGGTATTTTTCCTTATGGCTTCTCTGGTTTTTTGGCTAAGCATTTTAAATCAGTTCTTGACCCTCTGCCAATGGGAACTGTTTCTCCCAATATGTTTTGACCGGACTCCTCATAATTTTGAACACCTCTATTAAATTTCTGTCAATCTTCTTTACTTGAAGAAAAAGAATTCCAGCCTTACTAATCTATCAACATGGTGAAGTCTCTCATTCCCAGTAAAACTCCCATGAATCTTTTCTGCTCCCTCTCCAATGGCTTCATGTTCTTCCTAAAGTATGCTTCCCTGAATTAGAAACAGTATCTCAGTTGAAGCTGAGCTAGTACTTTATAAGGATTCACTGTAACTCCCCTGCTTTTGTACTCTATGCCTCTATTAGTCCCAGAACCCTATCTGGCTTGTCAAGTGTTTTCTCACCCTATTACTTTCAATGGTTTGTGTACATATGCCACCAGGTGCTTATGCGCCCACACCCCTTTTCAAGTTAACTCTTTATTTGATACCACTTATTTGATTCTTGCAACCAAAATGTATCACTTACAATTTCTCTGCATCGTCTACACGTCTGCCCATTTTCACTTTCCTGTCTATGTCCTTTTGAAGTCGATCACTATCCTTTTTAGAGTCTGCAATACTTTCAATTTTATGTCATTTGCAATATTTGCAATTGTTCCCTGTTACTCAGTTATAGACCAGGAGTTCTGAGGAACCGAAACGTTAACTGTGATTTTTTTCTTCACAGATGCTGCCAGACCTCCTGAGCTTTTCCAGCAACTTCTGTCTTTGTTCCTGATTTACAGCATGCGCAGTTCTTTTGTTTTTCTTTATGTAGACCAGGTCAAGCAGGGAAATGACCTGTGTGACATCTTCCAGTCCAAAACAAACACATTCATTCACCACCAGTGAATGTTTCTTGTCAGTCAACAAACCAAATAGCAATGCTGTCACAATCCCTTTTATTTCATGGACTTCAAACTTGCTAATAAGCCTTTTCTGTGCGACTTGAGCAAATGTCTTTTGGAAGTTTAAGTACACTACACCAAGCACGTTACCGGATCAAAAAAGCTCAATTTATTTAAATATGATTTGCCTTTAATAAATCTATGGTGTTTTTCCTTAATTAATCTACTTTTCTTCCCAAATAACTGTAAAGTTTGTAAAGGACTTGCATTTTGAAAAGCCCATCTTACCACCAAGGTTAAATTCGTAGGCTTATATTTGCTGGACTTATTCTTGCACGCATTTTTGAACTAAAAAATAAAGTGCCTCCACAATTTCCATCCTTATTGCCTTCAGTATAGTCAGATGTAGTAATCCAGTCGTTATAATTTATCAACTGGAAGTATAGCTAGCCTTCCTAATACTATCTTTTACACATTATTTGAAACTCTCCTCTCATTGGCCAGATTTCCTGGGCTTTGGGAAACCCACAGAATCATAAAATTGTTATGGCAAAAGAGGAGGTCATTCAGCCCATCATTCCAGAACCAGTTCTATTACTTGTTGCTAAACTCCTGCTTTTTCCCATATCCTTGTACTCCCATTTCTATCCAAATAATCCTCTGATACCCTCTGGAATGCCCTATTGAACCTCGCCCCACCACATTTCCAATCAGTACATTCAACACCTTAACTACTCGTTGTGCGAAAAAGTTTTTTCTAACAGCACCCTTGTTTTCCTTGGACATTTCCTAAAATTCTGCAGCTGAATGAAGGCACCTTTAAGGTTTACTGGATCCAGAAGGTAAATGCCTGTCCACTTCTGTGCTGGATTCGGGACCTGCCTCGCCAACGTCCAGCATTTGGACACGCTCATTGACTATTCTGATCTCTTCCTAAGAGCTCTAATCTCCCCACATAAGGACTCCAAAGTCCTTGTCAAGTTCTCTGACCTCCCACCACCATCAATTCCCAGCCTCATGACTCATACAAGCATCCCTTCTTAGAACCATGGATCCTCAATAACCAAAACTCCACCTTCCCCAAATACTGCCTCCAGTGCCTCAATTCACTGATCTTCAATCTCCTCACACTCCCTCAGCAGCAGGATTCCATCCTCCCAGACTGCTTTCCTCAGTCCAATAGTTTCAGAGCCCCCAGTGTCTCAGAATGAGGTACTGGCGCAATGATCAAAACCCTTAATTGCTGAAGTCAGTGATCGAAGGTAAGGATCAAACCTCTATTTGCATAATGGATTGGGCTCAGATTTACCTAGCTCTGAGGCTTCTCCTCTGCTACATCAAGTTGACTTCCAGACAGAGAACCTGGCAGTGATGTAGCATGCATACTGTGGAAGTTAAGCATTTTTCAGGAAGACACTGCCTTCCAGGTTTCCCAAAAACGCAACTGATGCCATTACCCAAAGGCTAGACTGTGTAAGGGAAACATTTCTGCACTTCTAAATATAAACCATTTCAACTGCAACCCATGTACATTTGTTCCACAGTTCTGGACAATCTTCATGATTTACATTTGCTAGTCCCTTTAGAACCCTAAAAATAGCAACTACATTACATCAAAATCACTTTCCCAGAGAGAACATGCTCAATTTCTGCAATCACCCCTGCATAATTCTATCCTTCGATCCTCTCAATCATTCTGGTTGTCCTCTCGTGTATCCTTTCAATAGTTGAAATATCATTTTTGTAGTGTTTTCACCAGAATTGAATAGAGTGTTCTTAATGCAGTAATACTAAAGATTTATAAAATGACAGAATTACCTCAGTATTTCAGCTCAATATTAACCTTTTAATACATTTGTTTTACTTACGAACATTGAGCACTGTTCTGACAGTTTTAACTTACTGTTAAATTTCCTTTTTAGTTCTATGCACATTATTTCTTGCAATTTAACTGATGTTCCCTTCCTTTTGTTTATCCACATGTGAAATATTTCTCTACCTTGAAATTCACCTAGCAACTGCCTGCTCAATTCCCAAGTGCACTACGATGTTCCTTTAGGTAATCCTATTCAGTATACGACTTACAACAGTTCTGAATCTAAACTTTATCCATTGTGGCTCAGAATCTGAGCTCATGATCAGTCCTCATATTAGGATCTTCAGATTTTTGTTTCAAAGTTTCCACTACAGGCCAAGGCCCCAGCAGTCAAAATCTCAAACCTAACATAAATCCACCTTCAACCTGCCCACTTGAGGGTTTAGCAGAAGTGGCACAAAGGCCAACAGCCAACCTAACAATTTAAGTATTTTTGAATCAGAGATAGTAGGAACTGCAGATGCTGGAGAATCCGAGACAACAAGGTGCAGGGCTGGATGAACACAGCAGGCCAAGCAGCATCATAGGAGCAGAGAGGCTGACGTTTCGGGCCTAGACCCTTCATCAGAAATGGGGGAGGAGAAGGGGGTTCTGAAATAAATAGGGAGAGAGTGGGAGGCGGATAGAAGATGGATAGAGGAGAGGATAGGTGGAGAGGAAACAAACAGGTCGAAGAGGCGGAGATGGAGCCAGTAAAGGTGAGTGTAGGTGGGGAGTTAGGGAGGGGATAGGTCAGTCCAGGGAGGATGGACAGGGCAAGGGGGCGGAATGAGGTTAGTAGTAGGAGATGGAGGTGCGGCTTGAGGTGGGAGGAGGGGATAGGTGGGAGGAAGAACAGGTTAGGGAGGCGGGGACGAGCTGGACTGGTTTTGGGATGCCGTAGGGGGAGGGGAGATTTTGAAGCTTGTGAAATCCACATTGATACCATTGGGCTGCAGGGTTCCCAAGCGGAATATGAGTTGCTGTTCCTGCAACTTTCGGGTGGCATCGTTGTGGCACTGCAGGAGGCCCAGGATGGACATGTCGTCTGAGGAATGGGAGGGGGAGTTGAAGTGGTTCGCGACTGGGAGGTGCAGTTGTTTATTGCGAATCGAGCGTAGGTGTTCTGCAAAGCGGTCCCCGAGCCTCCGCTTGGTTTCCCCGATGTAGAGGAAGCCACACCGGGTACAGCGGATGCAGTATACCACATTGGCAGATGTGCAGATGAACATCTGCTTGATGTGGAAAGTCTTCTTGGGGCCTGGGATGGGGGTGAGGGAGGAGGTATGGGGGCAGGTGTAGCACTTCCTGCAGTTGCAGGGAAAAGTGCCGGGTGTGGTAGGGCTGGAGGGAAGTGTGGAGCGGACAAGGGAGTCACGGAGAGAGTGGTCCCTCCGGAAAGCAGATAAAGGTGGGGAGGGAAAGATGTCTTTGGTGGTAGGGTCGGATTGCAGATGGCGGAAGTGTCGGAGGATGATGCGTTGGATCGGGAGGTTGGTGGGGTGGTACGTGAGGACGAGGGGGATTCTTTTTTAGTTCTTATTGCGTGGACGGGGTGTGAGGGATGAGGGAGTATTTAAGTATTCTGTTGAGGCTGCCAGACTTCGATTTAATCTATTTTACTGATTAATTATACCTGTTGGGACTCCCCAGCTTTGAGAAACATCACGTTCCAAGGGAATCAAAGGAATATTTTGGGAAAAAAATGAAGTGTCTTTGTAGCATTCTTAGTCGCAGAAGAAAGCAAGGTTTCTTCCCCTGAACACTTAGCTCCCACGCATATTCTGATATTATGGCCCCTGTGTTCTGGTATCTTGTTGAGTCGAACACCTTCACCATAACCAGGGTAAAAACCCCATTATCTTGGTAACAGATTACTTTTACCTAGTCCTTCAGACTGTGACTAACTGGAAGTTAAGTCAGCTAATCGCCAAAGCTCAAGATGGGGAACCAGTCAAGCATAAAAGATCATAGAATCCCTACAGTGTGGAAGCAGGTCATTCAGCCCATCAATCTACATTGACCATCCGAAGAGGATCCTATTCCCCTACCTATCCCTGTAACCCTGCATTTCCTATGGCCAATCCACCTAGCACATCCCGAAACACTATGAGCAATTTAGCATGGTCAATTCATTTAACCTGCACATCTTTGGACTGTGGGAGGAAACCGGAGCACCTGGAGGAAACCCCACGCAGACAGGAGGAGAATGTGCAAACTCCACACAGTCATCCGAGGATAAAATCATACCTGTGTCCCTAGCGCTGTGAGGCAGCAATGCTAACCACTGAGCCACCATGCTGCCTTTATACCATACGATGTATATCGTAGATTCAAAACTGTCATCCAGTACACCGATCCCTATCTCCAGACAGGTAACTTAGCCCTTCTAATGTCCAAGCTTCTTTTTCTGCTTCACTATTTCTAACTATGCAAGGAAGTATTAAACACATTCCAATAAGAGGGTAATAGAATTATTATCTTTGCTTGGAAAAGCTAAAGAATTGCTGAAGTGCTTTCTGTAAGGAGACAGTGTTCAAGCTAACTCATCAGCAATTTAACTGCCATCACCTCAGACTTGACTTGCATGAACACACTGCACTTTAAAGTAAAAATACTCAAACAAACTACATTTTTCCAATTCTTTTCTGTGGAACAAAGGTCAAAATGTACCAAGACGTGACATATGAGAAATGCTGTATTAAGTATTTGGCACAAAAAATGAAAATCTCAAGTTTCACATTACCTCAGCAAAATTAAAACTGCTTTCCTGTTTTTCAAAAAAATGTATTAAATGCCAGTTGTGAATGTCAGAATAACTAATGGAGGCCTCATCATTGGGAATCAATGGGAATAAAAGGCTTCGACCATATAACTGAGGATAGGTGGTGCCCCTGTGATGCCTGAGAGCATTTTGTCAGAAAATAGACATACAGCATCTAAAAATGTGTGTTCAATGCAGAAAAAAAGAAGGGCAAGTATATGTGTATGAACACCAAGGTAATTATTTTCATTTTCAAGCAAGCCAAATCCTTCAGTATTCACAGTTATTTGTGTACACTCACCTAACATCTTAATATAAAGTTCTTCACTCTTATATTTCAATAAATGCATTAACTTTTTGGAGATAAATAGAAGCTAGATTATACCAAAATAGTCCGATGTCTGCACAAAGAACAAATGAAAAAAATTAAATTCTTGACATTGAGAAGACATCTCCAATTTTACCTTAAGGTTTACCATTAGGTGAGTTCAGATTCTTGCTAATGAGTAGGAACAACCATATTTCCATGCCTTTGTATCTCATTACTGGATAAACATGCCTAAATTCTATGCAACTCCCAATTCACCTCTTCTTCCCAGAAAAATACACAGCACCAATTTCATGAAATGAAAGTCAGGGTAGTGACCTCGAGGCAGCAGCTCACAGATTTGCTTCCTGGGCCTTCAGACTACTCCACTTTCGCACCATGTCATGGTATGCTCAATGGACGCAGTCCTATTCCATTGGCAAACCACCAGACTCACTACATCATATACACCTTTGTCAGGTCATACGGTGAGCCAGAGAGTCCCCCACAGTAATTCAAGGGACTTGTCTAATTCCAAACCAGAGAGCTGACCACAGTCAATCAGGTGCTTTGCCTTACCAAGACATGGGGGTCCATGTAATTGCATTTAGGGATTGGTCCATGGCCAGACACGTACTGGTCCAACTTGTGTTATATACTTCAGCATGGAGCTCCATACCGTCCTGACTTGGAAGTACATTGCTGCTCCTCCATAGTCCCTTGCCAAAAGTGGTCTTGACAAGGTAAATTTGGAAATGATGTGTCCTCTTGTCGGTGAGTATGAGAGGAGCGGGTCACTGTTTCAAATTTTTTTGAATAGAGAGGAGGAGAATTTTTTCCATATCTTAGGAAATTTGGTGGAGCAGACGATGAATCGTTATGCTCATAGAATGGGATGACTTCATGTCATTAATTAACAGTTCTGGAAAGATGCGTACCTTTTCCAGAAGGCAATGCTAACTTCCTTTTAGCTGCTGGGTGTCCTGACTCAGAGGCCTGGGAAAACCCCATAAACTGGATTAAACCTGGCAGCCACATCATGCACCACCCCCAACACCTTCTGCCTCCTGACAGTGGGTTGGCTACCTCTCCCCTACCCTGCCTCAAACTGAGTTGACAGTGAAGAAGGTTTGGAGAGAGATTCGCGACTTTTGAAATTGTAAGATGCCAAATGACCCAATTCAAGCGATTGTCGGATTCACACTTCCTACAGTGTTAAAGGCAGAAGGTTTATATTAAAATAACGAATTCAATGTAAAATATTCATAGAAAGCAAATGCAGAGAAAACGAGATGGGATTAAGTGAGAGTTTTTAAAATTCATTCAGGGGTGTGAACAATTCTGGCTGGGCCAGCATTTATTGTCCATCCCTTATTCCCCTTGGGAAGCTGGTGGTGAGATATCTTTTTGAAACACAAACGTCCATTTGACAACCCACAAAGCTGTTAGGGACGTAGTTCAAAAGAACAAATCAATTAATGTTCCTACACGTCCCCATTTTCACTGCCGAGCATTATTTTTATTTTCAAGTACTTATCGAATTCCCTTTGAAAATTACCATTGAAGCTATTTTCCCCATCTTTTCAGGTTGTGCACTACAGACCACAACAATTAAAATTTACTATCCTGGAGACTCCAGAAAGTCGAATATAATACACATATAATAGCATAATTCAAATCAGTGTATATAAGAGTTGAAATAATACATTTTTGAAAGTTAGGAAAGCAAGAAGAATGAACCTTAAGATTTTAAAATGGTCAGAAGAGCAGAGGATAATATTATGCAGTTAAAAGTGGCAACAAATGTGGCATCGCAAGTAAGTATGGAATTGCAGACGGTATGGGAAAGTATTTAATTGGGGGAGGGGGAATTACAATGCTATTAGGCAAGAACTGCGGACCATAAATTGGGAACAGATGTTCTCAGGGAAATGCACAACAGAAATGTGGAGGTTGTTGAGGGAGCAGTTGCTACGAGTATTGGATAGGTTTGTCCCCTTGAGGCAAGGAAGGGATGGGAAGGTGAAGGAACCTTGGATGACAAGACATGTGGAACATCTAGTCAAGAGGAAGAAGGATGCTTACTTAAGGTTGAGGAAACAAGGATCAGACAGGGCTCTAAAGGGCTACAAGGTAGCTAGGAAGGAACTGAAGAATGGGCTTAGGAGAACGAGAAGGGGGTATGAAAAAGCCTTGGCGGGTAGGTTCAAGGAAAACCCCAAGGCGTTCTATGCTTATGTGAGGAACAAGAGGATGGCCAGAGTGAGGTTAGGGCCAATCAGGGATAGTGGAGGGAACTTGTGCGTGAAGTTAGAGGAGGTAGGTGAGATCCTTAATGAATACTTTGCTTCAGTATTTACCAGTGAGAGGGACCTTGATGTTTGTGAGGACAGCATGAAACAGGCAGATATGCTCAAACAGGTTGATGTTAGGAAGGAGGATGTGCTAAAAATTTTGAAAAACATGAGGATAGATAAGTCCCCTGGGCCAGACGGGATATACCCGAGATTGCTACGGGAAGCGAGGGAAGAGATTGCTGCCCCTTTGGCAATGATCCTTGCATCCTTGCTGTCCACTGGAGTAGTACCAGATGATTAGAGGTTAGCAAATGTCATTCCCTTGTTCAAGAAAGGGAATATGGATAATCCTGGGAATTACAGACCAGTCAGTCTTACTTCTATGGTGGGCAAATTATTGGAGAGGATTCTCAGAGATAGTATTTATGATTATTTGGAAAAGCACAGTTTAATTAGAAATAGTCAGCATGGCTTTGTGAGGGGAAATTCATGCCTCACAAGCCTTACTGAATTCTTTGATGAAGGCAGAGCAGTGGATGTGGAGCAAGGCATTTGATAAGGTTCCCCATGGTAGGTTCATTCAGAAAGTAAGGAGGCATGGGATTCAGGGAAATTTGGCTGTCTGGATACAAAACTGGCTGTCCAATAGAAGACAGAAGGTGGTAGTAAATGGAAAATATTCAGCCTAGAGCTCAGGGACCAGTGGTGTTCCACAGGGATCTGTTCTGGGACCTCTGCTCTTTGTGATCTTTATAAATGACTTGGATGAGGAAGTGGAAGGGTGGGTTAGTAAATTTGCTGATGACACGTAGGTTGGTGGAGTTGTGGACAGCGTGGAGGGCTGTTGTAGGTTGCAACGGGACTTTGACAGAATGCAAAGCTGGGCAAAGAAGTGGCAGATGGCATTCAACCCAGAAAAGTGTGAAGTGATTCATTTTGGAAGGTCGATGTTGAAAGCAGAATACAAGGTTAATGGCAGGATTCTTGGTAGTGTGCAGGAACAGAGGGATCTTGGAGTGCACATCCATAGATCCCTCAAAGTTGCTACCCAAGTTGATAGGGTTGTAAAGAAGGCGTATGGTGTGTTGGTTTTCTTTGGCAGAGGAATTAAGTTTAAGAGCTGCGAGATTATGCTGCAGCTCTATAAAACCCTGATTAGACCACACTTGGAATAATCTGGTCGTCTCATTATCAAAAGGATGTAGAAGCTTTAGAGAGGGTGCAGAGGAGATTTACCAGGATGCTGCCTGGACTGGAGGGCAGGTCTTATGAGGAAAGGTTGAGGGAGCTAGGGCTTTTTTCATTGGAGCGAAGAAAGATGAGAGGTGAATTGATAGAGATGTACAAGATGATGAGAGGCATAGGTAGAGTGGATAGCCAGAGACTTTTTCCCAGGACGGAAATGACTATTACGAGGAGGCATAATTTTAAGGTAATTGGAAGAAGGTATAGGGGAGATGTCAGAGGTAGGTTCTTTACACAGAGAGTGGTGGGCATTTGGAATGTGCTGCCAGCAGTGGTAGTGGAGTCAGATACGTTAGAGACATTTAAGCAATTCTTGGATAGGCACATGGATGATACTATAATGTAGGGTATGCAGGGTAGTTTGACCTGAGTAGAATAATAGGTCGGCACAACATTGTGGGCCGAAGGGCCTGTACTGTGCTGTACTGTTCAATGTTCATGTTCATGTTCTATGTTCTATGTTCTAAAAAAAAAAATCCTGAGTGATATGTTCAGGGGAACAGAAAACAAAACAAGATGGTGATGTTAAACTTGTGCAAGACCTAAGCTGCATTTGTCACACTGTTTACATTACAGAGGTAATATAAAAACAAAAGTTGTGGCAATTGAACATTATTTAATATGTAATTATGAAGAGGCATTTGAAGTGTTTAGCTTCTTTTTAAAGAGGACTAAAAATATATCAGATAATTTCATAATTATGATGGGGGGTAAGAAGTACTGCTGGATTGGTTTTACCATTTGCTGAGATGTTAATGAGAGGATTAAATTTCGGAAGATCATGAAAAGAAAGCTGCCCTCACTCTGAACGTTCGAAGTTGGAATTCCCTTCTACAGTTCATTGCTGAAGAAGAGTTTTAAAGGGAAATTGGATAGTTATGTAAACAAGAATGCAAAGGGATTGAAAGAGAGCAGAATGATGAGATTAGAATGGATAATTCATGTGAAAATACATACCAATACAGCTGGATAAATACAAATTGCAGCATTAATCAGCCTAGTTTAAAGCAATAATGTTTTGTGATTCTAATTTCACTAGTTGATAAATTGATAACTAGAAACAAAACTGTTGGTTTAGTGCCAGAAACATAAAAGGATATTACTGAACATTTTGCTCATGTGGAGAGTTATTGGAAAAGAGATTCATTACCTTAAGTGTCTTTAAAAATCAAGACATTTGAAGGAATTGTTAGAAGGAATTAAACATGAAAAATGGACAGATTAGTATTAGGAATTTTGATTCACCAAATGATTCCTTGCAGCAGAGTGTGCAATTGAGTATGTGTCAAATGCAAGTTTACCACTCATTATTAAGGTTAACAGTGAACTCCAACCACTTGAAGTGATAAGGCTGTTTCTGTCAATTTTTTTTTTGCTTCTGATTGCCTGTGAGCTCTTGCCAAAGCTCTGGTCAGTAATCTGGGAGATGCTTTTTTTCCCATCCTATTCATTTCCAGAACATTCTCCTTTGTTGGCAACTTACGTCACCTGATACTCAACAATGTGTGAGTAAATGAAATTTCTCCAAACAAACTTACATGTGTTTTTCTTCTTTATTCATTCATGGGATGAGGGTATCACTGGCTAGGCTGCATTTATTGCCCATCACTAATTGCCCAGAGCAGTTAAGAGTCAACAAGAATACTATGGGACTGGAGTCATGTAGGTCACAGTTGGGTTTTTTTGACATTCAACAGTGGATTCATGGTTAACAGTCTGGATAAACAGTCCAGTGATAATACCACTAGGTCATCCTTCCACCTCCCCCCCCCCCCCCCCCCACCACCCCCGACTATTTCACGTTTCTACAATACAAAGGTACAGATGACATTTTGGCTACATACCCATTAGACTTCTTGCCAACATCTACCCCTCCCACATCTCCCCCACCCCTAACAACCGAGCTGTGATGTTCACATCTATTCTAGTTTGATGAGGTCTTAACATGTGAATAACTGAAAATGGATAACTTGACTAAAACTCAAGGATGATTTGACTAAGAGGCAAAACTAGGCAGATTCTAACAACTTCAAAAAGGTTTTATTTTCTGAAGAAGGGTCACAACCGGAAACATCAGCTTTCCTGCTCCTGTGATGCTGCCTGGCCTGCTGTGTTCCTCCAGCTCCACACCTTGTTATCTCAGACTCTAGCATCGGCAGTTCTTACTATCGCTGAGCGAGGAAACAAAGGGTAATAGTTGGTGACTGCCCTTTCACATGGAAAGCTATTTCAAGTGGTGTTCTGCAGGGTTCAGTGTTGGGACCCTGGCTGGCTGTTTTATACATTATTGATTTGGACTTGAACACGGGGGACACAACTGGGAAATTTGCATATGACACAAAAATTGACCGTGTAGCAGATAGTGTAGAGGATAGCTGTAAGCTCCAAAATGATACAGCGGAGTGGGCAGGAAAGTAGCAGGTGGTGTTCAACTCTGATATTTGTGAGGTAATGCATTTAGGGAGGTCAAACAGTAAAACGAAATACACAATAAATGGGAATGTACTCAGAGAGGTAGATGAAATGAGAGAGCAAGTGTAGAAGTTCTTATAGGTAGAAGTACAGGTAGATAAGGTTGTAAAGAAGCCATTTGGAATGTTCTCCTTCACTGGTAGAGGTATGGAATCCAAAAATAGGGTTAGAATGATGAAATTGTATAAAACACTGCTGAGGTCACAACTGGAGTATTGTGCGCAGTTCTGGTCACCACATTACAGGAAGGATGTAACTGTTAACAGAGAAGAGAAGCAGAGAAGATTTGTGAGAATGTTGCTAGGGCTGGAGAACTGTAGCTATGAGGAGAGATTAGAGAGGTTGGGGTTGTTTCCTCTGGAACAGAGAAATCTGAGGGGTGATATGATTGACATACACCAAATTGCGAGGGGTAGAAATAGACCCTCATCATTCTGACTTGGAAATATATCACCGTTCTTTCGCTGTCACTTGGTCAAAATCTTGGAATTCCCTCCCTAAGTGCATTGTGGGTCAACCTACAGCATGTGGACTGCAGCAGTTTATGAAGGTTGCTTACTGGACAATAAATGCTGGCCAGCCAGCGACCCCCATGTCCCACAAGTGAATAATAATAAAAAATGATTTCTTTGATGAGTTAGGTACCCGGTATGGTCCCAGGACATCTTTGGGAAAGGTTAGTTGACGTTTTGAGAGAGGTCAGTTGCCTTTGGCATTGTTAAAAATAGGCATCAATGTGTGTAAAACTTCGCTAGTATCATTGGAACTAGCAAAAGAGCTGTCAAGAATGATGCCAAAGCATTTAGATCTCCTGCCTTTATATACATATTTAAAAATAGATTTTCTTGAGTTTTTTTTTAAGAAAAACCAATGCTTGCCGTTTCATTCTGCTTATTCATATCACCCTGAGGATTATCAGCATAGGATTAGTGCTGAACATCTTATTTCCTATGCAATCATTACTACATTGTCTATGTCTCAGTTAGCAGTTTTACTGGCATTTTCAAGGGGTTATGCATTCTTTCAACTGTGTCTATGACTGAAAATGCTTGATTTTTTAAGTGATGAAGGTAAATGCGTTGAATGAATGGGTTCAATGGATTTATTTTAATCAACTGTTTGTTTTCCTTAATTGTGAATTCACCGGTAGATACTTAGAAACTTTAATATCATTTAATTCAGCTTTTTTTTTCAAATTTCGTTTTGTTTAATGTCAACATAGGTCTTGATGTCTGTCCATAATGTGTACTGAATGAGTTAACACAGTTGTTGTAAGAGAAATTAATTGTGGATGTGGCATGAAATAACACTAAGTTGGCATTTAGCTAAATAGAACCGTAATGGTGAGTAGAAGGGCAAACATTATTATGGAAAGTATGAGGGGCCATGGAAAGGTGAATGAGGTGACACAATTTGGGACATGGGGCGTGTAGGTAGTGAAAGGGTGTGAGAGCTAAAGGAGTTTTTAATGATTTTTTTTCACATCTGCAACATACCAGAAGACTGAGGCCAGCCTTTCCCACAACGTGTCTCTGCACTTCTCAGCTGCTGTGATTGTCTCCAAACATGGGCAGAGGCCACGTGTCCCATTTTCACCAGTCACCCAGGAACCAAAATTAGAACACAGGGCACTTTTTTCCATTTCAGGTTTGCAGAACTAGCAATTGTCCCAATTGGATGAGTGAAAATTCACAAAGTGCCAAAAGCCTCCTTTTTGCTGAAATTTCTTTACTCTGACTTCTCGCAGCATGAGTGCTAAAATGCTTTTCAAGCCATTAAATGCTTTCTGTCCATTACATTAAAAAAATCTGGATCTTGTTTTCCTCTAACCCCAATAAATCTGTAATAGTCATGTTTTATGTTTTAGAACTGTACCTGAACAAAATGCACATCTGAACACTCGGATCATTCGTCTGAAACTCCATTTCCTTATACTTTAGCAGAGATATTAACCCATTTAAAAACAAAAAGATGAGCATTCTGATTAAAATTGAATGCAATATTACACATAAAACTGAAGTATCATGTACAGGGGTTGCATCCCGTAATTTCAAAGCTGGCATTGTAATCCATGTACAAGAACTGCAATTTCAGGACAGGAGGTGCCAGCTTATAGCCTCATGCTACTGTAGGAACCATTAGTACAAATTACATCTCTTATTAAATATATACAAATGGTTTTCTTTGCCTTAAACTATTGAAATCAACACTCGTTTTGAAAAAACAGTATAGATTGTTTTAAAAATCACCTAGGCTCTCAGATGAACAGATTACAATAGCTTTGAATTGGATTGCTGTTGTCTACTCTATACTTTTCAGTGTTTTGTGTTATCCAAGGGTATCTTTAAACAATTCTGGGATTCAACAGACATGCAGTTTCCATGAGAGCGCAAATAAGCAAAGAAGCGCTCAAAACTAATCTGATGGTCTTTAAATCCAATTTATTGTAGAATAGATTAGAATATTGTACATTGCTCTCTCTACAAAGTAGAAAAGCAAAGAATGTTGTGTTCATGTATTTCCAAACATGTGCTGTAAAAAAAATTGTTATATGTGTCTTTCTTAATATTTCCAAAGTCAGAAATATTTGGTAATTCCATGTTCAAAGCTAAATAACAAACTTAAGAATTATTTGTTAATCATATTTTTAAAAAAATAGCCATGCTGTCTCTAGAGGAAATAATTCAGGTTCATGCTGCATTCTGATTTTCTTTATCATTTTATACATATGTTATACAGACTGTTTTTGTATCTTTGTTATCTCCTAGACCTTGAAGTATCAGTAGCATGTTAAATATCAATAAGACCCATGAGTTATTATAAAATAGCTTCATTAATGCCCTGCCCTGAAGCAGTTTCCAAATCATTTTGTTATCCCATGGTCACCATTTTTTTTACCTTTTCAATTGCCTTTTCCTATTTTAGCTAAATGACAAAAAGGTGATGTATGGCATCTAGTAGTGATATGTTTTTTCCCAAGAACCTTCAATATTTTATACTTATTCGGCATATTTTGTAATAAAACATCCCATGGCACTTTACAGGAACATTATAAACAAAGGAGGCATTACAGATCAGGTGACTAAAACCTTAGACAAAAAGGTAAGTTTTAAGGGAGTCTTTGAGGAGGAAACAAGTTTGAGAGGTGAAAAGGTGTAGAGAGAGTATTGCAAAGCTTGGAAAGCACACAGCTGAAAGCATAGCAGCCACCAATACAGTAAATTACATCAGGAATGCATGAGATGCCAAATTGAAAAAGCGCAAAATCCCTAAAGGTTATGGGTTTGAAGAATGAGGCCATGGAGAGATTTGAAAACAAGGAAGAGAACTTTAAAATTAAGATGTTGCATGACCAATTGCCACTGGTCTAACTTCCACCAGAATCATCTCAATTTACCAAGTGTAAAATATGTCAGTGTGAATTTGCTACTTTAAGAGTTATTTCATGTCAAATTGAAACTCTTATTCACAGTCATTAAGAAAACGATTGGATTGATAAACTGTGTACCACTTAGATTTACATATCATCCTCATTTAATTTTTTTCTTCCTTTGCAGCATGCCATTTGATTTTTGCAATGTTTAAAATTGGAAAAGATTGAGAATTTTTCAATTGTCTTTGCTCTGTTTTATGCACAGCCTCTGTCTTCTTGACATGGTTTACCTTTTTTGTCTTTGATTTGCAGAATAGAAATGTTGAATTTTTGATGCTATTTTGGAAATACTTCTCTCTCAGGAACTTAGAACATTACTTTTCAACAAAATATATTACTGTTTTGACTATACTGATATCAACTGGAGACAGTAGGGAAAGTCTTCCAATCCAGTGGTTTAGTGTGTGTAAATCCAGTTCTGCTTTTCCCTGAGTTGTATTAAATGTTAGTTTTTTTTAAAAGTATGCACAGTACCCAGTTTACCTGCTGACTTTCAGACTAAGGTTAAAAAAAGCATGGACCAGGTTTCTACATTGAACAAAAATTATTGTTTATGTAAATAATCAGTTTATAGCTATAGGGAAACAAATAATAGTCATTTTCATTTAACATCACTAATTAAACTCTAATCACCTTATAATCTCCCCCTTACACAAAGATACAGATAAACAAATAGGAAAAATAGAGAAAAAAATTAAAGAACTGCAGATGATGGAAGTCTGAAACAAAAACAAAAATTGCTGGAGAAACCCAGCAGGTCTGGCAGCATCTTCGGAGAGAAAGCAGAGTTAATGTTCAGGGTCCAGTGACCCTTTTTCAGAAAATAGATCATTGGAAAAGGTAGAAAAACTAGAAAGTGAGGTCAATCATGTTTACCTCCCACCTCCAATGCTGAAATGATCTTTCTTCGGCTGGACAGACCCTTGTGTTTCGATGTCTTTCTCTGACTGCTCCCACTGCTTTGTAAGAGTCACAGAGAGGATATCTCACTAGTGAAATGTCTCTGATTTAATAATTCAAAGTCACATCTCACAGCAAGCCCTGCAGGACAGTGAACTCGGTTTTTTATTAAGCTTAAACCAAGTTTTTCACTGTGGAAATCAGGCAGCTTCAGCTGGGGAAAACAAATGACACACTTATGGATCTTTCCCTCTTTCTCTGCCTATGTCTCGGTGACTTATTTCCAGTTCCAACTTGCTCAGTTAGCTGATAACCAATCCACTTCATCTGTAAGCATCTCCTCTGCTCCTGATCTTCTTCATGTTACAGGAACCCACAGCCACAAAAACAGAGTTTTCAATAGGTATCAAGTTCTATGCAGCCATCCTGGTAAACCCTTGTTTATACCAATAGTTCATTTTCATTTCAATCAATAATTTTTAAACAGACAAAAGTAAAAACACACAATGCTTCCAAAAGGCAGACAGTATTATATTCCTGGTTACCAAACTGATTGAAAGTAGGGACAGAGTGATCTCTCCAACCACAATGATATCCTCAATAATTATCAACAACTTTCAAATGCAACACACAAGAAAATATTAATTTTCTAGACACTGGGATATTTAAATTGGCATAAGACCACAGGCATATTTGGCAACAAAAGCTTTTTCTTTAAATAACTGACACACAATTATGCACACAAAAGGCCATCACCCTAAACAAGCATTCCAGATTTGTGAAAACACAGCTTTCCATTGCAAATTCACAAAGCTGGACTATTTTAACCAAGCAGTTACCACTCTTCTACTGCTTCTCAGATCTCAATCTTTAATTTTAATGTAACAATTTGCAGAACGTTCATTACAATAGCATTCACTGCTTTTTCCCCATATAGCATAGGCTCACAATTAAGCATAGTTCCTTAGTAAGCCTATCGGCAGCATACATGGGAGAAACCCAGTCTATGATTGGAGGAGTGGCTCCTCACCTTTTCCTTCCATTCTGTTTAGGAAAAGTGACTTTTCTCTGGTTACCCTGATGAGTAAGTTTTATCAGGAAATTGATCATTTCAGCACCAGATACTTTGGACCCCCACTTGTTTTGAAGTATTATCCCCACTTTATCATTACCAGCAAAAGAGACCAACTCTGGTTCAATGAAGAGTGTAGAAGAGATGCCAGGAGCAGCATCAGGCATATGTATAAATGAGTTGTCAACCGATGAAGCGACAACACAGGACAACGAACAGATGAAAGATGTAATAGGCAGGCTAATAAATCCCACAACCAATAGATGCGATCTAAGCTCTGCAGACTTAGTAAATGCAGTAGGACTAGCAATGGACAATTTAAACAACTTAATCAATGAGGAGGCTCCATAAATATCCTCATTCTCAATCACGGGGAAGCATTTACAGCCCATTCCGAGTTGCCCATGAGGAGATGGTGGTGCACTGCCTCCTTGAACTGCTGTAATTCATGTGCTGTAGGTAGATCAATAGTTCTGTCAGGGAGGGAATTCCAGGATTTTGACCCTGCAACACTGTAGGAATGGTGATCTTTTTTTCTAAGTCAGGATGACACATGGTTTGCAGGGAAACTTGCATGGTTTGGATGGTGTTCCAATGTATTTGCTGTCCTTGTCATTCTAGATGGTAATGATTATGGTTTTGGAAGTGAAGCAATGACAATTTAGCTCCATGGGGATGGTATGTGGTTTGAAGGGAAAGTCACCTTGAGGTATTGGAAAATTTCTGCAGTGCACCTTGTAGATGATGCACACCGCTGCTAGTAAGCAATCATTGGTGGAGGGTGTAAATGTTTTGGATACAATGCCAACCAACTCGACAGCATTGTTCTGAATGGTGTCAAATCTTGAGTGTTGTTGGAGCTGCAATTATCTAAAAAAGTGGGGAGTATTCCATTACACTCCTGACATGTACTTTGTAGGTGATGGAACATTAAGACTTAGGAGATGCATTGCTCATTGCAGGTTTCCTAGCCTCAGACCTGCAGTTTTAGACATGATATTTATGTGGCCAGTCCAGTTTGATTTCTGGTCAGCGGTGACCCCCAATTTGTAGATAGTTGGGTATTCAGTAATGGTAGTGTCATTGAATGTCAAGGGGCAATGGTTGGATTCTCTCTTGTTGGATATGGTCATTGCCTGACACTTATGTGGTGTGAATACTATTTGCTAGCCCAAACCTGGAATTTGTCTAAGTTTTACTGTATTTGGATGTGGACTGTTTCAGTATTTGAGGAGTCATGAGTGGTGCTGAAAGTTGTGAAATCACCAGTGAACATTCTGCATTTAGCAGCAAGTGACTCACTCGCCTCTTCACGCCCTACAAGGCACACCATGAGTGAAGTGGAATACTCTCCAACTGTCTGAATTAGTGAAGCTCCAAGGTCACTCAAGAAGCTTGACACTATCCAGGATAAAGCAGCCCACTTGATTTGTCACCCATCCATCACCTTAAACATGCACTCCCTTCTGCAGTGACAGTAATTCTTCTACCTACAAGATGTATTTATACATAGCAGTACAAAACTTAAACATTGCTAAAAGGAATCTAGAAGTTGAAACTTTTCAAAAAGCTTCAACTTATAGTTTCCTTGCAGTAATGTTTTGGATGCAATGTGGCAACCTGCACAGACTACTTTGACAACATTTTGCAAATCTGTAACTTCTCCCACCTTTAGCAAGTTCCCCTCTAAGCCACATACCATCCTGACTTGGGACCATATTGTCTTTGCTTCACTGTCACTGATCAAAGTTCTGGAACTAGCTCCCTAACAGCGCAATAGATGCAACTACATCCCAAGGACCACAGCAGTTCAAAGAGTCAGCTCCGTACTACCTTCTACACAGGAAGTAGAGATAAGCAATTAACACTGGCCTCACCAATGATGTTGATATTTGCTGAACAACTTCTTTTGAAATTCTTTTGACATATAAGTTTTTATCTCTCCTACACCCATCCAACTTACCTTTAAATTTTTTGATCACCTCCGCTTTCCCCACTTTCATCGTCAGCAGGTTCCAGGTTATAACAACTCACTGCGTCAAAATAGTTTTCCTCATTATCCCCTGTAACTCTCATCCTAAATCTTATATCTGTGTTCCCAAATTCTTTTACCATGAACTTCTTTGTCTACATTTTCTGTCATATTCTTGTATATTACTACCAAATCTACCTTCAGTTTTCTTTGCTTCAAGGAGACCCCGTTAATGTTCTGGGGACCTGGTTTCAAATCCCAGTGGTATTTGAATTCAATAAAAATCTGGAATTAAGAGTCTAACGATGACTGTGAATCTATTGTCAAATGTTGGATAAACCCATATGGTTCACTGATGTCCTTTAAGGAAGGAAATTTCCGCCTTTACCTGGTTTGGCCTGCATGTGATTTCAGACCCACAACAATGTGGTTAACTCTTAATTCCACCCCTGCCCCTGGCAATTAGAGATGGGCAATAAATGCTGGCCTAGCCAACAACGTCCACATCCTGTAAATGAATTTTAAAAAACCCTGTTTCTCCAACTTAACCTTCGAGACAGAATCCTTCACCATCATGCTGGTAAATCTCCTCTACTGCTACTTGAGGACTCTGCACATCCTTCCTGAAGGATATTGATCAAGACTGAGTATTGTCTCCCATAGTTAAGGCCTAATCAGGATATTATAAAGGTTCAGTGTAACTTCTCTAATTTTGTACTCAATGTCTGTATTATGAAGCTGAAGGTCTCATGTGTTCTCATAAAATGTACTGCCACTTTCAGAGATATGTGTGCATGTACTCTGATGCGCCTTTGTTCCTGCACGCTATTTAGAATTGTGCCATTAAGTCTAGTTTGCCTTTCTCTTTCTCTTCTGCTAAAGTGCATCACCTGACACCTCTCTGTCTTAAGTTCCATTTGCCACATGTCTGCCTGTTCTACCAGCCTATCTCCATCCTGTTGCAGTTGATTGTGTCATCCTTACTGTTTGTCATTCCTTCAACTCTGGTATCTTTAGAAAACTTAAAATATTGTTCTATGTTCTAATATCAACGTAATATATGGTCTGACCATTGACCCTTGGGGGCCATAACAGCCTACCATTCTCCAATCTGAAAAACAAATGATTCCTGTCCATAAGCCATTTCTTATTCTACCTGGCGCTGACCCTCTTCTTCTCCTTAATTTTATAATCTAGTCCTCATCTATACCATTTTTGAACATTTTCTTACAGACAACATCCATTGCATTCTCTTGAACAGCATTTTTTTTTGTGGCTTCATCAAAAAATGAAATTAGATTGGACAAGCAGGACCTGACTTTTAAAATCTGTGCTGGCTACCTTTAATTAGTTCAAACCTTTGCATGTTGATATTTTTTTTCCCTGATTATGGTTTTCCAAAGCTTACCCACCACTGATGGTAACTTGACCAGTCTATAGTTACCAGGAGTGTCCTTACACCCTTTCTTAAATAAGAGTAAAAAATATTTAGCAATCTCCAAATCTCTGGCATTCTCTCTCTCCTCTTAGCAGTCTCCTCCATTATCTCCACTCTCACTTAACAACTTGGGCTTAAGACAAGGAAAACATCACAGGGCAAAAAGCAGCAAAATCATTTCCTTCAATTTTAATGTGTATGTACTGCACAATTTTTGTATGTATTTAATTGAGCAATTATGACAAATTACTGAACATTCTGAGCAGTCCGCTTTTTTATGTATAATAACAATACTTGAATCCAATATTAGTATGCAGTCTGTGTGAAATATTTTGCATTCTTCTGTATATTTTATATGGTGAGATTAATGAAAAAAAATGTTTTCCTTTCCTGTCTCCCATAAGCATTGATTTTCTAGTGTGGAAAGTGAATTAGTATGGATGGGGCTCAGTTGGTCTAATGTTCAGCTAGTCTGTTTGTTTGTCTATCTTTATACTTTGTGAATAACTGGGTACCTTCTGGCTCTGACAGATCATTACTTGTCTATTTAATTCTGTTCCACTTACTCCAAACTAAACCTCCTTTCAATCATTTGAATTGATTGCTAATTATTAGGATTTTCAATGTCAATGTCAGCGACCTGAGCAATTTTGTTTTTTTTTCTAGAAGCTTTAACAAAATGCATTGGCTACAATATGAGATCTGTCTATTGATGTTCAGATATGAACTTCAATTGATGTGTATCTGACAGGCTAATGAGGCTAATCTGGCAGAATAAGGGAATGCAATGTTATTTATTTTCTAATTTGGTCTAAAGGATGTTAGGAGCATCAATAGCTTGAAAACATGTCATACAAACAGCAAGATATGGTTGTGGATTCTAGATTCTGTACAGACTTGAAAATTCTTCAATATTCTTACATTAAAATGAGATGTTATAAAAGATCTCCCCAGAGAGAAGAGCCTCTGAATTGCAGTCTTACATACTAAAGTGACCGCCCATTTAGTTTTGATGCTTATAGTCCAATTCAAGGTGCAGCCATCTCTAAATCAGATAAGAAGTGAATTGTCATTACTAATATTGCAAGAGTATACTATCTGCTGAATTCCTAATTGTTACTACTACTATTTTTTCACAAGTATTTTGGAATTCATCTTTTGTTGGCCCTTAACTATTAAAAGGCTGAGTGGATATGAAAGCAGACTATTTTACAAACAAAAACAACCACGTATTTTACATACATGCATACAAAAACAACCATAAGCATTTCTTTGTGCAAGCATTCCTTTCCTTTTAAAAATTTCCCATTCCATGCTATCTTTGACCAAATTATTATGTATACACTCATATTTAGAGTCTCTTTGATAATTTAATATGGATTCAAAATGTCTAAATTGTGTGTCATATATTCAACTGTTAAAATGTTTGCTATGTCTCAGTTAACCATGTGAGGAGGAGTGGGAATGTTGTCTATGTAAAATGGTGAATTCTGGATTGACATTCCATTGGATACTTGCCCAGATTCACTGTGGATTCATGTATGTGAAAATTGGAATAGATGTGCAAGAGGCATCTGAATCATCCATCTTTCAGCAAAACCAAAGTCAAACTCCCCCCAGAGTTTATAAATCTGCTGCTTGTGCACAAGCATCACATTTAACCACATGAATCCACAGCAAATGGCTCATGGCCCCTCTCCAGTCAAATGATGAATTAAAGGTAGATTAAGAGAAAAGTATCTTTTCAGTCTCGGTTGATTTGTTAAGTCATCTCTACTCTTTATTTAAGAGAATACCATATCAGTACTGTTGGGAATACTTTGCTGAAAGCATGGGCTTGTGCCACTGAAGCCTATCTTTGATACTTTCATTAATTACATCTTGTCCTACTCTCTAGTAACACAGCTGTTGTAATTTCATCATTTTTTCTGTTATCCTAGCTCTCCCTTTTTTTGATGATTTGTGTCTTTTTCCCTGCGTTTCTCCGTTAATATGTTTCATTTATTTTCACTGCTGGCATTTTGTTTATCTTCTCTCGGTTTACAGCAGCCCCAACTCTCAGTTGAATTACTCGCCACTTTATAATTCTATCCCTGGAGTGACCTAAGGCTGTCCTCCTCAATCTCCTTCTTCTGACCTTGTGATAAACAAATCTTGAGGCCTGCACCAACATAGGTGCAATCCATATTGGCACCACTATTGAGTTTACACGTTTTTAGCTGTCACTGCAGTCTCATCTTGCAAAATTTATTTTCTGTCCCTTTGAGGCACTGACTTACATTAAATGATGGATAAAGCAGAAATCAAAAGAGTTTGTATTGTCAGCATGTATAATGTTAGTCAGATTTCATTGGAACTAATAGGCTGAATTTACATTGCTTGTTGAAAATGGTGTTGGAGGTAGTGGTCCTGGAAAGTAAGGTGGAGGAAGGGGAGTTGTGTGTCTGGATGCATCATTATACATTCCCACCTCCAAAGCATGCTTCATGCACCATGTTTTATGATTGCCAGAAACTTAAGTGAAGCACTTAAAGCAGAGATAGAGGTCACATGACGACAGCTAGCTGGCCATTACATTATGAATAATTACACCTTTCCAATCATTTCCCTTTTCACAAAAAAATAAGCTGCATGCACAGCCATTTGCAGCTAATATTATACGCATAACCCAAGGTAAAAAAAAAAGAAAATTATCATTCATTAAAATAAATTGTGCATTAATTCTAATACAGCACTGCTTTTCCAACACTGGAAATGCTTCTTTCATTTTGTGTGTTGTCTTCTGCATTGTTTATATCCTGTCCTTTAGCCTTGATTTTTTTGCTGGTTTTTATTCAAATATTTCTTCTTTCTTTCCAATATGTTATTTTTGTTCAGCTTGGAACATCTTTCAGCTTAGTACAAAGTTTTACTATTCTCCTATTAATATGCTTGCTCGTGCTGATTACTGACAACCTTAAAGCATTTGAACATGTCAACAGCTTTCTTGAGAGGATATTTCTCCTCTCTCAGTAGGCATGCTGTCATGATGAGATTTCTTCTGCCTAAGCCAATCCTATCTCTGATCAGATCACCTTTTCAGTTTCTAAAACTTATAGGATTCATCTAAATGTATCAATCATTGTTGTCTATGAACTCTGATGTTGAACTCATACTTTACAGTGACCTGTAAATTTTAATTTTCAAAGAAATTTCAAAAAAAGGAGTCATGAAGACAGCCAATCTCTGTGGCAATGCCATGAAGAATCAGAGTGTACCAGCTGGTCTGAAAATTAAATTGACAAGCGACCATTCCTGCTGCATTTCCACACTGATGATGGCCCAACCAATCAGTACCCTCTCCTCATGCCATATAAAATTGTATCCCTTCATTCAAGTCTGTTTCTTGCACCCTAGTTCTAGCAAGCACAAAGCTGCAACTTCTTGCCTCCGTTTAAGAATACTTAAGTTCTGTACTACCAAAACATTGTTTATTTATAGGGGATCTTCCCTGAGGGAGATAATGTGGAGAATAAAAATCAGCAGTCTGCTCCAACAAAGCAAGCAACCAGTTAAGTAGCTTAAAGTCTTAATTAGATCCTCCATCCACTCTGAATACCTGGCCAGATGTAGACATTTTTAATCTATTATGTGCAACATAATGCTGTTGCTCTCCAACCTTCCTCAGCAGCCACTTCTCCCAGTCAGGCTATTAGCTGGGTATTGTTGTGGGCCCTCTGAATTCTTGCACCCCTACTCCACTCACTATGCTTAAACTAAGCAGCTTTTCAATTGCCAGCCTCCTGGAAAATCATGCTTGACCCAGGCCAATTTCAGATTCCTGACCGAGAATTGAGGTCAACATTGGGATCAGGACTGAGCCCAACATGTCCAATCTGGTCACCTAATAAAAATAAAATCTTGTGCTTATATAGCCTTCTTTTTATGATGTTGTGACATCCCAAATGCTTCACATTCAACATAGTACTTTTGAAGTAGTCACTTACAGAAATTGCTGGAAAAGCTCAGCAAGTCTAGCAATATCTGTGGAAAGAAATCACAGCTAATGTTTTGGGTCCAGCCCTTCCTTAGAATGATTAAATAATCTCTCTCAGAGAGGCTGATTAAGAGATTAATATTGTCTCAGATACCAAGGTGAACACTTCATTTCTTCTCCAGTAGTTGTATGATATATTTTATGTCTACCTGAGAAGGCATAAAGAGCCTAGGTTTAATGTCTCATTAGAAGCTGAGACTTCTGACAGTGCAGCACTCTTTCAACACTGCAACTCGAGCATCATCCTGGAGTATCTGGTCAAGTCTCTAAGTGTGTCTTGAACCTAAAATCTGACACAGATGTGAAAGGGCTATCACTGATCTATGACTGGCATTCAGCAAGAATGACATTAGTATTTTTGAGATAGTTTTATCTATCAGTAATTGATATTATTTGGAGAAGTTCTGTTTTTATAAGGTTGGATTTATATTCGTTAGAAATAGGAGTGAGGAGATGATGAATCAGCCCATCCTCTACTGTCCTGGTATAGCTTCTATTTACCACTACCACATCCAGATTCATCCCCTCTCCCAAGCCACTGGCTATGCAATCTCCTGGAAAAGATACAACCAAAAAAAAATTTTAAAAAAAGCAATTTTACAAAGAACTCTGGGAAATACTTCATCTTAATAGCTGAGAACAAGGATTAGAATTTAAGAAGTTAGGAGTATAAATCATAATCAGGCAAATCATGTTCACTTTCACAGTAATCAGATTAAGGTGTACATTTCCAAGGCAAAGAGTGACCTATTGGGTGCATTATTGCAGAAAATGAGGATATAGGAATATCACGAGATGGTAGAGGTTAAAAAAAGCGAAAGCTTATTGAACCAGTGACTTTTCCTATTACTGAACAGAAACGTGTCTTTTAGAAATGACTGACAACTAGTAATAATATGATTACCTACATTTTAAGGCTGGTAATTGTAGCTTGTACTGAAGCCTGACAAAGTCTATTTTGGGATTTAAATAATGCAGCAAACTCAAATGCTGCTTTATACATTGGCAGTGAGCAAATTAATTTAAATTTAGATTCAGAAATTCAAATGCAGTAATATTTTATTTTAAATTGAGGAAGGACTGATCATTCTGTACCATTATGTTCAAAGTAGAAGGATGCGCTGTAGGAGAAATTAGTCACTAAAAGGTAAAAGCAAGCTCAGCAATTGCATCCAGGGAGACCTCACTCAGATTTAGCAGCTCGTATCATAGAATGGTAGAGAATAGAAGGAGGTAATTTAGACCATTGTGCTTGTGCCAGCTCTTTGAAAGAGCTGCCAACTACCCTGTTCTTTCCAACAAGCTTTACAAGTCTATTGACTTCATGTATTTATCCAATTTTCTTCAAACGTTATACTTGAATTTGTCTCTGAAACCCTTTCAGTGCATTCCAAATTGTAACAACTTTTATAAAACAAAATTGGCTTCCTCTTTTCGTTTCTGGCTCTTTTGCCAATTTTCTTTTTTTAAAAGTTTGAGTCCTTTTGGATTACAATGGTTCAGTCGCTGAAAACCATTTTGCCTTATTCACTGTATCAAAACAGTTCGTGTTTTAAAATGTTGCAAAGGAAAACAGTTCAGAAGAAAAAAAAATCCCTCCAATGTATATTGATGAAAGCCAAGATAACAGATGAAGAACTCATGGGGGAACAATTCCTGTAGCTCCACCAACACATCCAGCAACAAATTAAATACAAATGTAATACAGTGTGCACCATGGAAATCTGATGCAAGGTTCCCTCAGCACCCAGACATCAGGCCTATTTTTGACTATTTTCCCTGGGCCGTTACATAATCAGGTCAGATTAAATATTCGCCTACCAACCATACTGCCAGGAAGTTTAAATATTCATCCAGTTGATGTTTGTGAACCCCCACAGTTCGACATGAAGCATGCAGAGATTGGCTGACTAACCATCAATATAACGCTCCATGTAGGTTAGCAAAAACAATATGCTGTGGACAAGAAAAAGAAATCAAATGCTGCTTCTGCAGTCCAATACTTAAAGAAATATCAATTGCTAAGTTGAACAGAAGTTAGGGTTTGAAAATAAATTGGAAATAATCGATCAAATACGTGAACGATGTTCTGAGGTCTGGATTAACATTCTGCAAACCTGATTTTTAAAAATGGAAACCCAGACATCATATTTTTATTCCATGCATGGGTATGTAGGGGAAGGGATGGGGTAGGTGGAGAGGGTGCGGCAGAATGGGAGACAGTAGTCTGAATTACAACTCAGACCAAGCAACCCCCAGAAGATCTGAGGAGACTGCCATGTGCAGAGGTGGTCTGGGCACAAGACCTACATCTCTGCACTGGGACAGTGTGCAAAAGATTAATAATAAAGAATAAAATATGAAACCATCAGACTCCTTTCAAACCCCCATATGCTCCCCGAGGCCCATCCTTGCCAAGAAATGCCAGTTCATGCCTCTCACTCAAACTCCATGGTTCCTCATGCCTCTGTGCCAAAGTATGCCCCCCAAAACTCCTATGATCTCATCTGTCCTTCATGCAAAACTATGCCACTCACCCAGCCCAAAGACCTCTAAAGCACCTTTGCCAACTTAATACAACTTATGCAAACCTCTAATTCCAACCCACCACTCTTTGCCAATTCTCTAACATGCTGATTCACTCTAGTATCCATCATGGACAGACCTCGGGAACTGTGCAATGATGAAAGAGATTAAAACTCTCAGGAGGCAGTGCCATAGTCATACTGTCACTGAATTTGCACTCCAGAGCCTCAGGTTACTGTTCTGGGGACATAGATTCAAATCCACCATGGAGAATGGTGTAGTTTGAATTCAACATAAACTAGCCAAATGGTAACCACTTAATTACTGTTGATGTTAAAAACCCATGTGGTTCACTGATGTCATTTAGGGAAGGAAATCTCTTATCCTGACTTGGCATGGCCTATGATTGATTCAGACACATAGCAATGTGATTGACTCTTAACTGCCCTCTGGCAATTAGCAATGGTTGCTGGTCAGGCCACTGACATGCATTTCCAATGAATGGATGTAAAGACAGTGTCCATTGCAAACTTCATTAGATTGGGAAAAAACACTCTCTTGTTGATTTAAACCTATTTACGACATTTACACTCCATCAATGATTTAATCCCTTGCAAAAACAAACATTCTATTCAAGTGCACAACCTCTTATAACAACATACATGGGAATTCATTGTCCCACATCAAAGAGCTTGTAACCACTGGCAGCTGTCAATCAAATGCTGACCTAGTAAGCATACTTTTATGATAATGGAAAATAGTTTTGTAGCACCAGTCTAGTAATAGAGAACCTCAGGCTTATTTTAGTGGACAAAAAAAAAATCACAACGATTTTTTTATGAAAGTTAAAGCATAGGATTTTTTAAATCTCTTGATAGCTTCCTTTGACAGATCCTCTTAACATTTTTGACCATTCCCTTTGACAGATCCTGTGACATTTTTCATCAGGCCTCTGGGCAAAACCTTTTGAGAATTGCTTCTGAAGTTTTTAGCAGCTGATTTTAAGAATTCTGTTGACAGTTCTATAGACTTGGAATGTAACAAGTTTATGCACATTTATGCCAAATTTCAACAGTACTAAAAGGTCACCTGACCTCTCCCAAAGATTACCTTTCCTCACCCAGATGGGTACAAGGGCTGGACCAAAGAGTACCTTACCTCTCCAAGGGAGTACTCTGGCTACAAAATGCACAAAATTGAAATCTGCTCCTACCATATCTGCATTGCATACTTTGGGTTTCACACTCCAAGACTTTCACATCAGTCCCTTAACATTTGCACTCACAAGACAAGCTACCTCATCATTGAGGATGGGGATACTCATGGAGCTTCATCTTGTTTAATTGTCCACCATCATTAACAAATGGATGCGGCTGCAGAGCTTTGATCTGATGTTCTGGCATTGGATACTTCTCTACAAAGCGTGCTGCTTTTGCTGTTTAGAATACTTGTATTCCTGCACTGGAGGTTCACAAAGTTGGCATTTCAGTTTTATGTGTGACTTCTGCTGTTCCTGGTGTGAATTCTTCCTCGCTGGCTTTGGGATTCAAAAATCCATTTTATGTGTGATCAGAACAGTCACTAGAAAGAGAATTTCTCATTTTCATCTTGACTGGATATAAGCCCAGATCCCATGATGAAAGGTTGGTGAATTAAACACTTTGACACCTAATTCCAGTTCCAGATGGAGTGTTGCTTTGTTTGATTGATTTCGCTACCTGGTTTTGAGCTAAAACTCAGTCTAAATCAAAATTCGAACCAACAGTTCACTCATATTTACCCACTGCAATACGTATAGGATTACTAGATAACAAAACTCACAGTATTGTAGTAGGTAGGCAATGGCACAGTGGTAATATCACAGGACTAATAATCCAGAGGCACTGTCTAATGTTCCGCAAATGTTCAGCTTGTGGATATTAAGTTCAATTATTAACTCTGGAATTGACAATAAGATTAATTACTGGTGAACTTGAAACAATCATTGATTGTCATAAAAACTCACCTGCTTCACTGACATCCGTTTGCGAAGGCAATCTACTGTTCATACCTGGTCTGGCTTATATGTGACTCCAGACCAACAACAATCTACTAGACTCTTAAATATCCTCTCCTTCCCAGCCACTCATTTAAAAGACAATGACACCCATATCCCATATGAAAGAATAAAATCATGCTCTTCAGTGTATATTTTCTCTGTTATAGATGTAGATGAGTCCTCTCTTTTCAGGACCAATGCACTGCTCATTACTCAAAGGGGTTTTTTTTAACATTGAATAATTATGAACCAAAGGGACAACGTTTGTGTTTAGTTAAAATGGAATCATGAGGCTGAATCTTAATACTTCTAGCTAAGTCTGAGTTGCATTGTGATTTTTGGAGATTTTCTCGCTGTGTGGCCTGATAAGTTTTCTCACCTTATCTTACCCAACTCAGCTCATTAATTTCCTACCCCACCAATTATGGCTTCTCTCACATCTGTTTCCTACCACCTTATCATACTCAGCAGATATCCCTTGTACCTGCACTATGTATAAAATGTTTTAACATACCCGAACAAGCACTGTCAGTCCAAAGCAGACCTGTACAGTTGCTGGCATTGGTCCCAGATATGGCAAACGGGGAAATCAGTGCCCTGCTTTCAACGTAGGCAGGGTGCTGGAGGTCCTGCTGGATGCCATCGTGCACAGATGGGATGTCCTCTCTCAAAACCCCAGGACCAGCAGTACAAGCCAAAACACCAGGCCATGCCAGCTTGATTCAAGTTTGCCACCTGGGTTAAAGCAGTCTCAGACATCCGAAGGAATGGCCACACTGTAGGATGAAGGTCAATATGCTTCTCCACTGCTCTAGAGTAAATTCCACTATCTTCTTTCTGATACCTCCCACTTACTCTGTCTTGCTACTTTATTTACTTCCCACCAAGGCTCATGTTCTACCATTCTCATGATTGCCTGACAAATGTTACCCACTCACTCTCACCCAACCCAACCCCCGAGACCACTAATTCTACAAGCCCACTGACCTGTTTACTCACTCACCCAGGAGACATTCCTACCTGTACCAGCAATATTAGCTGTGCTACCTACTTCCACAATACCTCCCTGTCTGACATTCCAGGAGGAACAGGCAACAAAGCAGAAAGAGTTAACATAGATGGTGTACTGCCTGTAATTCAACTCCTCTCTCCTTGTGAGGAGAAGGTTGTGACTTTGACTGCCTCGAGCAGGGCGTAGGCTAGTATCAGAGGCTGCCCATGACTTACTGTACTGGGACTCCCTGAGCGAAGGCTACTGCCTTGACTTTATTGAGGGCTGCTGACAAGTAGAACAAACTTCTTGGCTTTGCAAAGACAGTGGTAATAACAGTTTGATATCTTTGGCTGAAGGGCAAGGCACAAAGAGGCAAGGCAGGGATGTTGTGCACGTCCACATATGGCCAAATTGTGTAAGCACCCTGGCAGTGAGTGATGAGCCCAGAGATGCATCTTGGTCCAGTGGACGAGTTAGGTGCATGTAACTGAATGCACAGTGTCTTTTCTGCAGCATTATAATGATAGTTGCTGGTGCAGCACTGAAGTGCAGAAGCATCCTGTAAGTTGTTTGGAAATGTGCCATCAAAGTTCTTAAGGCTGCCATGTGTCAGATGCCAATGTCCATGGATGTGAGCTTAGTGATGCCCGCTGCCCATGGAATGTGTCCCATGATGTTAGTACCTGGGGTTTCCACCAGGGTGGTTGGTCAGAGCAAGTGGCAAGTTGAATCCACCAGGATCTCACTGTAGATTCCTTGTCAGGTTTTTCCAACATTGAGCTTGTTCAGTAAGTTTGGTAAGATAGAGTCTGTATTTAATAGTGTGGGTTGTGGCATTAATGAGACATTTAACATTCAGTATCTCACCACTTCCTAACAAACATCTTGCCACACCATTTGTGAAGACCATAAATGATGGAGTGAGATGCTACCCATTTCAAAGTGGGCCTTGCCAGAATTCTTTTCCAATTCTGCCACACATCTCGCCATAACCTGTGTCACTCAGAACTCTGTAAGATTCTGCCCCATGGTATATTCCTTGTTTTTAAGCTGAATTTTATTTCGTTTTGTTGACAATGCAAAAGAAAGATGTGTGTTTCACTGT
This sequence comes from Rhincodon typus, assembly GCF_021869965.1. NCBI lineage: Eukaryota > Metazoa > Chordata > Chondrichthyes > Orectolobiformes > Rhincodontidae > Rhincodon > Rhincodon typus. Next base: position 27,471,724 of record NC_063345.1, on the reverse strand, counting down.
ATGCGAACATGTGTAATTGCTAACATCTAATTTATAATTGAGGGAAAGAAAGGCTTGTTTTAACTGGATTTATTAGTAAAAGTCAGTTGTGATTCACATGGTCCCACGCTTTCATCTATTGGTTCTCAAAGTGGCTCGTAACTGCTTCAAGTAGGTCTACCATTCAATGACAGACTGGACCTACCCATTCTGTTGCAGATTTGCTGGAGTAGTTGGCCTGGAAGAATCAGTTATAATGTCACATTAAGCAATAATGACCTCATCTACATCTTCCCTTGTTATTTCACCACTGGGCAACAATCCTTCAGCATAACATGTCAGTACTGGGAATCCAAGATGGTGGTGGAGTGGCAGGGTTGCCTTTGGGCTCCTGAGCCCAGGGCTCATCCACTACCATCTGCCCTTTTATTTCTTTTTGCTTTGCTCTTTTTCTGTCTTTTTTTTTTCCTTTGTTCCTTTTCTTTGTTTTCTGTTATTTGAAGCCTTTTGTGACGGGATCGTCAGCATCGGCAAAGCAGCAAGAGTAGGCCATGCGCGGAATGGTGGCACCTTCCTGGTGGAAGGAGGTGGCAGCAGCAGTGGCAGGAAGGTTGTGACTTCTCCTGGTGATCGGGGTCAGTGGCATTAGTGATGGCATATCTCCTCCCAACGATCAGCAGGGGGCATCAAATCTCCTCCTGGCCCTGAGTTAGCGGTGGCAGCGGCAGCAGCAGCAACAGCACATTTCCTCCTAGCAATCAATTTGAGACTCGCAAGTTGGCTGAGCATTGCATACACCTTTTTGAGATGGGACTTTAAGAAGATCTGGACCTTTTTCTTTCCTTTTGGTTCTGTTTCTTTTGTTTCATTTGTTGTTTATTTTAAATTCTGCTTTCATAACCAAGATGGTGCCAGAGTATGCTAGCATCTTCCCTGGTCTAGTGGTTAGGACTTGGCGTTCTCACTGCTGCAACCCAGGTTCGATTCCCAGTCAGGGAATGAGAGTTTAGGGCAGTACAGTGGCTCAGTGGTTAGCACTGCTGCCTTACAGTGCCGGGGACCCAGGTTAAATTCCAGCCTCGGGCAACTGTCTGTGTGGTGTTTGCACATTCTCCCCATGTCTGTGTGGGTTTCCTCTGGTTTCCTCCCACAGGCCAAAGATGTGCAGGCTAGGTGGATTGGCCATGCTAAATTGCCCGTAATGTTCAGGGATGTGTAGATTACGTGGGTTTGGGGAACAGGTCTGCGTGGGATGCTCCGAGGGTCAGTGTGGACTTGTTGGGCCAAAGGACCTGTTTCCACACTGTAGGGATTCTAAAAAAAATGGCAACTTTGTGCACTTTACAATGTACTCTTGTATTCGTATATTTGAGCACACATGGCAATAAAGTCTCATACCAGTTCTAATTCTAATTCCAATCACTGAGCTGCACTGGAGTAGACTTGAGGGCTGGAGGGGGTTAAGTTAAAACTTTTCTTATGACATCTTGCATCCAGTTTCCCAGTATTGAATCTGGACAGAAGGGAGCCTTGTATGCTGGACCCCAGTATCCCTGCCATCTCATTATTTATAGAACATAGAACATAGAACATTACAGCGCAGTACAGGCCCTTCGGCCCTCAATGTTGCGCCGACCTGTGAAACCAATCTGAAGCCTATCTAACGTACACTATTCCATTAGCATCCATATGTTTATCCAATGACCATTTAAATGCCCTTAAAGTTGGCGAGTCTACTACTTTTGCAGGCAGGGCATTCCACGCCCTTACTACTCTCTGAGTCCAATTGACTGTGTTGTAGGTGACTCTTGAGTTGCTGGATGTTCCACAGAAGATGGCAAGGCTGAGAATTCCTCCAGGATGACTGCATGGAACTGGTCATGTTGCCACAAAACAGTCATTCCTCCAGAGATGGACTTAACTATCTCCTAAAGCATGAATTATATTTTTCATGTACAGTTCCTGTACTCTGAATTCATTTGCATTGTTGCTCCGCGCGGACATGAATTGAAACACTGAGCAGCAGATTTAGACTCTTTCACTGATGCAGGATTTGTTCTCACTCACCAGTGTATTTTAGCTAACTTGGTGGTACCTTATTTTATTGTTCTAGCTGCATGTTTTAGTGCCGATGTAATAACTGTCTATTTTGCATGAATCTTTTCAGTATTTAAATGAAAAAAAATCATTTAATTGCCTTATGCATAAAAGCAGTTTATGAAAGAAATGAATATCCAGCCGGAAAGATTGTGAAAGTGCTGTAAATGACATAACTAACATTGTTTCACTCCCCCCTCAGATTATATTCAAACAGCATTTTCTATCTCTATGTCCTTCCACATTTTCCATCTGGGCTACAGTTTGAAGATTAATCAACCTTACAGTGTGACTGGCATTAGAAAAATTTCACCCACAACTTTTGTCTTTCTGTTCAAATCCTTTATCAGGCTTTTTTTTGGGCAGAGATTTTGATACGGTTAAATGTGCTATTTGCCACACTCTCAAATAATACTCAATTTATTGATGATGATTTGCAATGTAAAGGTGAATTGAATGAAAGGAGGAATTCTACAAGCCTGTTTGCACACCAATCTTCATTCAACTTGATGACTTATTTTACATTGATTCCTTTTTTTCTGATATATGAAAACCCACAGGTAAAGGACAAAAAAAAGCTATCTTGGCAGTTTACTAAGATGATATCGAGGTGAGGAAAGAAGTGCGGAGAAATGGAATGCATTTAATTTCTGACGTACAAGCCTGACTGAGAACAAGCAGCAAACTGTTCTCACCTTGCCAGTTTGAGGCTCAGGAGATTTTACCACCTGGGCCACATCATTATGCCCCCTGTCTGTTGCATGCTCAACATCCAAAGCTGTGGCTAGCGGCCAATGTTTCCTGTAATCTGTGTGGTGGCATAATAATCTGCTGCTTTAAATTACTATGTGTGCATGGCTGGGCAAAAAATAAATCACCTGCGCACTCAAAACAAAATTAGAGAGTACAATCTTAGTCGCAGCTATCTAGTACAACTGTAATGTTGCGTGGCAGGAGCCTATTACCATGAAGTGAAAGAACTGTGCAGGGACTTAGATGAATTGCAGACTTCTTGCAACAGTCTGATGATCAGAATGACTGGAGGAAGGCCAGGGTAAAGGTCCTAAACAGGGCAATCCCGCTGCTTCTGACTCCACAAGAAAATGAAAGTAAAAGCTTAGATACCTGTCTGCTCTCTCTACCTACTCTGGTTCTCTCCATTCTTCAAGTCAGTTTGACTTGGGGAAAACTGCTTTATCAGTCAGGCCACTGCTAAACACAGTAGATGGCTCATACTTCCATCATCTATCTGTAAAGAAGGAGCCAGCAGATTTCCAGCAGGTATGTTTGGACATGTGACACCTAGGAGGGAAATGAAACATTGTTGAGTGAGTATCCTGATCAATTTTCCCACAACAAATTGTACAAAACAGCAATGGGTTAATGAAGAGATAACTTGTCTTTTTAGTGATGTTGGTTGAGGGATAACATAAGGAAAACTCTTGCTCCTCATACTAAGCTATAGGAACATTGACATCCATCAAACAGGGTAGGCAGGGCCTGGCATTACCTGAAAGATGGCACCTCAAATAATGCAGTATTCACTTGGTACTGCACTGCAGTACTCGCCTGAAATTTGTCTTTAACAGACAATTCTCCCCTTCTTACAGGTAGCAAGGAACGTGACAGTAAGGACAAGTAACCAACCAAGTTGTTCCCAAGGAGATATTCATGTCCCTCTTGCCGCCTTGGCAGTGAAATTTTGATTGGGAAAGACCACGTCAACTTTCTTGTCTCTAATTAAGGTCCTGAAATGATCAAGTTAAAGGCCTCTAGAGCCTCAACACATCACCAACCAAATTATCTGCCTCCCTCACAGACAAGAAAAATGGTTGGTTTCACAAGAAGCCCAGTCTGTTGGGTTAGAGAGGCTCCATTTGGCCCAATATGGACAGAGGGAAGGGAGACTGTGGGATGGCTGCTGAAAACCACACCCCTGCTCATGCTTCTAACCCTCCTCTTCTGCAACCTTCTAAGAAAAATACAATCACCTGCACACTGTTTCAGCCTCTTTTGGCTTCACAGCCTGAGTGTCCAGCAGTGCTTTCCAGTCTCCTGAAGTTACTGGCTTCTAATTGGCCAGCAGCCTCAGGTGGAACGGCACTTCAGCAGTAAGGTTCCTAACTGGATGAGAAGATCCTTGGTCAGCACTTGAAGTACCTCATTGGTGTCAGATCTGTTGAGCTTTATCACTGGTGCAGGGAGAGACAGGAAGCTAATCAATGCTGAAGTCACCCATTCTGAGAATAAAGAGCACTAAATCCCAGCCAGAGTGAATGGTGTGGGACTTGAACTCATAACTTCCTGATTTGGAGGTGAGTGTGACACCTGATATGTGGCAGAAGACATGAGGCGTCAAAGCCACTAATGGGCTACCTGACGTATTGTCATTTCCTTTTTCCAGCTTTAAAATATATGGTTTGACAAATGGGACTGGTACACAGCAGCATTTTGGGAGCACTTTACCAAACACTCTAAAATATCCATTTGGGGTTTTCTCTATTTGAGAGAGGGGCTCGAATACTGAGGCCTTGGTTAATATATTTGTAAATATGTTTTTTTTAAAACTTGATTTAGAGATGTTCAGACTGATCCAGAAACTCTGTTATATAACTACAGAGGGTTCAGAGTGAAGAGATGTTCACAACTTGTGACAATTAATTTGAAGAAAAATCAATGTCCTTGACAAGTCTTGACACTGTTCTAATCCAACTTGAGAGGAATAACCACTAAACTCAATTTACTGTCATTGAGCACCAAATTGTTCTCTAAATACAACAAGACACAATGCCAAGGCTGTTGACATCCATTTATGCTCCTACACCTGCATTCCCTTAAAATTATTGTGTTGAAAATCAATATTAATCAGCAAAGTATGGAGCAAATCAGTTTTCATATATGGGAATACCAACATTATAAGTGTTAATTTTATGTCAAGGGTGGCCAGTACACTTTCTTCCAGGTAATCATAATATCTCAGCATGACACGTTGAATTAGCATGTCAGGTTAAGTGTGGGGTCTGTTTCCACTGGGGCAACATTTTCAGGCATATATAAAGGAACGGTAAAATTGGAAGACAAATAAAGGAATGCATCTTAATGAAATTATTTAAGTTTCATTTTTTTGAATGACAAGTCCAAGGCTTTGGCTGTGAATGATGATGGCCCACTCTGAGTCTCCAAGTCAGAGGATTCCAGGTTTTGGTGTTGAAATGCTGTCGTTCAGATGAAATGTTATGTTGAAGCCCATTGTTCAGGTTAGGATGGCCAGATATCTGAACAGTCTAGTGTTCAGCCGTAATAGGCACTGTCTAGTATTGGATGGTTTCAGAACCTAAATTTTGACCCTGAGACAACATGCTTTAGTGTTGCTACAACAACAGGGCCCTGTGTTCATTTCTTTCCTCATCTGCAACAGATTCAATATGACAAAGAACCAAATAACCAGTTTGTTTTTTATTCACCCCACCCCACCCTCTTCCCCCACAACTAGGCCAGCAAATATTGCACATCCCTAACTGCCGTGGAGAAGTGGGTGGTGACCTGTCTTCCTGAAGCACTGCCATCCTTGGGGTTTAAAGACGGCCCCTGTTAAGAAAGGAGTTTCATGATTTTTACCCCCCCAACTGTGAAGGAACTGAGATTCAGTTCCAAGTCAGGATGATGTGTGCGTTTTGAAGGAAACTTGCAGGTGGTAGCATTTCCATGCATCTTTTTGGTAGTAGAGGTTGCGGGTTGGAAATATGCTAAGGAGCATTGGTGAGTTCTGCAGTGTGTCTTGTAGATAGTACACAGCTGTCACTGTGTGTCTGAGGTGAATGGAAAGAATGCTGAAGGTGGTGGATTTGATGCCAAATCAAAAAGGCTTTCAAGAGAAAGGTACAGTGGTTCAGTGGTTAGCATTGCTGCCTCACAGCACCAGGGACCTGGGTTCAATACCAGCCTTGGGTGACTGTCTGGGTGGAGTTTGCATATTCTCCTTGTGTCTGCGTAGGTTTTGTCCGGATGCTCCAGTTTCCTCCCACAGTCCAAAGATGTGCATGTCAGATGCATTGGCCATGATAAATTGTTAGGTGGTGATGCAGGGGTACAGCGATAGAGCAGTGGGGGTTGAACTTGGTGAGATGCTCTTCGGAGGGATGAATGGCCTGTTTCCACACTGTAGGGATTCTATGAAAGTGGATTGTGAATACATGTATTTTCCATCTCATTCTCAGCAGTCACATCTTCCCTGAAAAACACAACTTGGTTAATTATGGAAGTCCTCATGTAGACATTTCAGCAGATCTGTTATTTCGGAAAGCTAACAGATTACTTTGAATAAATATGTTTGAACAAATTCACACCACACAAATGCCCATTTCCAATAAGAGACAATCTAATCAGCATCCCCTGACATTTAATAGTGTTACCATCCTTGAAGCCACCACTATCAACTATTGATCAAAACTCAACTAGACTCACCATGTAAAGATATTGACGACAAGAGCAGGTCAGGGGGCTAGGAATACTGCAGTGAGTAACTCCTTTCCTGACTCTCCAAAGCCTGTCCACCATCTACGAGGCACAAGTCAAAAGTGTGATGGAATACTCCCCAACTGTCTGGATGAGTGCTGCTCCAACGACATTCAAGAAGCTTGACACCATAACAAGGACAAAGCATTGGCACCACATGCACAAGCATCCTCTCCCTCCACAACTGATGCTCAGTAACAGCAGTGTGTACTATCTACAAGATGCATTGCAGAAATTCACCAATGATCCTTAGGCAGCAGCTTCCAAACCCATGACCACGTCCACCTAGAAGGAAAAGGGCAGTAGATACATGAGAACACCACCATCAGCAAGTTCTGCTCCAAGCCACTCACCATCCTGACTTGGAAATATATCACTGTTCCCTCTGTCACTGGGTCACATTCCTGGAATTCCCTCCGTAAGGACAATGTGGATCTAACAACAGCACATGGAATGCAGTGGTTCAAGAAGGCACAAAAACAAAGTTGCTGGAAAAGCTCAGCAGGTC
>NC_063345.1:27428782-27459625 GCF_021869965.1 Rhincodon typus | reverse complement strand
GAGCTTTTCCAGCAACTTTGTTTTTGTTTCAGTTTTAAATGTGTTGTCCTCTTAACTTGTAACTACGTGCCCAGGTGCAAGATTCCCCCACCTTCTCAACATCTACCCTGTCAAATTCTCCTCTGAATCTTGTACATTTCAAAAAGATTATCCCTCATTCTTTTAAACTATAATGAGTAAGGACTAACCTGTTAACCATTCATGATAAATCAACCCCTTCAACCCAGGAGTTAGCCTTGTGAATCTCTCTTGAACTGTCTCCAATGCTAGTCTATCCATTATTTTTAAATACAGGGACCAAACCTGGACATAGTTCTCCAGGTGTGGCCTCACTAATCCCTTGTACAATTGAAGCAAGACTTCCTTATTCCCAAAATTCAATTTGCCTCCTTAATGACCTGCTGCACCTGTATGCTAACATTTTGTATTTCATAGACAAGAGCACCCAGTTTTCTCTTCACTATATTTTTTGAAGTACTCTCCAATGAAATAAAGCTTGCCTTTTTATTCTTCCTACCAAAGTGCATGACATCATACTTGCCTACAGGAAACCCCATCTGCTAAGTGACCATTCACTCAACTATCTATGTAATCTTTTTGATTCCTTACATCCTCACACAACACACCCTTCCACCTATATTTGTATCATCAGCAACTTTGGAAACATTACACTCCAGTACACTCTACCCCCTTGTTCAAAGTCTTTAGATAGATAATAAATAATTGAGGCGCAAAGATTGATCCTTGTGGCACTCGGTTATGTCTTTCCAACCTCAAAAAGGCTAATTCATCCTGACTCTCTGTCTTCAGTGTGTTATTTAATCTTCAATCCATGCTAATATATTACCCCATTGGCGTCCATTCTTATTTTGTGCAATAACCTTTTATGTGGTTCCTTATCGAATTACTACAGAGCAGCCAAACACAGTAGATCGACCCATTCCCCATTATCAAGTCTGCTTTTAATACCCTCAAAGAACTCTAGCAAATTTCTTAAACATGATTTCCCTTTCACTGAACCATGTTGACTCTGTTTGATAGTGTTAAGCTGTTTTAAATGTTCTGCTATTTTTGCAGGGCTAAAGGGATCAAAGAGTATAGGGAGAAAGTGGGAACAGGGTCCTGAGTTGGATGATCAGCCATGACCGTATTGAACAGTGAAGCAGCTTAAAGGGCTGAATGGCCTATTCCTGCTCCTATTTTCTATGTTTTTATATTTGGAAAAATGGAGTCTAGAATTTTCCCAAAGACAGATGTTAGGCTAACCTGTCTGTAGTTTCCAGTTTTCTGATTCTATCCACCTCCCAATCCACCCCCTTGAATATCGGCATCTCGTTAGTAGTTTTACAATTTGCAGGAACTCTTCCAGAATCCAGTGAGTTCTGGAATATTCTGACCAATATCTCCATCATCTCTGTAGCCACTTCCATTAAAACTATTGGATACAGGTCATCAGGCCCTGGTGATCCATCTGCCTTTATTGCCATTAGTTTGTCAACTATTTTGTCCCTCATGATTGAGACTGTTACAAGATCTTTCCTCCCATTTGCACCCTGCTTTTCTTTTATCCTCAGGATGTTTATAGTGTCTTCCTCCATGCAAAATTTTAGTTCAAATTATCTGCTATTTATCTGCTTTCTGCTGTAAATTCTACAGTTTCATCCTACAAGCATCAACACTTAATTTAACTATTCTCTTTTTATGCACCCGTAGAAACCCTTGCTTCTTGCTTTTATATTTCTTGTTAATTTATTTACATAATCAATTTTCTCTATCTTTGTTAGCTTTTCATTCATCCAATGCTGGTTCCTAAAAAAAAACACAAATCCTCTGGCCTACCACTGGTTTTTGCTGCTTTGTATGCCTTCGTTTTTGATTGGATACTTTCCTTAACTCCATAAAAACCAAACGAACTGCAGATGCTGTAAATCAGGAACAAAAACAAAGTTGCTGGAAAAGCTCAGCAGGTCTGGCAGCATCTGTGGAGGAGAAAACAGAGTTAACGTGTCGGGTCCAGTGACCCTTCCTCAGAACTGATGGTGGCTGGGAAAACGTCAGTTTATATGCAGAAAATAGGGAGGTGGGTGGGGTAGGGAGTAAACGATAAGATAGAGCCCAAAGAGAGAGAAAGACAGTTGGACAGACAAAGGAGTTGCTAACGATCAGGTTGGGAGGGTGAATAGTTGTTAATGGGGACTGTTAGTGACTAACAACAGGGGGTGTGTCGTGGCAGGCTATGTGGTAACAAGGCCTGGTGTGTGGGGTGGGGGGCTGGGACATGGGAGAGTTTAGGCCCTAAAATTATTGAACTCAGTATTGACTCCGGAGGGCTGTAGGGTCCCCAAGCGGAAAATGAGGTGTTGTTCCTCCAGCTTGCGTTGGACTTCACTGGAACACTGTAGCAAGCCGGAGACAGAGATGTTGGCCAGGGAGCAGGGTGGTGCATTGAAGTGGCAGGTAACAGGTAGTTCAGGGTCTTTTTTGCGATGCTAATTTCCATGTGGTTGAGATAGTAATCTGGAGATTATTACCTTTGTTGTTCTGCCTTTGTAAAAACATTTAGCCCCAAGCTGCTCATAATTCCTCAGTAGGAGCTCTTTCCTAGTCATGGATGTCATGGATATCTATAAGGATCACAGCTGGATCCTTCCACCACCACTCCAAGTTCTCCTCCAGTCCAGGAAATATCCTAAGCCTTCTGACCAAGTGGGAAATACAGCCTTCATAATTCTCTGTCCCTGTGGCAGAGAACAATATCTATTCCCCTAACTATGTTATCCGCTATTGCTATTATATATTTTTTTCTGCCTTACTTGAATTGCACTCCATACCATGGTGGTTTGGTCAGTTTGCCAATCTGCCATACAGGCTGTGCCTCTGTCTACACCAGGATTAAGACCTCATACCTATTGGTCAAGGGCTATGGCTAAATCTCCTCCAAAGCGAAATCCTATATTTCCATACTTACCTTCCTTGCAGTCATACCATTCCGTCCTTGACCGTGGACCAAATTTGATGTAACTGATGTAAGGGCTCTGAGTGCCTTTTAAAACAAAGTCTCCAGGTACTATTTCTCCTCCTTGCTGACTCTGAGTCTACATTGCTCAAGCAGCAACATTTGCTGCTATGGTCACTGTGGATTGCACTGGCATCCACCACCTCCCAAATACTACAGCTGCAGCACATCGCCTACTAAACCACTTTTTAATTAATGAATTTGGACGCTAAATGTTTATCGGAGAATTTCTTAACTATATTCACCAGCTATAATAATGCCTCCTGATTTAAATCAATTGGCCAATCGAAAGTCACAGAAGAGATACCCAACAATATCCTGCCTGTTTTCCTGTGATGTCACACTTTGCGCATACAAGAAGAAAGAAGTTGAAGGGTCTCTCCGTTGCCAATTTTTATCTCCTGCCCTCAATGTCCTTCTAATGCAGATTGGCTCTTCTCATAATGAATCTGACCCATTTTCTCATGTTGTTTGAGAAGTTGCTAACTTTACATTCTCTTCTGCCCTTTCTAAAGGTACTGTTCCCATTCTCATTAACATTTTTTTTTATGAAGCTGCTCTGCGTGCTGTCTCTTCTGCTGTTTCAGAAGCATTGGATACCCCTCTTTCTTGCTTAATCTGCTTCACTGTGATTCTGACAGCTGCACAATCCTTCCAGTCTCTTTCAAAGTGATGCTGGCTTGCTGCACACTACTCTGAGTCTGTTTCACAGTGATTCTGATTGCTGCACACTGTTCTTGTTCTCTTTGTACACCTGCCAACCTGAAACAGCTGACATGGAGCCATGGGAGAGTTAAGAATTCAGAACTCATTTTAACGATAGGCCTATGACATGTTCAGACACAGAATTAGATTGAAAATAATGTGTCGGCTCAATATTTGTTGAAGGAAGGACAGGGCTGACAGCTCAATGCCCGGGTTTTAGATGCAGTAGGAAGAATAGAAAGGAAAGCAAGAGAGATGGGGTAGTGGTGTTTTTGATTAATGAAAACATTACTACTGTAATTAGAGAGGATATTTCTGAGGGATCATTCAAACTGTATAGATAAAAATCAGAAATAAGAAGGGGATGATCACCTTGATGGGATTTTGATATAGCGGGAAATTGAGGAGCAAATATGATGAGATATCTCAGATATATGTAAGAATAACAGGGTAATAACAGTAGAGGATTGAAATTTTCTAAACGTTGACTGGGACTGCCATTGTGTAAAAGGTTTGAATGGTGAGGAATTCATTAAATGCGTTGAAGAAAGTTTTTTTTTATCAAATGTGAATGGACTTACTAGAGAATGAGTAAAACCTGACCTTCTCTTCGGAAATAAGGCAGGCCAAGTTACTGAAGTGTTAGTAAGGGAACATTTTGGGAATAGTGACCATAATTATATGAATTTTGAAATAATTATGGAAAAGGTAAACCTTCCATAAAAGTTAAAGTTCTGCATTGGAGTAAGGCAAATTTAAATGGTATGAGGCAAGAACTTTCAAAAGTTGATTGAAGTAGACTGTTCACAGGTAAAGGGATGCTTTCAAAAGTGTGAAAATGAGAGTTCAGAGCCATTATGTTCCACTTAGAGTGAAGGGTAAGGCTGGTAAATGTAAGGAAAAATGGAATGAATAAAGATATTGAGGTTCTAGTCAAGAATAAGAAACAATCATATATGAGATATAGACAACAGGGATCAAATGAATTGCTTGAAGAATATAAACAGTATAGGGGCATTCTTAAGAGGGAAATCAGGAGGGTAAAGAGGGAATATAAGATAGCCTTGGTAGATAAGGTTAAGAATATGCCAAAGAGATTCTACAAGTACATTAAGAGCCAAGAGCAACTAGAGAAAGAATATGGACCCTTAAAGATCAACAAGATCGTCTATGTGTTGAATCTTAGTAGGTAGGAGAGATACTAAATGAAAGAAGTGGAGGTTAGAGGACTCTGGGAAATAAATATTGATGCTTTCAAAACAGTTCACTTTTCAGAAGAGGAAATGCTGGAGGGCTTAGGAAACATAAAGATGGATAAATCTCCAGACTTGATCAAGTCTATCCCAGGACATTGTGGAGAGTTAGGAAAGAAATTGGGGGGCCCCCAGCAGAAGTATTTGTATCATCTGTAACCACGAGTGAGGTTCCAGAGGACTGGAGGGTGGCTAATGTTGTGCCTTTATTTAAGAAAGGCTGTAAGGAGAAACCTGAGATCTATAGACCTGTGAGCCTGTAAGTTGTTGTAGATGATTCTAAAAGACAGGATTTAGATGCATTGAAAGAGGCCAGGGCTGATTAGGGATAGTCAGCATGGATTTGTGCGAAGGAATTCATGTCCCATAAACTTGTTTGATTTTGAGGAAGTAACCAAAAAGATTGATGAGGGCAGAGCAGGAGATATTTTTTATATTGACTTTAGTAAAGCTTTTGACAAGGAGCTGCAAGGCAGACTAAACAGTAAAGTTAGATCACATGGCATTCAGGGTGAGCTTGCCAATTGGGTGCAAAAATTGGCTTGATGGCAGGATACAGATGGTCAGGCTTTTTTTTTGAACTGGAGGTCTGTGACCAGTTCGTGTTCCACAGGGATCGGTACTGGGTCCACTTTTGTTTGTCATTTATATAAACAACTTAGATGCAAATTTAGGAGGCATGGTTAGAAAGTTTGAGGATGATACAAAAATTGGTGGTATAGTGGACAGTGAAGAAGTTTATCTAAGATTCCAAAGGGATTTTGATCAATTGAGTCAATGGGCTGAGGAGTAGCAAATAGAGTTTAATTTGGATAAATGTGAGGTATTGTATTTTGGTAAAACAAACAAGGGCAGGACTTATTCAATTAAAAGTAGGGCCCTGGGTGGTGTTGTAGAACAGAGAGACCTAGGGGTTCAAGTGCATAATTTTTTGAAATTTGTATCATAGGTAAACAGGGTGATAAGAAGGCATTTGACGCACTTGCCTTCATTTCTCTGACCTTTCCGTACAGGAGTTGAGACGTTATGTTGTGGTTGTACAGGATGTACAGGCCTCTTCTGGAGTACTGTGTCCAGTTCTGGTTGCCCTGTTATAGGAAGGATATTATTAAATTGGAGAGGGGTCAGAAAAGATTTATCAGGATGTTGCTGGGAATGGAAGGCTTGAGTTAGAAGGAGAGGCTGGATAAGCTGGGACATTTTTCGCTGGAGTCTAGGAGATTGAGGGGTGACCTTAAAGAGGTTTATAAAATCATGAGAGGCATAGATAAGGTTAAAAGCAATGGTATTTTCCCTACTGTGTGTGAGTTCAAAACTAAGGGACATATTTTTATGGTGAGAAGGAGAAAAATTTAAAAAAGGACACGAGGGGCAACTATTTTACACAGAGTGGTTCGTACGAGTGGAATGAACTGCCAGGGGAAGTGATGGATGCAGCTACACTTACAATGTTCAAAAGACATTTGGATAAGTACATAAATAGGAAAGGTTTGGAAGGATATGGTCAAATGCAGGCTTGTCAGACAAGTTTAGTTTGGGAACATGGTCAGCATGGAGTAGTTGAACCAAATGGTCTGTTTCCATGCTGTATGACTCTATGACTCTATGAATCTATGACTCTATAAGCTAAGCTTCAGGTTTAATAACATTCAAACACTTCTCATGCTGGGGTAAGCCCGAAAGTGCAGAAAAGCCAATTTTGCAGCTAGACACAAGTGGAGGTGGATTTATAAATTTACGAAGGGAAATAGGGAAGGAACGTAACTTATTTTCTAATTAAGCCTGGAACACACTGTGCCCTAGAAAAGTTTGATTCTTAACACTTTATGTTGTCATATTTTACAATACTTTGGAGCCTGGGTACTTCTGCCTTTCAAACCAAAAATTACATTTCTTGGGAGGATTGCAAACCTTTTAAATCCAAAAATGAAATTCTGGGCTTGGTAAATGGAATACCCTTCTAATTTGCAAAACAAAAATCCCACTGCAACCCAGAAAACCAAGCCAAGGAAATGCCAGAAGACTCATGTGAATTTTTTTGTTTTTAATCTAAGATCTATCTTTGCACCTTAAGTAATTTACATGACTCATTACAGCCATAGAGCTGTACAGCATGGAAACAGACACTTTGGTCCAACTCGTCCATGCTGACCAGATATCCTAAATTAAGATAGTCCCATTTGGCAGCATTTGGCCTATATTCCTGTAAACTCTTCCTATTCATATATCCATTTAAATGTTGTAATTGTACCATCCTCCACCACTTCCTCTGGCAGCTCATTCCACACATGCACCATCCTCTGCAAGAAAAAGTTGCCCCTTAGGTCACTTTCACATCTGTCCCTTCTCACCTTAAACCTTTGCCCTCTATTTTTGGACTCCCCTATCCTGGGGAAGAATATTGGCTATGCATCCTATCCATGCCACTCATGATTTTATAAACTTCTATAAGATTATCCCTCAGCCTCCAATGCTCCAAAAGAAATAGCCTCAGCCTATTCATCCTCTCCCTATAACACAAACCCTCCAATCCTGGCAACATTCTTGTAAACCTGTTCTGAACTGAACAGTTTGACAACATCCTTCCTATAGCAGGGAGACCAGAATTGCAATCAGTATTCCAAAAGTGGTCTAACCAATGTCCTGTACAGCTGCAATTCCCAATACTAAATGCACTGACCAATACAGACAAGCATACAGATGTCTTCTCCACTATCCAGTCGACCTGGGACTCTGCTTTCAAGGAACTATGAACCTGTAATCCAAGGTCTCTTTGTTCAGCAACACTCCCCAGGACCTTACCATTAAGTATATAAGTCCTGCCCGGATTTGCCTTTCCAAGATGCAGCACCTCACATTTAACTAAATTAAACTCCATCTGCCACTTCTTGGCCCATTGGCCCATCTGATCAAGGTCCCGTTGTACTCTGAGATATCACTCTTCGCTGCCCACTACACCATCAATTTTGCTGTCATCTGCGAACTTACTAACCATACCTCCTATGTTCACATCCAAATCATTTATACAAATGACGAAAAGGAGTAGACCCAGCAACGATCCTTGAGGCACACCACTGGTAACAGGCCTTCAGTCTGAAAAAGTAACCCTCCACCAACACCCTTTGTCTTCTACCTTCGAGCCAGTTCTGTATCCAAATGACGACTACTTCCTGCATTCAATGTGATCTAACTTTTCTAACCAGTCTACCATGTGGAACCTTGTCAAACGCCTTATTGACGTCCATATAGATCACGTCCACCGTTACTGCCCTCAGCAGTCCTCTTTGTTACTTCTGCGAATAACTTAATCAAGTTAGTGAGACACAATTTCCCACACACAAAGACATGTTGACTATCCCTAATCAGTCCATGCCTTTCCAAATACATGTAAATCCTGTCCTACAGGACTACCTTCATCAACTTGCCCACCCCCGATGTCAGGTTCACCGGTTAAGAGTTCCCTTGCTTTTCCTTACCACCTTCTTTAAATAGTGGCATCGCGTTAGACAACCTCCAGTCTTCCATCACCTCATCTGTGGCTATTGATGATACAAGTAACTCCACAGGCCCAGCAATCACTTCTCTCACTTCCCACAGACTATTGGGGTATACCTGATCAGGTCCTGTGGATTTATCCACTTTTATGTGTTTTAAGAACATCCTTCATTCCACTTTAAAACTTTCTGTTTCAAGTTCATGTGCAACCAACAATAGAGAAAACAATAAATATTTCTGACAGATTCTAGTTTCACTTTCCAAACAATTGATTTGACAGAATCATTGAATGTTTCAAGTTCCACCCTTCTGCCAGTTAGGATTGATTAATATTTCCAATCTAGGTTATATTTTAAAGATGTGTTTTTAAAATTTTTTTTTTCTTATCTTCTCCTATGAAATAATAATGTGAGCTATGGTTTAGGTTGCTGATAGTTGGCACATATGAGCAAGATTTATAATATTGGAATGTATGCTGTCATGAAGAATAAAATTATTCTAACCATGTAAGTGTCAAGTTATCGAACCATTTGTTGTTTATGCACGGAATCATTTTGATCTCACTGGTATCGTTGATGCATATGAATTTTTTTTCCAGATTAATTTGTTCCTCTTGAATTAGTTTAGCTTAATCTGTGTTGTTTTACTATCTGAAATCCAAGCAACAACAGTTAAATAAACATGAATCTTCAGATGCCAACAAAATGAGACTTGAGATATTTTAAATCAATTACCTTCCTTTTCTTTTTGATCTATATTTTGTGATGCCATACAACCCTTTTTGTTACTCAACATTTATTCTGCACCAAGTAGCTCTCTCCTTAAGATATTGGACCTTGCTAGCTTGCAGTTCCACACCGATTGACAGATTTTTGATACTTCACTCAAGTAATAATCTCTACGTAACAAACTTATTGTCCCAAGTGTTGGCATCACAAACAGCTGTGATCTTTCCCTTTTACAACTATCACACATGTGCTTTCGTGTAGGATCAATGGATAACAATCAATAACAGGAAACCTGATTAATTTGTCGTTTTCAAGCCAAAAGTAGCCAATTGAGATCAGTTAGATCAGCACAGTCCAGGATTTGACTTAAGGTCTATATGACAAGCTCATTCATTGGATGGTTACCCATTAAGCCATTAGGCAAGATTCACTACTACTCATTTTTATGCAGGCTCTCAGGCTGTCAGTCATATTGCAAGTTGGGTTGAAATAATTTGTTGTTTCCTTTATGCCAATTGCAATAAAAATTGTCGGATGACTAGATTTGAGAAATACAACAACTAATATGCTGAAAACAAGTTATCCACCTCCATCTCCACGTAAACAAGGCCTCTGGATGCAGAGTTACAATGTAAAGTACCCCCTTTCAATGATTTATTTAATTTGTGATTAGGGCAAATGACTTGTTGCAGCAAATGATTTTTTCCTTTACACCTGCTTTGAAATTAGCATTCGCTCACCCTCTGGGACTTATTATTGTAAAATTGTGGTACTCAAGCAGCAAATTGCTCTTCAAGTAGTGAGTGTAAAAACTTATTTGATTTGTCACAGATGTTCCCACTGTGCCAAATCACTTGCCATATTAATGAAACTGGAAAATAAGGTAGACAAAAGGCTGAAATTCCATGAAGATGAGTCATAATTGTTTCACTTTGTTGAGTATATTTGAATTAACTGAAGAGATCTACTTACATGAATAAAAACTGCCTGTTGGTTTTACAGCAGTGCACCTGTTTGGCCTGACCTGGCAGCTGCAGCCAGTACATGGACAGCTCTACGAGAACGGGGGAAGCAAATCTTTCACTGGGCTGGAAAACCTGGATACTACTGCATCTCCCATGGGCGGAAAAGGTTCAGTCAAAGATGACATGAAAGGAGGTCTCGGAGGTAGCTGTGCACCTAATGAACCTTAAAAAAAGATGAGTGGAATCACAGTTTAACTCCCCAGTTAACCTCTGTGATAACAATTAAAAGAAAGCTTTGATTTTATTAGGGGATTAGTGCTATTTTTAAAGCTGTAAAACCTACTCTATGTGAACACAATGCTGCCCTGGTCATTAGTTCCTTGTCAACAAAACAGCAAAATTAATGACAATAAGCACCAGTGATGATTAATTTCAGTAAAGGAAGGGTTCTTTTATTGTTGCTTTGAAAGTACACAACAACTGACTAATTAGGCTTTGTTATAGAGACTTCTGACAGGAGGAGGTAGAGAAGAGAAAACTGTACGAGTTGTCTCATAAAACTTAGATTAGGCAGTGTGTAATGGACCAAGGAATTAAAGCTGTCATAATGTGATTTAGGGAAGAAAGGGTAGAACTAATCTGCCCAGTCACTTAAGCATTTGTATCATCTGTTCCCTGTGGAAGTGAGATAGTAAATTATGGTTTTGTTTCTGCAATAGTAGGTTAGATAGACATTCAGGTCACAATTAAAACATGATAGCTCAAGCAGAGAGTGTCTGACTAATTGCAGTGAGTTGATTGCCATACAAACAGACTCTGTGTTCCTCAGGTAATGCGTTTTAGGTTCTTTTAATGGAGAGCATTAACAGTGAACATGGATTGAAATGCAGAACTGATACATTGTACCTTTGCCGAAATCTTCAGAAAGGAGCAATCACCATTGGATTGCTACTCTTGCACTTACTTTTTCAGACTTCATCCACACCTCGGCATTTCTGAGACCAGTTCCAGGGGGCTTGAAAATTTGCTGCATACACTTAACCTGGCTGAATCCTCAGAGTGCAGGATGGTCAGGGGAAGTCAAGTTACACTTATTGTTTTACTGCACTAACTCTACTTTGGTAATCACATTAATTTACTAAGTATCCCTCAACTTTTCATTATGTTAATGGATGAGTGTGAATCAGAAAGTAAAAGTTTGGAGTAGGAGGCTGGAGTGGGGAGTGATGGGTTAAATCCAAAGGTGGATTGTGTGGCATGATAGTTCATGTTGGATCAAGAGTCAGGGTTGGGCAGGAGGTGAACAGGGAAGCTGGAGTTGGATTGGATCCAGAAGGGAGAGCATGTCAGATGTGTCAAGTATTGGGGTGTGATGGTCATTATCAGTGAGGGTCACTGCAGTCAGTGAGGGGTCAGTTTTAAAATGACCCAGTTGTCAAAGTAGATTTTAAATTACTCCAACTTTTGCTGCCAAACTATTAGCCAAGTATTTGGAAACATTCAAAGTCTTTAATTCTAACTCAAAGTTCAGGACTTTCTGGAGGTTTTCAGGTGCCAGGTTATTGACCATCAGATGTTTAAACTTACTGGTTATTTATAGTATAGTCAACATGCCAGGACTTCCAAGTGATGTTTATGTGTATCTTTCAGGGTTTGTTCAGTCTTGACTATCCAGAGTCTAGACGATCTGGGTTGATGACATTTTTTTTTTCTATGCATTTGTGAGATGTGGGCATTGCTGACTGGCCAGCATTTCTTGCCCATCCCTAGTTGCCCTTGAGAAGGTGATAGTGAGCTGCCTTCTTGAACCACTAAAGTCCTCCTGCTGTGAGTTGACCCACAATGGAATTAGGGAGGGAATTCCAGGATTTTGACCCAGCGACTGTGAAAGAACAGCAATATATTTCCAATTCAGGATGGTGGGTGACTTGGAGGGGAACTTGGAGATGGTGGTGTTCTCATGTGTGTGATGCCCGTGGCCTTCTAGGTGGAAGTGGTCGTGGGTTTGGAAGGTGCTGTCTGAGGATTTTTGGTGAATTTCTGCAGTGAATCTTGTAGATAGTACACACTGCTGCTACTGAGTGTCGGTGGTGGAGGGAGTGAATGCTTGTGGATGTAGTGCCAATCAAGCGGGCTGCTTTGTCCTAAATGGTGTCAACCTTCTTGAGTTTTGTTGGGGCTGCACTCATCCTGGCAAGTGTTCCATCACACTCCTGACTTGTGCCTTGTAGATGGCAGACAGGCTTTGAGGAGTCAGGAGGTGAGTTACTTGCTGCAGTATTCCTAGCTAATGGCCTGCTCTTGTAGCCACTCTATTAACGTGGTGAATCTAGTTGAGTTTCTGGTCAATGATAACATCCAGGATGTTGATAGTGGGGGATTCAGTGATGGTAGCACCATTAAATGTCAAGAGATGATGGTTAGATTGTCTCTTATTGGTGATGGTCATAGTCTGGCATTTATGTGGCGCGAATGTCACTTGCCATTTGTCAACCCAAGCCTAGATATTGTCCAGATCTTTTTGCATTTGAACATGGACTGTTTCAGTATCTCAGGGGTCACAAATGGTGCTGAACATTGTGCAATCATCGGCGAACATCCCCACTTCTCACCTTATTATGGAGGGAAGATTGTTGATGAAGTAGCTGAAGATGGTTGGGCCTAGGACACTACCCTGAGGAACTCCTGCAGAGATGTCCTGGAGCTGAGATGATTGACTCCAACAATCACGATCATCTTCCTATAAGCCAGGTATGACTCCAACCACCAGAGAGTTTGCCCCCTGATACCCATTGATTCCAGTTTTGCTAGGCTCCTTGATGCCACACTCGATCAAATGCAGCCTTGATATCAAGAGATGTCACTCTCACCTTACCTCTGGAATTTAACTCTTTTGTCCATGTTTGAGCCAAGGCTGTAATGAGGTCAGGAGTTGAGTGGCCCTGGCGGAACCCAAACTGGGCCTCACAGAGCAGGTTATTTCTGAGCAGTGGCTGCTTGATAGAAACTGTGGATGACACCTTCCATCACTTTACTAATGATCGAGAGGAGACTGATGGGGCGGTAAATGGCCAGGTTGGATTTGTCCTGCGTTTTGTGTACAGGACATGGGCAGTTTTCCACATTGTCGGTAGGTACCAGCATTGTAACTGTACTGGAACAGGTGGCTAGGGAACAATGACCAAGAGGTCACATCAATGTGTCTTGTATGTGAGTGAAGTGACTTTGCATCCTCTCTGCTTTGTAAGTTAGTTGTTTTCTCATTTTCAGCCAACACCACTAGCAAGCAGCGAGTCAAAAAGGCAAGACAAATGTGTCAGTCTCAGCTAGTCACTGCACAGCCATTGCACCAGCAAATTCTCAGATGCCCCACCTCCTGATGACAAACACTGAGTCCCTTAAAGCCTCAGACAAATGTTTTGGCACAGTTCTTGTGGTGAAGTGATAGTTCCCTACCTCTAGGCCAGGAGATCCAGGTTCAAGTTCCACCTGCTCCAGAGGTGTGTAATAACATCCCTCAACAGGCTGGCAGAACTGGCAGAAAATATCTCAGGGTAACTCTGAGGAGGCTTGACTGTTCAAAATGGGTTTGAAAGAATGCCATAAGTATGACCCAATGTGATGATATCGTGTGGACTTATGGATAGAACAGCTTAGGATCTTGAAAACGTGAGACCTAACATTCACATCTTCCTCATAATCTCTGTTAATATGTCTATCACATCAATGTAACTCCTAACTATTTGCTAACGTCCAATGAACAATTCTTATTCAATACTAAACCTACTTCTAGTTAGACCAGTAAGTGGTTCTTCTCCACTACACTCAACCACGCAGGCCCTGTAGGTCCCTACAATTCAAGAGATTGACAGCAGCAAACCTACTTTATGATGAGGTACTAATACAACATGGTGAGTAGTGGTGTGGATTTCACTTAACTGCTGCATACTGAAGAGGGCATTCCTGTTTCAATGCAGAGTATTAAAACAACATAGAAGTAGCAGTTGAAAATAATAAGCTTGACTCGATTGGCATCGAAAACAGGTGCTTTAGGTTGTCTTTGACAGTTGGAGAGACCACTGTGTCTTGTTGGTCAGCCAATTCAGGTTGGGCAGTCCATGAGTAATGAGGTGCTGATCTGTTGTGGTCCATCTGCTTCAATGGGTGCTCAGAATCTCTGCTCAGCACGTGAATAGAATCGCTTGCACCTGGCAGACAAATTAGATCAACACAAAGAAAGAAGATGCCTACTTTTTGATTGACAAGCTGAAATATCAGAACTTATGCATGGAATTGGCAGATGACTTACAGGTGATCGATAACATGCACAAGACAGTGATAATTGACATGGAGTTTTGTAGGCTGAACATTGTCATGGTTTCGCTATAAGAGAGCCAGTTCACCAAGCTAGAATTACCGGAAGAGAAACATTCTGTGTTCATCTGGAAGGAAAAAACAAGTTTTTCTGGAAGGAATATACTCTCAAGGATTGAGCTCCACACATGGTTCAGAATGTGTTCCCTCCATCTATCTTTCTACACAGTGAGTCAGTTAACTTCATGAGTAAATGTGCTCCTATGTGTACTCCACAACAAAGACCTGTTACATGAAAAACTTCACACTGCAACCAACAAAATGTCCAAGTTGGATATATTTACTTTTTGCGTGATTTCAGTGCAAGAAGGGGTGCAGAGCATAAGGCATTATCATCTTGAATTGGACATTATAATCTGGGAAAGATAATTAAGAATGGATAGAGAGCTTAACTGCTGCCATAAGCTTTGTGTTCTGAAAGGAAGTGTTAGTTACACACCATGCTACAATATGGCCTGGATACATCCAAGATCATGATATTGGCACAAGCTGAATCTGATCATCACCATATGAGACTCTCTGAACAGCATTCTCAACAGATGCAGCTATCACAGCACTGGCTGTAGAGAGCGCTCCCTGGTCTGCACCAGTGTTAGGAAACAGCCCTGAAGATTTTTTCATTCAAAGCAGAGATGCCACATTTGTGGCAAAGTCCACTATCCTGCCTACCCAATTAAAACACAACAGTCCCTTGACTCAAATGAATAATCAATTTCTCTCATTCCCGCACAGAGTGGAGAAATGAAATGAAGCATTCCTCAAGACACCATCTACAATATCACACTCTCAACACATTGAAAAGAACAAAAGCAAAACCTGACTGTTTTGAGGCTCACATCCAACTGATAGAACCTGACATTGAAGCCAAGAAGACTGCCTTCATTAATTACAAGAGATCTGAGTATGAAGCTTTGGGATGCACTAAGAGCTACTTGAAGTAAATTGGAACAGACTACTAGATGCTGTATCAGTGAGTGCTGGTTACAACTCTGCCAGGATATCTACATAACCGTCAATGCAGAGAAAAGGAGAACCATATATAAAAGGGTCAAAGGAAAGGAAGTATGTCTACAAGCATAGAAACAGCCCCATTGATAACAAAAACAAGGAATGTCATCATCAAGTGTGATGCACAATTGGCAACTTGAATGGAAAATGATCTTGAGTTGTACTCTTGGGAGAACACACACCAATGAAGCCCGAGACAACACAGAAAACTGCCTTTCACTGCAGAGCTAGATAATGAAAATTATTGGAGGAACTCAGCAAAACAATTGATTTGCTGGCCACAAGCTAAACTTTAAGTGCTGATCCTATACAAGCTGAACATATCAAATGCAGGAAACTGGCACATGCAGGAGCCTTGCCTGAGGTCTGGTAATAACAAATTTCAAACATTTTTGAAAATCTGCAATCAGTTTTGGCTGACTGTCCTTTCAAAACAAAGCACGCACATAATTAAAACTTTGATATGCTTGTCTTTAAGCACTTTGAGGTTCCTCTGTCATCAAGAAATCATCAGCATCAGGAAAACAAGTGTCATTGTCCAGGATGTTGACCTACTACCTCCTATCAGCACCAACAATGTGACACTGAAAGTTGTTGATAGCTTCATATATCTGTGTTCCATAATTACCAGCAATCTGTCACTTGATTCTGAAATCAATAAACAGCTGTAGCTTTTGCAATGTGTGACGGCCAAGCTGAGTAAGATAGTGTGAAACAGCAACCTGATTGAGAGCACCAAACTGGGAGTATACCAAGCCTGTCTTCCCAGTGTACTCCTCGACAATGGTGAGACCTGAAAAATATATGTTAGGCAGGGGGAAAGCCTGAACAGTTTCCATCCTTCCTGTCTCAGTTGTGTATTCTTTTTGGATCTCTTGGCAGGGCAACATCATTTCAAAGGTCCTGGGACATTCTAATTCTATCAGCATACACTGACTGACATCTACACTGGCTCAGTACATTTATTGGATGAATAAAAGCTGTATGGCCAAAGGTATTCTGTATTGTGTAATAGCCCTTGGGTCATGACCTCCAGAGGTCTACTGCACTGCTATTATGATACCAAAAACTGGGATATGAAGATGGCAAACATAGACCCTGATAATTGTGAAACAGTTGTTAATGGTCATGACCTCTAGAGACTGAGTGTTTGGATGGGTATTAGAAGAGACAAACAGAAATGAAACACTTTGAAAAGATGACCCAGAGAAAACAGAGATCAGGGAATTGTATGCCTTCTCAGCATACTGTCTTCCCCACAGCAAATGCAGTGGAGACTCCCATAGTGGTCTTTACCCTACACCAGGCAATGCATTGCATGGTGCTGACCATCACAGTGTAAACCATCATCTTACAAAATGTTAGGTTACCAGTTCCTTTAAATAGTAAATTAGCACAAGAGCATTTTGAGAATAATTCTAACTTATGTTCAGACAGTCCTTCTGGACCAAGTGATTTTTGTCTCAATCTAAATTAGTCACTATTGGAATTATTGAGTTATTTCCTCACTGATGTCAGTTTAGCTCAGGGTGACACAGCATTGCAGAGAGGAGTGCATCATTCTGGTCGATGTATAGTTAACGGCAGCCTGGAAAGAATAAATAATGCTATTAAATGAATACTCAGAAAGCTTTGGACATGTTTTCCTTCATTACTTAGTGGAGCCATCCATTTAAATTTCACACACTGGGTTTACTTCAGTGCGCAATCATTTGATCCAAGCACTATTTTGGGTGTCAAAAATAATTTTTTTCAGTTTCCCCTGGAGAGTGTGGAGTGAGAAGCAGCATCATCACTTTCTTCCAACATTCAAAAATGTCTTAGTTACATAGAGAATTCCGTAGGCTTTCTGGCCAACTTTGAACTTTGCTGAAGTTGTATTGTACCTGATACGATGCCCAAATATTTTAAGGATACCTATTGGAGGAGTCATGCAAAATCCAAGTCCAGTGTATCAGAAATCAAATCATTGATCCTCGCAAGTTTAATTGTACCTTTTTTTTGCTGATTTACATCAGAAATCTTTTTTTGTGTGTAAATTACAACTTAGCATCTTCACCGCTTCTTGGTATGCCATGAAGAGCTGGTTATGGCTCATCACTTTCTCAGTTTCAGACTCTCAAAGGCCTACACACTCAAATACAAACACCCAAAAGGAGTTTTCAGTAACATCAGTTGCATTAAATATAGAAAGGCCATACATGAGCAAGGTGATGCTGTCAACACTATCTCATATGTAACACTGTCAGCTGTTAAAACTCTTTTAGTTGTAAACAATATAATTGTGGCATTTATATCACCTTTGAGAATGAAAGCATCCATATTTTGACTTGTATGTAAAGCATTTCAGGATTAATTGGAATCAATTTGAAGATTAGTGAGATCATTTATAATGAATTGCATTAGTTACGAATTACATATCTATCCTTATTACTGCTACATAATGAATCCCCTGTATTTTCAGTTGATGTAACAAATGCAGGGATGAGAAGGAAGAGTAGTTTAATTAGTCATTGTTTAACTGGGCTTCTGCACATTAGACGCCATGCAGCTGTACTTGTCCCTCATGTTCCTGCTAGATGTCTCTATGATGCTTTTTATTGATTCCGTTGCCCTGATTTATAATAAAGCTATGGTACTTTGTTTTAGTTATATAAAACAAGTAAAACACCACATTTCTGCATTTTCTGCACTGACTGTAATACTCGATTTTCAACTGAAAGCATGAGCCAGTAAAATATATGCATGTGTGTCCCTTATTCAATCCAATATCAATTTTTAGAATCAATATTAATTTTTAGAACCATACCATATTATATATATATATATATATATACACACACAGCCAAATTCTCATTACCTGCAGAGTGATCTCAATGTTTAACAGAGGATAGATTTTCCCAGCAATAACAACGATTTGCTCAGTGACCTATAATTCAACAGTAGCAATTTCTCTCGATATAGCATATAATGTCCCAAGGCACTTCTCAGCAGCATCACAAAGTAAAGACACTGAACCAAATAAAGCAAAATTAGGGTTTTATGCTTAATGCCTAAAAATTTAATCAAAGTGGTCGGTTCTAAGAAGCTTTTTAAAGGAAGAAGTAGAGACAGAGTTTTGAAGGTTAGATGATGGAATTCCACAGCTTGGGGCCAAGGCAGCTGACAGTAATAGTGGAGCAATTAAAATTGGGGATGTTCAAGAGGTCAGAATTAAATGAGTGTGGCTATCAGAGGGTTGTGGGATTGGAGCCTTGGAGTGATCCAAAACAAAGATAAGAATCATATTGTCAAGACATTGCTTGACCAAGACCTAGCAGACAAGTGAACAAAACTAGTATCTATTCCAAGATCTCCAAAACAGCAACTAGCTGAATGAATAACAATGCCTCCCAAATTATCTCAACCTTCCTGACACAATAATGAGCTGTCAAGTTTTGGTATAATGAAAAAGCAAAAAATATTCGGCCCGTAGTCAAGAAAAGCAATGAAATCTATTAACATTAATGATACATCATTAGCATTTAACACCAATCTATGTAAGACAAAGGACATACAGCAAATTTGTTGGGGGTGTTTTTTGGTTATTTGATCATTGTAAACAAATTATTACTTAGGTGTTGATGCCCATTTTTCACCACTGACTATCATTGTGGCACATAGTCGATATGAAATAGATAAAATTCTGATGAAAAGTAGGGTAAAGGTCTGTGGGGAGGAAGCAGGAAAGCGGAGTTGAGACCAGGATAAGCCATGATCATGGTAAATGACGATGTAGGCTTGAAGAGCTGAATTGCCTGCTCCTGCTCCTAATTCCTATCTTCCTATGTTCCTGTTGTTCACATGCTGGTCCACAGATGAAATCACAATTTCTGTATGTCATTGGCAGATGTGAAAATTGGTATTTGTGGCCTTCACATGAAGCTTGAAGTGGATCTTCTGGCTTCCTGCTGATCTTCTTAAATTGGTTATTTGGCTATACAGAAACGTGTTGGGAATGTGTTTGTCTTCAGTCTCATGAATATGCCCTATGCAGAGCACCTCTGACCTCTAAGTTAGCTGGGTTTCAAAAGACTATCTATAGGCCGCAACTCCTGACTAGCGCTGCTGGACTGCAGAGCTATCAGCCAACCTGATTTGCTGGCAATTCTTCAAGGCAGGGCATCCTTTTAAGATAAGAATGGAAGTCTCACCTAAAGCAATTAAGGTGTTCTTAGCCATTGGGATTGTAGGCTGGCTCCTTCATCCCAGATCTTTTAGTTATTTTAGAGGGGAGCCATGACATCCCATAAAATTCAGGCCCTTCTGATTAGTCCGAGGAGGAAGTTGTTCTGTCCTGAAGTTCTCCATCCAATCTGTAGCTTAGCTTGACATTGTACGTTAATGTCCATTTTTTCAAAATTGTACATATCCAATGCAAGTCACCTGAATTCATTTGAAGTTTATTTTTTTTTAAATTTGACTCTGCATTTATTTCCTTTAACCTAGCTGAATTGTCATATTCTCATCCCAGCTTAGATTGTTTTTTCCCTTACCCAGTAAGGAAATTGGGCGCTAGTTTCACTACTTCTAAGTGCAGAGAAGAGGCAAGGCACCAAAAAAGATCCAATTTTGTTTCCTTTCACTGCAGCTATTGTGGACCCCAAGAACCAGCTTGGGGCTTGGAAGATCCTGAAGTGAACCAACACATTTATTAATTGGAGCAAAAGAGCTTAGTACTAGCGCCAGTCACCTCCCACTTCATAAAGGCCCTAAACATTCACCTTTTAAAAACTTTAACTAGCGTCCAAGACCTTGATTGAAAATAATTCTCTTTTTTTCAGATCATTTCTAACCTTTAGATGGGCTGCACCCTCTTAACGACACTGTAGCCTGTATTTTGCAGCAGGAACACACCATCTGCATCTTCAGCATTAGGTGGCTTCCTGTTTGAAGCATTGTTCCAATGATTAAAACAGATTCTGGTCACACCTGATGGAAATTTTGAGGTCTGACCCTTCCTCATCAGCAAGAGAAATTGCCTAATTTGTAAAATTGTGAGCGAAATATTGTTTAAAGAATACACATTTCTCAATAACATGGTAACATTTGCCTATTAGATTGTTATTTCTACGCTTGTGCAAAAAATGTCTTCTTAGAGAACAAAGTAAACAAAAATGCTATAAGAGCTTGAAACTAAGCGCTATAATTTTCCTGCTCCTCAAAACAATTGGAAGGGTTTTCAACCACACCTAAGCATGTGCAGATTTGCAAACTCTCATTGCATGCATCAATAAGTATCCAAACTGATTTATTCCTTCAGCCGATGAGGATTTGAAGGTTATTCGTGCTTTCTTCCCAAAGACTTTGAAAGAAATTGGAGATCTAAATTTTCTGAGCCTGATTTCAGGAATGATGTATTTAAAATACAATTATCTGCTTGTTTGTTATTGTGAATATTTACATAACAGCTGGGATTGACACACCTTTGATTATCAACATCTGTGGCATTTCTTTCTTGAAGTCAAAATATTAAACAGCATCATGGCTTGTTTTTTCATGTGATTTAAACCCAACTAAAAGATGAGATGGCATTCTTGGATTGCTCTACTTTGGTCACTTTCTGTGTAAAGCACAATAGCTAAGATACAATCATAGAGTCATGGAGATATACAGCATGGAAACAGACCCTTCAATCCAACTTGTCCATGCTGACCAGATATCCCAAAAAAATCTGGTCCCATTTGCCAGCATTTGGCCCATATCCCTCTAAACCCTTCCCATTCATATATCCATCCAGATGCCCACTAAATTTTGTAATTGTACCAGCCTCTACCACTTGCTTTTGCAGCTCATTCCATACATGCACAACCCTCTGTGTGAAAAAGTTGCACTTAGATATCTTTTGAATCTTTCCCTTCTCACCTTAAACCTGTTTTGGACTCCCCTACCCTGGGAAGATACCTTGGCTATTCACCTTATCCATTTTGTAAACTTCTATCCTCAACTTCCGATGCTCCAGGGAAAATAACCCCAGCCTATTCAGCCTCTCCCTATAGTTCAAAGTCTCCAACCCTGGCAACATTCTTGTAAATCTTTTCTCAACCCTTTAAAGTTTTACAACATCCTTCCTATAGCAGAGATACCAGAATTGAAAGTAATATTCCAAAAGTGACCTAACCAACATCCTGTACAGCTGCAACATGACCTCCCAACTCCTATACTCAATGCACTGACCAATAAAGGCAAGCATATCAAACACCTTCTTCACAATCCTATCTATGTGCGACTCCACTTTCAAGGAACTATGAACCTGAATAGACATGACATAAGTTGTTCCTTTAATAAAATTTCCAAGGAAGCACAGAGTTGTTACATTACAGAAGAAGCTCCATTTCTTCTGTACTGGCTCTCCAAGTAAGCAACATGACATACTTTAGTACCATTTTCCTGCCCTTTTCCCATTATCTATCAGATAATTTCTATTTAAGTAACTTTCTAATGCCCTCTGGAATGCTTTGAGTGAATGTGATGCAGAATTTCTTTCATTCCTCTAACTATTTCCTTGATATTCAACTGGACCATGACAAATGGATCTTTCCTCTCCAGTACTGAGCAAGTGCCCCGAATCCTGAAACTGGCACGCAATGTAACTTTCTGGAATCTCACTCCTAGCTGCAGGGAACAGTATCAACACCCTTGATATACTGTCTCCTACTACCACTAAATTCCTTTTTGCTACCTTTATTGGAATGACTTCCTGTACACCATGGTAGTCATTGTCAGTTCAGCTCGTCCATCCTTCAGCTCCCAATCCCATCCATATAAGCAGAACCTCACACCATTGAATATTTGCAAAGGCTGAGGCTCCTGATTTCCTACTGTCTGGGTCCCTTACCTGCCTCACTGTTCCTCCAGGTCCACACTGTATTGTGTCTGTCACTCACAGATACATCCTCCTTTCCCTGACCACTGGCCAAATCACAGGATACCAACCTAATAGGTGTGACTTCAAGTAAAATTGCCCTACCTGATCTGTTAGAGTGCTTGTAGTTTGGCTGGTAGCTCATAAATTTTGAGCCAAAGCTGCTCAAGCTGTAAACATTTACGACAGATGTGTTTGCCCTGGTTCACTGCAGTTAGGGATCAGAGGACTAAAATGCTAGTCAGTAGCTGTAGCTATGTGTGGGAATTAGGGTTAAAGAAAATCCCTGGGATCTATGGGACCTCAGATAAAAGTTGTGAACCATTCATAATTCTGTGCAGTGGAGAGTTGGGGTGAAGAAAGTGCACAAGCTCATTATTATCTGGGAAACCCTGAAGCAGCTTGGTGAAACTAGCTTTTTGTGTGCAGGCTGGAATTGTGCCTGTCAGAAGGCATTGGAGAATGCTTTCCAGAATCCAGCCAGTGCAGTCCCAGGAAAGGAGACCAAACTACCAAGACAAGAGCTGTAGTTGAGGTAGTCCATGACAAACTGGCTTTTGAGGGATGTCCAAAGCTAGGCCTTTGAAAGTGAAAACTTGTGATCCCTTGTAGAG
Organism: Rhincodon typus; assembly: GCF_021869965.1. Classification (NCBI taxonomy): domain Eukaryota; kingdom Metazoa; phylum Chordata; class Chondrichthyes; order Orectolobiformes; family Rhincodontidae; genus Rhincodon; species Rhincodon typus. Next base: position 27,436,563 of record NC_063345.1, on the reverse strand, counting down.
AAGATGAAGTTTCAATGAGGTTAGGTTACCCATGCTATCATGGGTAATGGGGGGCATTACTGAGAAATCCATGGGAAATGTTTCAGCAGCATTTGCTGTTTGCTGTGTGATGTTCAACCAGTTTATCCCTGTGTAAATTTAGGCCATAGAGTCACACGACACAGGAGAGGACCTTCAGCCCATTGAGTCTTTGCTGACCTATGTACACCAATCCCACTTTCCAGCACTTGGCCCATAGCCTTGAATGTGATGAAATTCAATTGCTCATCGAGATACCTTTTAAAGATCTTCAGATTACATGTCTCAACAACCCTCCCAGACAGTATCTTGTTGGAATATGAGATGTATATGTTGTAGTTTGTATTACGGTTCAAACTTTGCGTGGCAAAATATTTTTTTTTTTAAAGATGGAATCTCTCTTAAAATCTACCTGATATTTCACACTTGGTCTATTTTGAAATAAGTTACCAGTCCTGAGCTAGGTCATAATATCAATTTGGCAATCTGTTCTGGGAACATAACAATATGTGCAGTAAAGTCCTGCCATTTACGTGCCTGCCCTTTGTAAATTTGCACGTCTACACAACACTTATTTTGTACCTTTTTGTCCACTATTATGCCTATGTTTGCTCATCCTTGGTTTTTTGGGAATCAATGGTTGCATTTTGTAAACATCATGCATTACCCATGCGCAGTCGGCATTTTTGCTGTTCGTGAAAATCACCAACTATGACATTGTCCAGGAATGTACAGCCCATGAATGCCAGAACTTCACTTATAATAGATTCTTTTACTTTTCAAGTTGAGCCTTGTAAAGTTTAGTTTGTTTGGTCAAATTATGATATTTTGTAGCTTTATTCTCTTATTAAGAACTCAAACTGTTTTCTACTTTAAACAGAAAAAAACCTTATTGGTACCTAACCAGATCATAAATCAATTTGGTAATGTCATTAGGGATTGCACCAATAGGATAAAAGTTTTATATCTATTTTCAGAAGAAATTGTATAAAAAAAATTCTCATGAATGTTGTTAAAAAAATTGAAGCATACAGGGTTTTAAAGGATGTATAGCGACACAAATATGGAAAAGGTCTGAGATTAGAAATCAAACAAGTTTTTTTTTGATATTGGTGGGATGTGGGTAGTAGCTTTTCCTATACATCTGCGCTAGTACCTCTAGCAGTACCTCAACTTGTAAGCTCTCGGGTGATGAGGGGTGAACTGGCTCCCTTTGATTGTTCACCCACCCCTTCCCTCAGGTTGCAACAAGGTTAATTTTAACAGGATCTCTTGCCTTGTGGATACATTTCTCCCAGACCCAAATTTGTGTGCATGTTTAAAAGGAGCCAGTTTAACCAGAATGTTTCAATTAACATGTAAGGTGATTTTATTCAATACTAAATGGGTGAAGACATAACAATGCAAAGTACATACAGATGTGAAACAAGCAGTGACTCTAAAAAATAGTTAAGAAAAAAGTCAGTCTCTGAATTGTTGATGAAGAACAGATATTTGAACCTTGCGACCATTGCACTGAAGGCTACCAAAAATATTGAGGCTGGTAATTGAACAGTCGATGTTGAGATTCTTGGGTTTGTAGGTTGATTGTAACTCATTTCTCCTAATTCCTTCTGGCAGTGGCTGATTGGTAGCACTCAGAGTGATAGACCTCCTTCTTTCGTTTTGCTTACAATGCAGAGGTGTTTAAATGGCTGTACTCAGAGCTGTCACCCTTACAGTAGACTAATCCACACACAAGGGCAATAGGCCACTAACACACATGGATGAGTGTTGCTGTTGCTTTGTAATCTATTCTTGCAGGCCAAAACACAAAAGCTCTTCAAAAGGTTGCTTTCTGTGGAGAGAGGATAGCCAACGCCTCATTATTTCTTCTGTTACATTTCCCTCACTGTTTGAAATTTCCTTTACACTTTACAGTGTGACCTTCCACAAATCCTACAGATATTTTCCAGGTAGTGACTGAATTCACATCTATTGTCATTCTTTACCAACAGCAAACTTCTTTTAAAAAAAGCACATTTGGGGGTGAAAGGTTAACAAACCTATGGTATTTCAAGGTTCCTCTACATCATCTTAACAAATGGGAATATTAGATGCAATGTAAAGGGATAAATTTCGATAAGACATTATTGGAGCTTTTGGAATATTGAATGCAGTAATTGCGCATGATTATATTAAACATATATGCACTAAGAAGAGATATAGACTCAGGACTCTTAAAAAGTATTCACAGGATGTTGACATCTTTGGCCAGTCAAGCATTTATTGCCTATTGTAATTGCCCTTCAGAAGGTAGTGATTGGAAATTTTTCACTCTGCTGATTATCAGAGTGTAAAATGCTTTGTCAGGAATAATTATTGAAGCAAGGAATGCAAACATGATCTAGAAGGGATTTAGATAAATATTTGTAAAGAAAGTATATAAAAGAATATAGAAAATATGCGGACTATCAGGGATTGTTTCAGCTAGCTATAGGTCAGAAGTTGGCACTGCAAAAGATTATACTATTTGCTTCAGTGGTGTTGATAATAAATAGCCCTCAGTGAATGTACAAGACAGTAATCTGTTCAAAGCATAATGTGTTAGGCTTGAGTTGTTAATTCTCATTATGTAAAATATCAAGATTAGTACCTTAATACAAATTTATTGATTTACAGTAGCACATCTAGTCAAAAGTTGTTTTTTGAAAACAAAATTTTCCTGCCATTTTTCCTGTTAATTTTTAAGACATTTGTGTTGCTTACATGTCCTATCAAATTATTTTATGCCATAGACCTTTGATATTATTAAGTTGTCTATGATGTAGAGGAAGTATTACAAACATGCATATTTTGTAAACCAATGTGTTATAAGGCTATATAACATAGAAAATGGAAAACTAAATTGGTCTACAAATATGAATAATTTAAATCCCTCTTACTGGAATAAAATTTTTCTCAGTGTCAGAGTAACAAACTTATTTTCAGCAGAATGAATGGAACTGAATTTCTACCTTCTAAATTAAAGCTTGATTTGTTTCCTCAAATTTTATTAGAAATTAGGAATTGTTCCCTGAAATGTTTTTTCTCCTATTCCTGTTTTAAACATGTACATTACTTGCTAAGGCATTAGTCCAAAGATGCAAATCCTCCTATCAGTAAGGATACTGTTTTAACCTAGTTGTGACATTTTGACATTTTCTATAAGTGGTAGACGGTAAAGGACACTAATCAAGAGCAGTGACCCCAGGTATTATTTATCTACCTACCCCATGATGACGACTGTGAATTATAGGATTGAATTTTACCAAAGATCAGCTAAGTGTGAACTTTAGGGAGGATCATGGAGGGGTCTGTTATGTGAGTGTGAATAAATTTTCTCTTGCAATTTTATACTGCTCACCTCATTATGCTTGCACCATGCCCCTATGTTGCACTCACATGTGTTAGAAGTACTTACGGTCAAGCACCTCACCCTATCACACTTTAGAGTAATTGCAGCTATAAGAATCAAGCTATGCAGGCTACCCATCCTTAGCACATATCAGATTGGAACCTTATTTATGCGAGTGCTACTCTTTGCCTAACACCCAGCACAGCAGAACAGCTGAGAGCATCATACGCTGGAAAGCCGTGAGTTGAAAACGTTCACTTTTATTCAACAAAAGTGAAGAGAAACAAACATAAGAAAAGCTGCATTTGCTTCTGGGGACAAACAGAGAGTGCTTGCCTGTCAGTGACAATACATTTATAGTCAATGAATGATCACTGCACCCAGCCCAGGTGTCAATTAAGTCCTGTTTGACTTGTTATGCCCAATGCTACAGCACTCTATCATTGTGAAGATGGTGTTCCTCCTGCTGATTGCCCTCACCTTCCTCCTCAGAAGACTGCTGCCACACTGTAGTAGCATTCACCAGCTGCCCACTTTGCCTGGTCAAGTTCTGCAGAGCGCATCATGCTAGGAACACGTGGTACACTATGTCTGGAGTGTATTGCAAGGACCCCACCCCAACTGACTGAAGTATTGGAACTATGTTCAGGCAGCTTATCTTATCCATAAAGGCCCTGGTTGAAGAATATTCTGCAATGTATCTACACTTAGCCTCAGTCAGATGGTTTCAGAAAAGATTCTTCAGCCATGGTTGCAGAGAGTATCCCTGGTGTCCCAGAGACCAGCCTTGTAAGACATCCAACCCTTGAAATGTAGCAGGAATACGAGTGTTTTCAAGGATCATGGTAGCTCCCAGCATTCCCAGCATAACCTTCGAAATTGTGGTACTGATGATGACAGATGATTTGTACATTTACTAAATGGAAACTTTTCTGTTGATGAAGCCAGTTGCGTTATGGGATGGTGTTCTCATTGTGACATGTGTATGGTCTGTAACACACTGCACCTGGAAGAGGCCAACAACATTGACATCACCTACTGCCCATGCTACAGCACCAAACTTGTCACGGGGAGACAGAATTATACACTATGAGCACAAATTGCATTGCTAAAACCATTAATACATTTGTGAGTTGGGGATTGAGAGATGCATCTCAGAGATCCTCAGAAGGAGTTAGTTGCATAAATCCCATGCATAGCTGGAGAAAAAGGATAGATAGACTTTGGTTCTCCTGAACCTCTCTGCATTCGGAGGGCACCTTCAGCTGCAATGTTTACTTGTAGCGGGTGCTCAGCTCCTACTGGAGGTTGATGTGAGTCCTGGGCTTGTGGAATCATATGTAGCTTCTTGATTTTTCTGTGCCTTCACAGCACCATGGCAATATCACCAACGACGCCTGCTGTGGCTGGATCCATTGATCATGCTCCAAGTGAACTTGTGTAGGAAATACGATAAACAGAATGGGTCCTTACTATTCTGAGCAATGAACATTTGCATCACCCACAAATAATGATTTATTATAGCCCTCCTTACCATGGGGGGACTTGGAAGACACTGATGAGCAGGGTTATGGAATGCATTTACCTAGACATGGGGATCTTATTCCAATTTTGCAGCACAGTAGGAGATTAAAAATGTAGTCATATTAGGAGAACAATATTTCCCCTACCCCACATCATCCAAGAAAGACAGCATTGCATATAAAAGCATAATGACAAATACTTGCAGTTCCCGGCCCTTATACAGCCTATGAGACATTGGATTGTCTTACTAAATTGTAGTTCACAGATAACACTTTTTAGGTCACCTGTGATCAATCTGTAGTGACCAGTTACATGGTAAAGATTGTTTGTGGTCAGGACTTTTATCCTACACAATTGAGCACTGCAGCCACTTCACATGCCCAGTATTATGCTTACAGATATCTTTACCCTGGACTGTGCAAGTGCCTGATTAAGTGTGGTCACAACTATTTTCCATTTCCATTGCACATTTTTGATTCGGTTGAGGATGGAAGGCAACACAGATGGCCCTTGGTAGAGTGAGTCACAGGTACAGCCTGGTAATCAGGGACCCCACAATCCTTTTTGACTTTCTTCCTTGCAATCCCTGTTGACACCAGCAGTTCTGAGCTTCTACATGATCCCACACAACTTTTCCACGTAAGTCTTCATCTCTTATCCTCTCCCCCTCCTTAGCCCTACCCTGCAGTTTAGTTTTACCAACCTTTGTGTTTTAACGTCTCCAATACGATGATTGTAAACATCAACGTCTTCCACACTCCTTCAGTGACCCAGTCCTCCAATGCAGTATCATTTTCCACCCTTGTGTATTGAGTTGTCTCCCTTCACAGTTACTGTCCCCTCTGCATCTCAGTATGCTGTGTTCAAACCCCACAACTGACACAGCAGTAGCCAGACCTCCAATGCCCACTGACCATTGCTCACTCCCCTTACTTTAGATGGCCAGCCCCTGCTGTTGAGCTACTGGACCCCTGACTATCTCTGTGCAGCTTCCAGATTGGTTTGCCACAAATCCTGATCTAGCACTGGATCTGCAGGGGTGACCGTAGACTACTCCTCAGACTGCAGTGATATGGAACATTTAATTGTGATTGTCCCAAGTTGCTGACCAACCACTCCATGAGATGTTGAGAACTGCCTTCCAACATGGAGGCCCAGAGGAGCAAGTACCTGCCCAGACTTTTATGTAACAAATTGTCATCATCTAGTTTTTCTTTGCCACTTGGAAGAATAGGAAATTGCATGTAAATGAGTTGAAATTAGGTAATGAGATATAAATGAATGCAAATTGACCTCTTGCCACACACTAGTGAGATTCTCATCTCACTGTTCAAATCTTGGGTGGGAAATCAACATTTTTTTACCATGACATCAAGAATCTCATTTTTTCAGTCTTTCCCTGTTTTCCCAACTGACTCTATTGCCTATGTCGTCCGTGGGTTAGAAAAATACAGCCATTAGTGTCTCTGGTGAAAGGTGAATGATCATAGAATTAAAAACTGCAAATTGTAATTTATAGGTTTATACACTAACAGAAAAAAAAGTGGAACAAATGGCAATGGAGAAGCATCCAAATTGCTTTTATTTAAAAGTTTCATTAATGTTAGTATACCTAGAGGTCAAACCATCAAACATCATATTTATAAATGAGGTTAATCATGAAAAGTCAAGCTACTTTCTGAGACTTGAGTGTTCATTATTCATTCAGGTAGGGTTAAGTTGCAAAGGAAACTTGAAAATAAACTAAACAAGGTTTCTTCAGTTGTCTGTATGTGGTGAATTGTAATGTGGAAGCGTGTTTGTCTATCATTGTGAAGTACGCTCCCCCCACCATCACACAGTGTGAAGATAAAGGAGATTGGCTGATAATGAACAGTACTCCCATAATGGTAAAGTTCACTGCAGGTTCAGAATTGAGCAATTAGATTTCTAAATCATCAAGTTCTCAGCATGTGAAGATAACACTTTTGCACCTTTTTATCCAATTTAAAAATGACAATTTCTTGGAAAGAGTGCTGGCAGCTTGACTCCAGTGATTATCTGACACAAAGCTAATTTAGAACTGCGTGGCTGGTAAATTGTACCAAGTGCTGGGTATTCAGAAAACAACTGCTTATTCTTCCAGAGACTCTATAAACTAAATTTACCACACTTAACTATATTTTGGTTGGTTAACAGAAAGCAACATTTTAAGTCACAAAAATGCCAGTGGATAATCTTAAGGTATAGAAAATGGGAGTACGGATAGTCAAGGATCCACATATTTCTTGAGTTCGTCACAACTAGCGCACAGAGGAAACAATTCCCTACCAATTCTGTGACTCAACTCCCCTACTGCCCACCACGCAATAAAAGGAATTGTTAATTCATTAATTCATTAAGGTTAAAAATAGATCTTTTGTTTACATTTAGTGGCTGGCAATCTAATTTAAGAAAGAGCAAAACTATGAAAAGGTGCAGTTGTTGAAAATGAGCAGATGTGGACAAACATAAGGTCACTCTGAGCAGCAAAAACAGCAGCAACAGAGTGAAGGAGAATGAACCTGGGGGTGAACAATAGCAGCAGGATAAATACCTGAGGAGTGGGGTCAGTCAGAGTGAACCCTGGGGGTGAACAATAGCAGCGGGATAAGTACCTGAGGAGTGGGGTCAGTCAGAATGAACCCTGGGGGTGAACAATAGCAGCGGGATAAGTACCTGAGGAGTGGGGTCAGTCAGAGTGAACCCTGGGGGTGAACAATAGCAGCGGGATAAGTACCTGAGGAGTGGGGTCAGTCAGAGTGAACCCTGGGGGTGAACAATAGCAGCGGGATAAGTACCTGAGGAGTGGGGTCAGTCAGAGTGAACCCTGGGGGTGAACAAT
>NC_063345.1:27425318-27428382 GCF_021869965.1 Rhincodon typus | reverse complement strand
GGATAAGTACCTGAGGAGTGGGGTCAGTCAGAGTGAACCCTGGGGGTGAACAATAGCAGGGGGATAAGTACCTGAGGAGTGGGGTCAGTCAGAGTGAACCCTGGGGGTGAACAATAGCAGCAGGATAAGTACCTGAGGAGCAGGGTCAGCGAATGTGGAGCTGTATCTCAGGGCGGAGCTCTGGAGGTGACACATGATTCAAAATGTGACATGGGATTGGTTGCTCAGGACTCAGGTTTGCAGACTGAATGAGAATGTCTGGAGAGAGATAAATTACATACTTTTTGTAGCTGTAGGAATAGAGAGTGGGAGTGAGGGACCTGAGTTTGGCGATAAGTGGGTAAGGTTGTGTAATCAGTTCCTGGATTGTTGTCTGTAGTTGATAAGGCTGATCTAAGTTGATAAGGTTTGAAATGGCAGGAGAACCCGGTCCCATGGAATGCTCCTCCTGAAAATATCAGGGACACTTCCAGTCACCATGGTGCCTCCTTATGCAGGAAATGTGCTCAGCTGCAACTCCTAATTTGCAGCATGGAGCGTCTGGAGCTGCAGATGGATTCACTATGGAGCATCCGTGAGACTGAGAATATCATAGATAGCACAATTAACGAGCTGGTCATGCTACCATTAGGGCTACACAGGCAGAAGAGTTGGGTGACCACCATGATAATGAGTAGGTGTGGACAGGCAGTGCAGGAGTCCGCTGTGGCCATTCCCCTCTCAAACAGATATACTGTTGTGGGGGGTTGGCCTCGCATGAGGTAGATCAGTGGCACCATGACTGACCCTATTGTACAGCAGGGAGAGTCGAAGTGTAGGTGACCAGTTGTGATAGGGGACTTTTTAGTGTTTCTGGTGGCCACAAGTGAGGCTGCAGGATGGTATGTTGCTTCTTTGGTGCCAGGGTCAAGGATGTCCCTGAGCAGGCACAGGATATTTTGAAGGGAGAGGGTGAGCAGCCAGACATTGTGTTCCATATTGGTACTAATGAAATAGGCAGAAAGAGAGATAGGGTCCTGCAAAGAGAATTAGGTAGGAAGTTGAAAAGCAGGTCCTCAATGGTTGTAGTCTTCGGATTATTTCCTGTACCACATGCCAGTGAGACTTTGAATCGGAATGTAGTACAGTTACATACCTGGCTAAAGAGCTTGTGTAGGATGGGCAGCAATATCCCGGCCAGGAGGTTTGCAAGTGCTACTCAAGCAGGTTTAAACTAGTGTGGCGAGGGGTGGGAACCAGAACAGTAGGTCAGCAAGTAAAATGACCGAGGAGAAGTAAGGGACTAAGGCCAGTAAGACTAAGAGGAAGGGGGAAGTTACTGAACATTGTGGGACTGATTGGTCTGATGTATATTTGCTTTAATGGGAGGAGCGTGACAGGTAAGGCAGATGAACTTAGAGGTTGGGATTCACATATACACCTATGATGTTGTAGCTATTACAGAGATGTGGTTGAGAGAGGGACAAGACTGGCAGTTTAACGTTCTGTGATTTTAATGTTTCAAGTGAGAAAGAGAGGGATGTAAAAAAAGGTGGGGGAGTTTTGTTACTGATTAGGGAGAATATCACAGCTGAGGTTGCAGACTTGCTCACTAAGTCAGTGTGTTTGATTTCAGACGTTTCGTCACCCTGCTAGGTAACATTATCACTGCTGTACAGAGGAAGGGTACCATGGAAGGGTCATTCAGCAAGGCCATATGGGTAGAGCTCAAGAATAGGAAGGGTGCAGTCACTTTGCTGGGGCTGTATTACAGACTCCCAACAGTCAATGGGGGTAGAGCAAAAGATATGTGGACAGATTACAGGAAAATGTAAAAACAACAGGGTTGTTGTGGTAGGTGATTTTAACTTCCCCTATATTTATTGGGACTTGCTTAGTGCCAAGGACTTGGTTGGGGGGGTAATTTGTTAGATTTGTCCAGAATGGCTTTTTGAAGCAATATGCAAATAGTCCAACTAGACCTGGTATTGGGGAATGAGACCAGCCAGTTGATCGAACTTTAAATGGGAGAGCATTTTGGAAATAGTGACCATACTGTTAAGTTTTAAGTCACTTATGGATAAGGAGAACAGTATTCCTCAGGTGAAATTACTAATTGGGGAAAGGCTAACTATCACAATATTAGGCAGAAACATGTGAAATGTAGATTGGAGCGGCTGTTTAAATGTAAATCCACATCTGACATGTGGAAATCTTTTCAAGACCAGTTGATTAGAGTTCACAACCAGCTTTTTCCCGTGAAAATGAAGGATAAGGATGGCAAGATTCTGGAATGTTGGATGATGGGAGAAATTGAGAGCTTAGTCAAAAAGAAAAAGAAGGCATTTGTAGGGTTTAGAAAATTGAAAACAGACAGAGCCCTTAAAAATTGCAGATAGGAGTAAAGAACTTCAGGAGCCGAAAAGGGGTCACAAAATGTATTTTACAATTGGTATTAAGGACAATCCCAAGGTGTTTTCTACATACTTAAGCAGCAAGACAGTAACTAAGGGAAAGATAAGTCCACTCAAAAACAAAGGAGGGAATTTATGCATCGAGTTGAAGGAAGTGGATAAGTCCTTAAAAAATACATTGCATCAGTATCCACAGAGAAGTGGGACATGATGGACAATGAGTCTCAGGAAGGGTACGTTGATATTCTAGGGCATGTCAATATGAAAAGGAGAAGGTGTTGGGTGTTTTGAAAAGCGCTAAGGTAGACAAGTCCCTAGGAATTGATGGAATGTATCCCAGAATGGTGAGGGAGGAAGGTGACAAAATTGCTGGGGCCTTGTATGAAGTCTTTGTATCCTCATTAGTCACAGGAGATTCCCAGATGACTGAAGAATAGCCAACATTATTCTTTTGTTTAAGAAGAGCAACAGGGATAATCTGGGAAATTATGGGCCTCTGAAATTTATGTCAGTGATAAGGAAACCATCAGGTAATATTTGTAAGGATAGGATTTACTCAGATGGACGTATTCGCAATAGGGAGCATGGCTTTGTGTAAGGAAGTCCATGTCTCATAAACTTGATTGGGTTTTTAAGGAAGTGACAAAGATGATTGGTGAGGGCAGGACAGT
>NC_063345.1:27412270-27424818 GCF_021869965.1 Rhincodon typus | reverse complement strand
TGCAAAGTGCACATTTTGACAACATTTGACACTATAATGACATGCTACAAATAACAAAAATGTTACATGTTTATGTGTCTTGCAAACTGCCACAATTGGACATTGTGCAGTTATTATTGCTCAGGTTTGTTTATACTCTCTCTCAACAATGAGGAGGCAGGATAATCTTGAATATTTTCTTTTAACTTACAAAAGCTTTCACACTCTCTGTTCCTATTTCTGCTATCGTGAAGGCATTGATTTATTATGAATCAGAGTTCCACATCTGGTGGAAGTTAGTCTGCACACCTGACAGCACAGTGTGTAGGAACTTTGTGGTGTAACCTGGATGTGCCCTTATCTAATTTAACTTCCTTTCCCAAAATTCCCACTCTGAATGTTGACATAGAGGTCAGAGGAAATTGATAAGACTGGAAACCCAATACATTAAAATAAATCCAATACATTAAATTAAAACGAAGAACTGTGGATGCTGAAACAATAACAGAATTGCTGGAGAAGCAGTTCTGAAGAAGGGCCACTGAATCTGAACTGTTAACTTTGCTTTCTTTCCACAGTGGCTGCCAGACTTGTTGAGTTTCTCCTGTAATTTCTGTTTTTGAATCGGATTGATTTCCCTTCTCAGTTGGTCTACCTTTCAAGCTGGAAGCAATGCAGTATACAAAAACAGAAGTTGCTGGGAAAGCTCAGCAGGTCTGGCAGCATCTGTGAAAAAAAATCAGAGTTGACACTTCCTCAGAAGGATAGTAGAGAGGAAAACATCGGTTTATATGCAGTAAATAGGGAGGGGGTGGAGTATGGAGTAAATGATAGCATAAAGGATAGAACCCAAAGAGAGACAGAATCAGTGGGACAGACAAAGAGAGTTGATAACGATCTGGCTAGGAAGGTGAATAGCTGTTAATGGGGACTGTTAGAGACTAACAATAGGTAGTGTGCAATGGCAGGCTATGTGATAGCAAGGACTGGTGTGTGGGGTAGGGGTGAGGACATGAGAGAGTTCAGGGCCTAAAATTATTGAACTCGATATTGAGTCTGGAGGGCCACAGGGTCCCCAAGCAGAAAATGAGGTGTAGTTCTTCTAGCTTGTGCTGAGTTTCGCTGGAACACTGCAGCAAGCCTGAGACAGAGATGTTGGCCAGGGAACAGGGCGGTGTGTTAAAGTGGCAGGCAACTGGTAGCTCAGTCTTTATTGCGAACAGAACGTAGATGTTCTGTGAAGCCGTCACCAGTCTACACTTTGTTTCCCCAGTGTACAGGAGACCAGATTGTGAGCTGTGAATGCAGTAGATTAGATTCTGGGAAGTGCAGGTAAACTGTTGCTTCACTTGCAAGTTATGTTTGGGACCTTGAATACTGGGGAGGGAGGAGGTAAATGGGCAGGTGTTACACCTTCACCGGTTGGGGACGGTGCCAAGGGGCTGTGTTGGGAGGTGAAGGAAGGAGGTGAAGGGTGTCATGGATGGAACAGTCCTATGGAAGGTGGTCAATGGAAGGGAGGGGAATGTGTGTCTGGTGGTGGCATCGCGCTGGAAGTGGCGGAAATGCCGTCTGCTGATCTTCTGGATATGGATGCTGGTGGGATGGTAGGTAAGGACAAGGGGAACACTATTGCTGTTGCGGGAGGGAAGAGAGGGGGTGAGGGCAGAAGTGCAGGAGATGGGTCAGACCTGGTCGAGGGCCCTGTCGACAATGGTGCTGGGAAATCCTCGTTGCGGAAAAAGGTGGACATTTCAGAGGCTCCCTTATCAATTTTGACTTCATCTGAACATATGTGACGGAGATGGAGAAGCTGAGAGAATGGGATGGAGTCTTTACAGCAAGAAAGGTGTGAGGATGTATAGTCCAGCTGGCTGTGGGACTCAGTGGGTTTATAGTGGATATTAGTGGTCAGTCTATACTCAGAAGTAGAAACGGAGATGTCGAGGAAGGGAAGGGTGGAGTCGGAGATAGACCAGGTGAAAGTGAGGGCAGGGTGGAAATTGGAACTGAATTTCAGACGAGAGAGGGAAGCAGCACTGATGATATCATTGATATATCAGAGAAAGAGTTGTAGGCGGGGGCTGGAATAGGACTGGAACAAAGAATATTTCACGTACCCCATGAAGAGACAGGCATAACTGGGGCCCATGTGGGTACCCATGGCCACCCTTTTGACCTGAAGGAAATGAGACGAGTTAAAAGAGAAGTTGTTAAGGATGAGGACAAGCTTGGCCAAGCGTAGGAGGGTGGCTGTGTGTGGGGATGGTTCAGGTCTTTGCTTCAGGAAGAAGCGGGGAGCCCTAAGACAATCCCGTGGAAGTGTAAGGGGATTGCATGTCCATGGTAAAGAGGAGGCGGCTGGAACATGCAAACTGGAAATTCTGAAACCGGCGTAAAGCATCAGAGGAAACACGGATGTACATGGGCAGGGACTGGACCAGGGGACCCACCTTACCTACTATCCTATCAGCATCCACATCCAGAAGATCATCAGATGCCATTTCCGCCACCTCCAGTGAGAAGCCACCACCAGACACATATTCCCCTCCCCTTCCTTGTCTGCTTTCCGCAGGGACTATTCCCTCCAGGACACTTGGTCCACTTTTCTTTCACACCCCCAACACACCCCCACAGCCCCGCGGCACTTTGCCTGAAACTGCTGAAGGTGTAACACCTGCCCATTTACCTCCTCCCTCCCCAGTATCCAAGGGCCCAAACATACCTTCCAGATGAAGCAACACTTCAGGTGCACTTCCCAGAATCTAGTCTACTGCATTCGCTGCTCACAATGTGGTCTCCTCTACACTGGGGAAACGAAATGTAGACTGGGCGACTGCTTAGCAGAACATCTCCATTCTGCTCACAAAAAAGACCCTGAGATACCTGTTGCCTGCCATTTTAACACACTACCCTGTTCCCTGGCCAACATCTCTGTCTCTGGCTTGCTACAATGTTCTAGTGAAGCTCAGTGGAAGTTGGAAGAACAACTCCTCATTTTCTGCTTGGGGACCCTGCAGCACTCCAGACTCAATATCGAGTTCAATAATTTTAGGGCCTAATGTCTCCCATGTCCTAGCCCCCTACCCTATGCACCAGGCCTTATTATCACATAACCTGCCATTACACACTAACTGTTGTTAGTCACTAACAGTCCCCATTAACAGCCAATCACCCTCCTAGTCAGATTGATATCAACTCCTTTGTCTATCCCGCTGATCTTCTCTTTCTTTGGGCTCTATCCTTTACCCTATCATTCGCTCCCTACCCCATCCCCTCCCTATTTTCTGCATATAAACTAACGTTTTCCTGTCTACCATCAGTTCTGAAGGAGGGTCACTGGATGTGAAATGTCAGCTCTGATTTTTTCTTCACAGATGCTACCAGGTCTGCTGAACTTTGCCAGCAACTTCTGTTTTTGTTCCTGATTTACAGCATCTGCAGTTCTTTCCATTTTTATTTAGCAATACAGCAAAGATCATCACACTGAAAATCAACTAACAACTCAGAATTAGGTATTTGATCACATTGTGGGTATTTTCAGAGCATCATTAGGTGTGCCAAAGCAATTTTTAGTGTAATGGAAGTTTTCCATATATTATTATTTTTATTTTGGCAATTTGGATTCTAAAGTAGAGGTAAATGGGTCTTTGGATGATAGTGTTATGAAGGTCTGACCTGTTTTTTATAAGAAAGGGTCAGTAAATCATTTGCAACAGTGAGCTTAAGGCAGCCTTTCCAAGATATCATGTGACTTAAGTTAAATGACTGGAGAAATTATCTGGTGAGACAATTGCTTAAGTATTTACTATGTACGACTTTTACAAGTGAAAATGACAGAAGGCCAGGAGCCACAGGCAGGCTGAGATCCAAAAAAAGTCCAGGAGAAGGGCATATTTTAAATTGTGCAAGTCTTCAGGCTAACAGAGTTGGAAAGTTTAGAATTTCAAATAAAGAATGCTGAAAACTGTCTGCGTTTCTTTCTCAGGGTTCAGTGAGGAAAGATCTGTGAATTTGCTTAGCTGTACATGTCAGGGAGAGACAGTAATGGAAGGAATTGCATGTAGTGAGTGTACAGAAATTTGCTGAAAGGAAATGATTTGGTTTGATTTATTTTCTGTCACATGTATTTTGTTACAAAATACAGGGAAATTTTTTGTATAGTGTCGCAAATCATCTTAAAACGGAAATATAAACCAAAGTGAAGAATATAACGACAGAAAAATAAAGAAATGAAGAAGTGTTCAACTTTACAGTCCTTCTTGTTAAGTACTCCACAATGAGCCATGGGTCTGGTGGTCAGGCACAAATCCACTTCACTGTGTTGTCATTACTGAAATGAAAGCCGTCACTCTGTGGTGACATCTTGCCTTCTCCAACACCCTCGTCAGGATCAGTCCATGCTGGACCTCGCCAATGCAGACACTACCAATGCTGCTGGGTACTGCCCAAACTCAATTCGGCAGCCACCATGAGCCTGCTTTGTGCCCACCTTGCCAACACAGCTGCTGCCGATGCAACTGAGTTTTGTACTGGGCACAAATCTGCCTCCGTTGCTGCCTCCATGTATCTGTGCTAGATACAGACACTCTGGGAACCTAAACGTGCCTCCACCACTGCCCCAAGTCTGCGCTGGGCCCACTTGCCACTGATGCTGTCACTGCGACCAAGCTCCTCAACAAGAGGTATGTAAAATAAAAGAGAAAAAAGCAAAATAAAAGAGGAGAGGGAAAAAAAGAAAAGAAACAAAATAAAGCAGCCAGAGCAGACAAGCTCCAGACTCTGAAGCCCTACTCTACTGGCATCTTATTGGAAAAATGCTTGTGACCTCATCAATTGGAGTAAGAAATTTTAAAGTGGTGATAAGAGTGTTACTTCACTTGGATTGAGTGTGTGCTGAGGGTATTGCTGGGGGAATAGCACTGAATCTCTCTTTTTGTGATTTATGATAAGAGCTTACTAAATTGTCATGTATAGCTTTGGATTTCTTTATTTTTACGAAGAAGTTATACTCATGTTCTTTTGTTGAAGTACATTAATAGCTTTAGTGACTTGATCAACATGATAATCAAATCAGAAAATAAAATTTATGGTCTATCATGTCAAATTTCACTCTAGAATCAGACTTGTTCAATATTAACATCAGCTATCATCAAAGCACTATTTAGAAGCCACTTTTGTGACTTTAAAGTGCTAGCTATGATCCTTTTCTCGATGATTGATGTTTTGTTTTGTATAAATAGGTTTACAGCTTTCCATCCAGATGCTTTCCTGAATGCACACTTCATCTCTAAAGCTTGTTATGAACACATCTAGAAGGATTTCCAATTTCTGATGTTATAGATTGTGTATAAATTAAAATGAATAAATAAAACAATACAGAAATATTTATAATGTACACATAATGAAAACATTAATAAGCTTGAGAATGTGCCAGAATTAGCTTGAGGTTATAATGGTTTAACATGTACTAAATTTTGACGTGAGAATGATGCCTTTTGTTTTGGATTTTTCAAGTTCATGACCTCTCGACATAATTGTTGTGTTATTTCTCACATTCAGTATGTCAGCTCACCTTTAAGAGACATGGTTAAGATACATCACTGGATCATAGCGTGCGACTGAGTGTGTGAAGATTTCATATTCCATCTTTCGTGGATCATTTGAAGCATGACAAACTACAGTAAGCATCCTGCTCTGTTCTGTAGCTAATAGTAGCCCAGGCATTTTTGTGCTTGTGAATGTAATATTTGTATATAATAGTTAGCTGTAATAAAGGTCTGTTGAATTCTCCAAAACCATGATATCGCACTGTGTTTCTTCTGTTACAGGCAATAATATGAGCATTGCCTCATCTGATAAAATACCCCGTTGGAGGAACACCCACTCCAATAGTAACATCCAGCTCATCAATTAGAAAAGAGAATAACCTGGTAACTAGAAAATTGAAACAATATGAGATCTCAGGTTCTATTTCTAGTCTGTGTAAAGAAAGCTGCTTCAGTTGAGGTGACTGTTCTTGAACCCACATCCTACAGTGTCATTCTTAGCACTGGGCCAATTATCATAGATACTCATTTCTTTGCAGCCATTCTTATTCGGTGCAAACACAAAATTCTTTAAACAACATTTTTCAATATATTTGCATTTTCAGTGTATGGTATTGGTCTGGCACAAATTTAATTGCAATGAAAACAGAAAATAATGAGAACGCACAATACAGCATCTGAACAACAAACATAAGTCAACATTTTGATGAGATTCTACTGAAGAGATTCAATTAGAATCTTCAAACATCTTCCTTTGAATTAGAGGCTGACATGTCATGTACTCACAATGTGATTATGTCTTAATTCCAAATTTTCAGCTTTTAAGGTGTCTTTTGTTTTGTTTTAAATCTCTAGAGATTTATCCATATCTGAAAGCCTGATATTTTGTATTTTGTGGGTAGACATTGATCCCCTCTAATGTTCTACCATAGGGCTCTGTCTAATAATATGATGAACTCATATCCACCCACATATAAAGACATTATCAGCTGCTTGTAAATACTTCAATCATGTCTACTAAAGGGCAATAGAATCAATCAAGCCTAAGAAATTAAAACATGCTGGAAATCTGAAACAAAACCAGAAATTGCTGGAAAATCTCAGCAGTTCTGGCAGTATCTCTGGAGAGAAACCAGAGTTAACGCTTTGGGTCCAGTGACCCTTCTTCAGAAATGATGTTAAGTAGAAAAAGGATGGTTCTTATACAGAAGATGGGGTGGTGGTGGGGGGGGGGGGGGGGGCGGGGGGGAGGGGGGAAAAATAAGGACAGAAAGAGTCCAAAGAGAGAGAAAAACAGTTGGACGGATAAAGGAGTGGATCAAGGTCAGTCTGGGGGAATGAACACCAGCTAATGGGGACTGTTAGTGGCTGACAATGGGTAATGTGTAGTAGCAGCCCATGTGGTGACAGGCCTGGTGTGTGGGTTGTGAAAAAAAGCTTGGGGAAAGGTGCTCAAGCCCCAATACTCTGCATAAATTCAGCACATCAATTTCTCAGGCATTGTTTTCAACAAAGCCAACCCATCCTCACCTACTTTGGTCCCCATTATCAACTTTCCTTTCTCCCTGGCATACTATTCTCCATCCCTCTGTCTCCCTAATTGTTGTTCTGCCTATCTACTCACTTCTTCCTACATCCATCACCCCCTCACACCCCAGCCCTTGTCATCAGAATATTACCACCTTTCCCTAGCTACTTAAGAAGAATCACTCAACTTGAAATGTTAACTTTGTTTTCTCACCACAGGTGATGTCAGACATGCTGACTTTTTCCAACAATTTCTCTTTTTGTTTCAGATTTCCAGCATCAACAGTTCTTTCGATTTTTTATAGAACATAGAACAGTATAGCACAGTACAGGCCCTTCGGCCCACAATGTTGTGCCAACCTATTCTCCTACTAAGATCAATCTACCCTGCATACCCTACATTTTACTGTCCTCCATGTGCCTATCCAAGAGTCACTTAAAAGTCTCTAAAGTATCTGACTCCACTACCACTGCCGGCAGCGCATTCCACATGCCCACCACTCTCTGTGTGAAGAACCTACCTCTGACATCTCCCCTATACATTCCTCCAATCACCTTGAAATTATGCCCCCTCGTAATAGTCATTTCCATCCTGGGAAAAAGTCTCTGACTATCCACTCTATCTATGCCTCTCATCATTTTGTACACCTTTATCAAGTCACCTCTCATCCTTCTTCACTCCAATGAAAAAAGCGAATGCAGAGTATTATTTATTTTGAACAGTTTGTAACATATTTCTATAAACTAATTCAGTAGCTTATTGCCTTTGATGCTTCTCTGCATTCTCTCCAAGTCTAGTGTGGGTGCAGAGTATTGTGTAATGAAGCATTGAATGGAGAGCTGTGTTTGTGGTATATTGCAGTGTCACCCTTTCCCCTTCCAACCCGCAGATACACATCAACAAAGGGAAAATCTGAACATTAAGCTATTGGGTAAACTGTCTTGACATCTGTGGTTTGAGATAAGATCATGCTGGAAAGTATTTATTTGCATTAAGTGAGGTGCAGCTGGTTGGGAAAATACATGTTAGTCATTTACTTTGATCCATTTCACAGTTGTAGTAGTGGAAAACTGAAACAAGGAGGAAGATGGAAAAAGTGACCTTGCAAGTCAATGCGAGAATAGGTGATATACATCAAAGAAAGAGGAAGGAGTGGGCTGTTCTTGGCAATGGAAAATTCAGAAAGTTTGGGTCTATATTTAGTGCATTTTCATTTTAAGTTCTATTTAGCTATGAATGACTACCTGGATAGTATCTCATTAAAGGGAATTACAATTTTAATCAGCTGATTTCACTCTATTCATTGTATCATCCTGTGATATCCTCCTGTGCTGAGGATATTGATAGAAAATATCTCAGGTGCCCCAAGAGCTGAAATTATATGGAGCTGATCTACAGTGGGAGCTGTTTCTCCCTGCAAGCTGGAGAGTGGCTGAGGAATGTTGCAGGAGCAGATAAGCTTGTACAGCGTAGATCAGGGACAGAGAACAGAAAGGGAAGCATTTGGGGTTGGGGGAAGGAGTGGGTATCTATGAGGGGTACAACAGAATTGGGACATAGAAAGTTGTGCATGTGGATTCTGGGTAGTAGTATAGTTGATTAAAAGATGACAGAATATCAGAAGCCTCTTGAGAAGGGGAAATATAGGGGCCTTATCAATGTGGGGGAGGGGGGAGGTGGAAATCAACCACCTTGTATTGGCTGGTGGAGTGGGTTGGTTAGAGAACTGAGAAAGGGAGGAACAGATAACTAGAGCAGTGAAGAGTGGAAGTTGAAAGTCAGGAGGAGGGGCTTGAAAGCCTCATGGAGGGCTTGGGGTTGAGTTGGGGGTATAGGAAATAAAGATGTTGGTTAGTGTGGCATTAGGGAGGTGTACCAATTCAGATAGCCTCCTCAGGCATGGATCTGGAGACAAGAGATAGATACAAAGGCACTTATCTCCAAATCTGGCCATTGCACACCTTGAAAAAATAGCTGGATACATGGCTAACCAAAGTTAATGATGGAGATTGAATGACAATGATGCTTGCTGTCTTACTATTGTCTTAAAAGGTCCTTCTTGGATTGTATCGGCGCCTCTCCTGCACAGGTTGTTATATTTGGGTATAGAAGGATCTGAAAAACATGAAGGGCTAGTAGGAATAAAGTAGGATTTCATGGAAGATGGGCATGAAGCTAGATCCTCCCAACAGTGTTTGTAGTAATGTGGAAGCTATTCTTATAACCTGTATACAGTTGCAGAGATATAATAAACTAAACCTCATTTGCAAGACTCTTTCCAGCATACACAAGATCATAGTGACCCCTAAAGAACCAATGAACTGAGAAGAGATAGATGACAAATCACAGAATGTGATAATCAGTGCAACATCAAAAGATTTAATTTTGCAGTGCTGGCCCCAAAGAGGCAAATGTGTTAATAACCCAGAAGATTACTCAGGACAACGAACTTCCCCAACACTAAACCCCCCAAAAAAGTCGTAGCAACACTCAACATTGAAGAATACTTCAAGGAATGACTGAAACATTTCAAAATCTAATAACAGACATGCTTTACAGATAAAACAAGCAATTCCAGGGCAAAGGTACAGGCTGCATCACAATGCGATGATCTATGGGAACAGCTGTTAGTCTGAGTTCAGCTGGTGAACCAAAACTAAAAATTCTTAGCAGTTCAATCACTTGACAAATTAAAGGCAAGTGTTTTTCAAATTATAATAAATTACAACACAGATTGAGCACAGTTGCCATAATTTGTGGACCAAGGCATGACAAGGAAAAACAAATGAATTAATCAAACTCATACAATCCTGGAGCAAAGACCAGGGGAGGTGACAATTCCAGCTTTTGAAAGTAGGTAAACTTTGGGCAATTTAAAGAAGTGAACAATTCTAGTCTAACATGATAATTGTTAGGGAAATCCTCTGCTACATCTGTAAAAGGTGGGAAATTTTTTATTGAAGCTGCAAAAAGTGAGAACCCTCAAATAAAAGTGGTAAACAACAGGATAGCATGAGATAACAGCCATTACATATATCTGTAAAGTAGATGAAAGACTCAATCACTTTTAGAAGTCATGGTTTCAAAAATAATATTGCAGGAAGATTTTGTTTTGAGATGATCCAAATCGAATACAAGATTGGATATTCTGGAGAAACCAATTTTTGAGATTAACTTCTATACTGGATAATATGTCAGGAGCTAATAAAATAAATACACTTATACATACATCTGTGAATATAGTAGATGATGCTCCCAAGGGGTAATAGAAACATTTTAAACAGCAATGAAAGGTTTAGACAATCATTTCAACCTCAGACATAATAAAATTCTTAAAAGAGAATACAACATCAAGGAGGATCCATTTGTTAATGATTTATACAGTATTATGCTCTGATGCCACTATGGTGGTGTGAAGATTTGATAGAAGCCTGAATTGTTATAAGCATTAGTAATGAGGCTTTGTCAGATTTATTTATTATCCAAAGAAGATTTATCTTTAGAGAAAGTCATTCAGCTCGTGAGTGAAGCAGGTTAATCTCAAGGGGAGAAGGTCAAATTTAGTTTTGGAATTCTACATAATCCATTACATTTTAAGGTGTAGAACTATAAAAGATGCAGTTGATAAACCAATGCAGTGGTCAGGAAAGACATCAGACACTAAAGCCCTTGTCAATGCTGTGAAGCAAATAAATCTAACAAGCATGAAGCCTAAATGATATAGACAGACTGCAATAGAAGACAACACCAAAGTTTGCCTAGAAGAGTTTGGTGATTGAGATCAAACATTTTGGCAAGTTAACATTTATACTAATGGGAATTTTATGAATTTCAATCAAGATGCAGCATATTACACATTATCAGAAAACAAGTTTTAGTTGACAGAACACTTTATTACTGATTGAAAATTAACAATGTGGTCTAGGGGAGATCAATTAGTTTAAATGTTATGCATTTATATAGAAACTGTCCAACATGGGGAAACCAAATATTGGAAAACCTACATGTACTTCACAACCAGTAACTTATATTCCTGTTTAAAAGGGATGTACATTGGCCACAGTCTCAATCAAAAGCTCCAAGATGTTAAACAACAAAACGTCAAGGTAAAAGATTTTACAATACTGTGCAAGCTCATGGTGCAACCTGATGCATATACGTATATGAATTAGGGGAGAAATTAAATAATATAGCATAATTCTTTGAGGTTAATTAAGTTGGAATAATAAATTGGTTTTATGCCATCAATGAGGTATAAATCTGAGATTGTACTGAATTGGTGTAATTGTTTTCATTATTATCAAAACTGCAGAGAGTTCAGATTCAAAATGATAACAAACTTCAGGAAGAAAGGCAAACACAGAAGTAGCAACCAAACCAAATATCTCACTCGAGACACCCTTATTGAGTCAGATTGCAGCACAGTATAGTGAACAACTAAATATGACAATTCAAGTTGCATTTTATATCCAGAGGTGATTTGAAGGGGTCACAATCAAGTAGAATATTTGACACCCTACCTTCCAAAGAAGAATCCTCAACGGCCATGTAATAAACAAAGAACTGTGGATGCAGGAAATCTGAAACAAAAAGATAAATCGCTGGAGAAACTCAGTGGGCTTGGTAGCATCTGTGGAGTGAAAGCAGAGTTAATGTTTTCAGTCCAGTGACCCTTTTTCAGAATCGTTCTGATGAAGGGTCATTGGATTCGAAATATTTAACTCTCCTTTCTTTCCACAGATGCTGCTGTTAGATCCATTGAGTTTCTGCTGCAATTTCTGTTTTTGTTCCTCAACAGCATTAATGTTACATAACGTAAAAAAAGAATCTTTAAGTAACCAAAATGAGGAAATGTGCAAGTTGATTTCACCAATAATTCAATCACTAATGGCAAATGAGAAAGTCCAAACTAACAAGTTGAAGTAGAAGGTCAACCCACTTCAATGCAGCTCTAAAGCATATTAAGAACACAAATTCATTGATACAAATTTGAAAACATGGTGCACGCTACTCCAGGAAAAACACTCCTAAGAAGAGATAAACTTTGTCTAAAGGTTCAAGATGCTGCAAATAAAAATATTCGCTACAGAAGGGATAGTGCCCTCCATGAAAGAAATACAAGACATTGAAGATCCTCCTGTTCATAAGACACCTCAGACCATCAGGATGGTAGAAAAAGACAAATATTCTCCATCTCACAAATTGCTATTTTGCTGAGTCAGAAGAGAATACATTCAGAGGGAAGTGAAACCTTCAAACCATCTGAATTTGTAAAATCAAAGTCTTGAATGGAGAGAGTTCAGATTCCAAGTCCTAACAAACTTTAGGAAGAAACGCAAACAAAGAGGTAACAACTGAATATATGCCACTTGAGACAAATGAAAGATCTGCAACCTTATTGAGTCAGATTGCAGCACAGTACAGTGAAAAACTAATTATGGCAATTCAAGTTGCAGATTATATACAGAGGTGACGAGGAAGGGACACATCCA
>NC_063345.1:27392847-27411870 GCF_021869965.1 Rhincodon typus | reverse complement strand
TATCTCTCAAGTAAAATATTTGACATCTTATTTTCCAAAGAAGAATCCTCAACAGCCATATAATAAAACAAAGAGCAAGATGCATGAAATCTGAAACAAAAAAGATAGATTGCTGGAGAAACTCAGCAGATCTGGCAGCATCTGTGGAAAGACTGTTTTAGTGAATAAAATTTTGTTATTTGCAGAGAGCATACTATTAGCTAATTTTCACAGGCTAGAGGCTTTTCCTTTGTAGCTCAGAGTTATGGGCTTTGACATCCTTAGTAGATAAAGCATGAAGTAGCATTATTTTCTTAATTGATTGCTATAGCAAAATTGTATGGTTAAAAAAAGTTGGGTTGCACCCTGTGACCAAGTGACCAATCCTCCTTGGGATTGGGAGAGCAGTTACTATCAAAGTAAAGGTTTGCATTGCAGATAACCAATTATTTACGGAAAATCTGAGAGGGCAAGTAGAAAGTCATTGGCACATTTCCTTCCATACAGGGGGAAATTTGCAATTCTAATGTGCAGGGTATTTTCCCTCTTCAAAACTCCTTTGTCTCCCTGGCCAATTATAACTATATTAAAAGTGCTGTATAAATTCAAATATTTGGTGCGGTTAGAGAATTTTCATAGTTTATATTGCAGACCTGTCTGGAGGAAAATGTCTTTAGGCTTATTTGGGCTTCTTAGAAGCTCTTGTAAGGTTACTGGCTAGTCCAGTCACATGATTATGGCAGAGATAACACAGTGTGGAGCTGGAGGAGCACAGCAGGCCAGACAGCATCAGAGGAGCAGAAAAGTTGACTTTTCAGGTCGGGACCCTTCTTCAGAAATATGGCAGCCATCTTTGTTGGCTCTTTAATGTGCCTTTAAAAACAGTCACCAAACTTGTATCAACATTTGTTTACTAATTATCAAGGACTTCCCCAAGGCTCAACTCATTACACCAGAAGGTGGTTACCCAGCATACAGCAAACCATATAAGTCCCTAAGAGTCCATACACTTAAAAGATTGAGATGGTAGCATATGTAACACTGATGAACACTCAAGAAATGATTCAGATTACTTTTGGAAAATTCTCTAACCACACCAAATATTTGAATTTATACAGCACTTTTAATATAGTCAGACATCCCTAGGTGCATCACAAGTGCATCTTAAAAGAGGAAAGAAAGATGCAGAAATGCTGAGGAAGGAAAATTCAGAGCCTACAGCCTAAGCAATTGAATGCATGGCTTCAATTTTGAAGCAATCAAAATTGGCAATGCTTAAGAAGCCAAAATTGCAGGGATATAGAGTTCTCAGAACGATTTAGAACCGGAGGTGGTTACAGAGATAAAGAGCAAGAAAGTTCCTCCCAGATGAAAGATAAAATGGAAACTGCTCCTCTTGTGTGTGTGCGCTGGATCCTTCATCTCAAACCTAATCTGCCAGTTGGCTCAGCTTTGTAAATTGTTGCTTTCTGGATCTCCCACAAGTGCAAACTGCAGTGAAGTTTCTAATTGATGCCTGCAGCTTGCTAACAATATTCTAATGAGTCCTGCACCAGATAATGGTTTGGGCTTCCTGACATGGTTTCAAGTGGGTTGCACAGCAATTCCACTGACTGCACATTTATTTTGTGAGGGAATATAAAATCTCTGTATTTTGCCTTATGGTTCTTTCAGTATGGCTCCTTATACAGACAAGTAATCTGCTTCTTGATAAAGTTCACCTTCTGAATCTAATTGCTTCTTTCTGCCCTCCTTCAAGCCAAGCCTCATTTGTAAATGTGCAAAATGAAACAGATCACTGGTATTGTGAATGACTTGATCAGTTAGCGCTGCTGCATTAGCTCAGTTAGCTGGATAGTTGGTTTGCAGTGCAAAGTGGATGTTAACATGTGCTTACCATGAAGTTGTCTCCCTGTCAACCTCTCCCCTTGCCTGAGGCATGGTGACCCTCAGGTTAAACAATCAGTTGTCTCTCTCAATGGAAGAGCAGCCTTATGGTCTGGTAAGACTATGGCAACTTTACTTTTATTCCTCCAATTGATACAAACTTTAAGAAATTGATTATCTGCTCCACCATGGGCTTGGGAGCAGCATGCAACTCATTGTATTGTTCTTCATATCTTTTCCTTGATCCATGTACTTAGGCTGTCTGACCTTTGTAAGGTGTAAACACACTTTGTAATGCCTGGACTATTTTACTTCAGTTCAGCCATAGAATACTTCTACATTCAATGAGCTCCATTATGAAAGCTGATTCTTGCCATTGGTCACCTGTAAAATTTAAGAACAGATATCGGTTTGAACTGCCACTGAAGTGTGGTCTTTTTCCCCAGCTGGGTATTTGGATGTGATGCAGCAATGCTCATGTTAGCTCCTATAACATAAGAAATAGATGTTGATCATGTGATTATGAAAGGTTCAGCATATATTTATTACAGCTCCACTTACAGTCACAGGCACTTCAGATTCTGGGCAAATATTAAGACATTTGGTTAGACATTGGTGACAGGTTGTGCTTTAAGTGGTCCCAACTAAAATAGTATTTGAGACCTTTATACCCATGCTATGAAATAGTGATAATGTCATGAGCTTACTTCTTAATGCTATGCTTTCATACTTGGCCTTTGAAATCTGATTCCCTGCTCGTGTGTGCCCAATATCCTTTGGAGCCACATATTTTACAGATGTGAAGAAAAGCTGGACAACTTCTGTATAGGTGTGATAAACTGCATCTGCCACAAATCTTAGTGGTTTGGTACAATTTGGCACCAGCGCAAGCTGCACATAAAACATGTAATTGCTGTTGGCCTATCACTATGTCTTCATGCTTTTGTTCACCTTTCAGTAAGGTGTGAACTATACTTTGCCATTTCTTGCCCAGAAGATCCTTCCTGAAAGCTTTAATTGATGCAGAGGTTGTTACTAGTTTGATGTGCCTCTCTGAGAGATGTCTTCTGGAAAAGTTACACTCATACCTTTTGTTGCCTCAACTTCCAACAAACATGCCAAGAGTCCTGCAGTTGCTGTCTGTATGACGTAAGTTGGAGCTTGTTAATCTTAATGTTAATTCTTACCTCAGTCTGGGCTTCAAGTACCTTTTCTGGAGCTTTTTGATCATCCAGATATTTTAATTCCACAAAGCCCTTCCTTACTAATACATGATCCTGAAAAGAGAGCTCTGAATATTTAGCTTCCTTACTTATTGAATTTTTTTTTCTATCAGTAAGGAAGCTAAATATTCAGAGCTCTTTTTACAAGATCATACATTGCTCAATTTGGAAAATAAATTGATGCACAGTGTTTGAAAATATATAATTCAATAAATGTATCGTTAGCTGCCCAGTCCATAATTAATTGTTTGCCTTCTTATAGGTTGACTGACAGAAATAAAGTACAATGTTAATCTGTTTCTTTTGCTGGTGTCCTTTCTCTCTTTTTAGCTTTAACTTTCTGCTGCTGTTTCCCTTTGTTTTTGTTAATGCTTCTCGACAGGCATTAATCACTTTAGAAACTGTTCCTTTAAGAAATGTAGAGTTATAGGAGCAGGTTTCTGGCTCTGGATGATATTTGTGCTATATGAATGAAAGATAACATCGCAAAGGCTTCCATCTGTTTTGATGCTGAATTGAAGAGACGAAATGGCAAAGCCAGGAGACTTCTGCATGCAGGTAAGCCTTGTTAGTGCAAAAACTGCTCTTTAATGTTTTAAAAGCTATATTTTATTCAGGATAGCTTTGTAGCTATGCTCTTGAGTGGTCTTTGACATTTTATAAAAAAAATTGAACTTGGAAAGCATGTGTTAAAAGAGAGATCAATCTTCTACCATGAAATATTTTAGATTTTAAGTAGAAAGAAAGTAGTTCTGCCATTTGACTGTTCAATTTACAGATCTCTATTCATAGAAATTGGTCTGTTAATTTTCTAAATACTTTGATTTTTGATGTTGTTTCCCACTCGATCTTCAATGTGGTTTCCAACTATCTAACACTGAAATCTTGAATTCTTTTGTAAAAGCCCATCGCTGTTAATCACAAACTGCCACAATGGTTCAACTTTGGCTTCTGCAGAATATTTGTACCTTATGTGATCATGCTTATGATAACACCTGCCTCATATGAACGAGAAGTGATTAATGGGATATTGAAAGATCCAAAAGATGTTTATTACAGAGCCTGACATATTCTTACATTAAAGTCAGAGGCATCTGTGCCTAGGCTATTATTGGTTACAGAGAGTAGCACATTTTCACCATCACTTTCCTCATTCTAGTTCTCAAAATTCCCTTCAGCATGTCTTTTTAAAAAAATT
Organism: Rhincodon typus; assembly: GCF_021869965.1. NCBI lineage: Eukaryota > Metazoa > Chordata > Chondrichthyes > Orectolobiformes > Rhincodontidae > Rhincodon > Rhincodon typus. The sequence goes on along the minus strand of NC_063345.1, from coordinate 27,407,583 downwards.
TTATGTTTTCTTTTGATCTAGAAAATTCACCACGTAATGAAACTTTGGAGTAACATTTTTCTTAGGCATTCTTGAGATCATGCTCCCATTATTCTTGCTCTAATTCCATCTATAATTCTCTGATGCATTGATATCTGAATTCAATATTTAAGCTGTGTGGTTACCCGGTGACAAAGTCTTTTTCCTTTGTGTCACCTCAGAATGTTTCATTTACTCCATAATACCTGAGGAAATGATTGCTTTGCCATGAAATTTACCTTTTATCCTATGAGTTTTCCTTTGTCCACAAGTGTGTTTTTGATCCACCTTATCAAATGTTTACTCTCTCGGTTATCTCAAAAAGCTCAAGCTAGTTAAGCATGATTCGCCCTTAACAAATCTGATTTTGTTTTGTTCTGAATTATTGTTTTCAAAAGCTTTTCATCAATTCAGATAATGTAAACCAGAAACTTCACATTGTGGTGCTCCATTATCACTGAGAATTTAGCCCAAAAAAACCCAAACAAGTTACCTCCAGGTTTCTGTCTACAAAGAAGGGAGGTATAAGTGGTAAGGTGGAGGATAGGAGGGCAATACTTTATCATAGTGTTGACCACAGTACACATGCTGCCTGGACTGGGATCATGGCTCAGGCCAGTGCTGTGTCACTAGTCAAAAAGAATACACAGGAGCATAGCCAACACAGATTACTTTTTGCATTTCACAGGGTAAGTGTTACCATTTCTTTCTGCTACCTCATAATTCTGCCATTGGACATACATCTTACCAAGGTTCAAGGATACAAATCTCACTATTGCATGCCTGATAAACATCTCTCACCCACCTCGTCCACTCAAGCTACTAACCCTTCCTGTTCTCTGCACTTCCTGCTCACTGACAGTAGAAGCCTCATGACTCTCCTGCTCCTGCATCACCACTAACTGTTCTTCCATCTACTTTCATCATATTCAATCCCTCCCTTTATTATTCTAGGATAAAATAACCCCCACCACCCCTCCACCTCTGGATTGATATCTCCACAGTACCACAAGTAGTGTATTTATAATCCCCAGGTCAGTTGCCCTTGATCTGTAGGATGAACAGGGAAGGTATTGGCATTGCAGTGATATCACTGAATTGGTAAACAAGAACCACAGATTAATGCCCAGGGAACATGGGTTCAATTCCCACCACGGCATATGGCAAATTTTGATGTAATAAAAGAAACTAGGCTGATAGCGACCTTGTAACATTTGTTGATTGTTGTAAAAAATCCATCTGGTGCATTAATATCCTTTAGAAGGGAATCTGTTGTATTTTCCAGGTTTGTCTTACATGTTATTCTGGAGGAGTAACAATGTGGTTGATTCTTAACTGCTGGTTGGCCAATAAATTTTGGCCTAGCCCATGACATCATCCAAAGAACAAATCTTTTCAATATGAATGCGGCCCAATCCCCAGACTGGAAAAATACAGATCCCTGGACAAAAGGTTCAAAACAGTCATTCAGTACCTCAGCCATTCCCTCTCACCTTCATGCACATATACCCTTTTGGGTTATTACTCAGCTACTTTCCTCCTTCTGTCAGCATTTTATTGCTTCGCTACCAAAGGAAGACTCTTCATGTTAGCTGCTGGTGTCTTCTCATATTCTCTTTTCAACTCATTTGTTATCTCAACCCCTTACTGAACTTTCCACTCTGTTAACCTTTTAACTTTATGAACCTTCTCTATTGAGTCTGATTCTCAATTGCATTATACAATTGACACATGCACACTTCTTCTAATTACCTGCAAAATGTTTGTTCAGAACTTCAGCAGGGTTTTTACCTTAAACTGTCATTTCAGAGCATGCTGTAGAGACAAAAACAAAGTCTTTTTACAAGAATAAAATTTTCCAAATGTGTATTTGTATTTTACATATTGCACACAAAATAGATAATACCTCCAAAACTGCTGACATATTAAGACTTAACCATTTACCACAATAATAGAGATAAAACTCATTTTTCAGCAGAATCTGAAACCCTGATAATAGATTAAAAAAAAACCACTGTTGCTGAATTTACTGTCATTATGTTGTCCTGCTCATTCTTGCGCAGCCAAGAGTTAATATTCTGACATTGCTAAGTAACTTTATGTTTGCAATTCATTCAGTAAATCTTGAAGTCTTCAGTTCTTGTAAATTGCATATATTTTTAAAAGACAGACAGACAGACAGACAGACAGACACACACTTGCTGACAGTTCATGGCTTGTAGATGTGCACCTGACTGCAAAGTGCACCAGCTTCGTTGGTCAAAAGATTAACCATTTACCATAAGATTGAAAAATACTGAGAACCATCATATTTTGCAGTGCTAAGTGCTTAGTTGTGATATGTTCTTTTTTAAAAAAAAATCTGGTTGGTGAGTTTCAATGGTTTAGTCATTTATTTATCCCAGTAGCAAAGATAATTTTATATCACAAGGCAATATGAGGTGCAAACTATGTATGCAAATATATTGAATGGTCCATACAGAAATAATTGTAAGGAGATGAGCTTGCATAATGATTGTGGAGTTAGTTTTACTATACCTTCCATGTTATTGACTGTTGAATCATTAGAAATTACTGTTCTAATTGTTAGAATCCTTCATGAACTTCAGTGTCTGTATCTCAGCAGTAGATTTGACATATTAGGCTGTCAAATTGTTGTACTCATCCACTAGACATAGAAAATAGGAGCATGAGTAGGCCATTCAACCCCTTGAGCCTGCTCTGCTAGCCACTATGATCATGGCTGATCGTCAAGCTCAATATCCAATCCCCACCCTCCCCAGTCTCCCTTGATCCCTGTAGCTACAAGAACTATATCTGCCTCCTTGAAAACACAATGCTTTAGCCTCAACCACTTTGCGGTGGTGAATTTCATAGGATCACCATTCTGAGTGAAAATATTTCCCCTCATCTCAGCCCTAAAACGTTGACCCATTATCCTCAAACTATGACTCCTGGTTCTGGACTCCACCACCAGAAACATCTGTCTTGCATCTAAAGTCTAGTCCTGTGAGAATTTATAGGTTATGTATCCTTAACAATGCTCTCACTATGAAGGCCAATACATGATTTATTGCCTGCTGCACCTGCAGGTTTACTTTCAGTGACCGGTGCATGAGGACACAAAGTCTTATTGAACATTCTCCTTTCTAAATTTGCCATGCAAATAATAATCTGCCTTCCTATTTTTACTATCAAAATAGATAACCTCACATTTATCCACATTATACTGCATCTATGACGCATGTGTCCACTCATTCAGCCTGTCCAAATCACGCCAACATTTCTGTATCCTCCTCACACCTCACTCTTCTTCTCAGGTTTGTGTCACCAGGAAATTTTGCAATATTACATTCAGTTCTCTCAGCTAAATTATTATCATATGGTGAATAGCTGGGGTCCTTGTACCAATTTATGCAGAGCCCCACATTTCACTGCCTGCCATTCAGAAAAGAACCCATCTATGCCCACTCTTGTTTCCTGTCTGCTAATCAATATTCAATCCATCTCCATACACTAAACCTAATCCCATGCACTTTCATTTTACACATAAATCACCAAAGTGGGACTTTGGCTCCTCTTGATCAACTTTACTAGTTACATCCTTGAATTCCAGTAGATTTATCTAACATGATTTCCCCTTGTAAATCCATGTTGACTGTGTTTGATTCTAACACCATTTAAGTGCTCTGCTGCAAAATCCTTGATAATGGACTACAGTATTGCCCCACTACCGATGTCAGACTCACTGGCAAGGGTCTAGGCCCGAAACGTCAGCTTTCTTGCTCCTCTGATGCTGCTTGGCCTGCTGTGTTCATCCAGCTCTACATCTTGTTATCACTGGCCTATAATTCAGTTTTCTCTCTACCTCCCTTTTTAAATAGTGAAGTTACATTAGATACCTTTCAACCTGTAGGGACTGTTCCAGAGTCTAAAGAATCTTGTAAGATGACTGCCACTGCATCCACTATTTTGAGAGCCACTCCCAAGTTCTGAGTTGCATCAGGCCCTGGTGATTTAGCAGACTTCAATCCAACTAAATTACCTAGCAACTTTTTTTGGCTGCTACAGATTTGCTTTAGCGTCTCCCTCTCACTAAATCCTGTGTTACTCATCGTTTCTGGCACATTATTCATATCCTCCTTCGTGATGACAGGAGTGAAGTATGAATGTAGTTCCTCAGCTATTTCTTAATTTCCCCACTTCTTACTGTGAAGAACCTACATTAGTGAAAACTAATCTTTTTCTCTCTACATTCCAAGAGACTTTTATAGCCAATTCTTATGTTTCCGATAAGTTTACTTTATTTTCCCATTCTTAAATCTTTGTCCTCTTTGACTGACTTCCAAACTCTAACTTTTAGATTTTCTATTTAGATTTTATTGTCATATGCACTCAAGTACTGGAATACAGTGAAAAGTCTATAATGCAGCCCTACAAAGTGCCATCTTAAGTACCAAGGTACCCAGGCACAAAAGTAGGAAGAGAAATAAAGTTAAAACATTAAACATGATTTTTCTACTTATTCTACAAAGTAAAGAAATAAGGTAATAGTTAACGTTAAAGTCTTTCTTAATTTAAGCTAGGGAAATAAAGGAATAAGTTAATGTTCAACAGTCTTTGATGACTCCTCTGCTTATTCTCCGAGAGACCTCAGCTGCCACTTTTCAATGCTGTGGCAACAATATCACTGCTGCTAAAGCTGCCACCTCTCATCTTGCCCAGTTCCTCAGGAAGATGGCCAGGACACACATGCACGCTGAGCCGAGGCACTGCCATGAGCTGCCAAGGGACCGAGCTGACATATCAATCAAGAGACCAACCTGGTCTCTCAGTGGGCCTGGCTCGAGGCCTGCCACAAACCCCCCAAGAGAATGGGCTGATGTACCACTGAGAGATCTTCCTTTGTAAGCCATGGTTTGGCCTCTGTTCTCTTTGGACTCTTGCACCAGACAGGAAAAAAATTGTGTAGTTTATACATTTGTTCTTTGAATGTTTGCCATTGCCTATTCAGTGTCATTCCTTTCAGTAACATTTTCCAATCCATCAGAGCCAACTCACGCCATTACCATCATAGTTTCCCTTAAGATTCAAGACAATAGCCTCAGAATCAAGGGCTGGTATATTCAGGTTCAGCAAAAATTTCTAACTGTGTGCCAAGTTAGACTCACTATCAAAACACTGACCTTGAAAATGTGTGGAAGAGTTTGGATCTTGATTCCTTCATTAAGTAACTGGAGATTTAAAATATATCATTTTCTTCTTGATCCTTTTTGATCTCTTTCAATCCCATCTTCCTGTTTTATATGCTGAAGATGTTATACTGCCTCACTTAAATGGACACCTGAGTGACAATTCTTCAGTTTGATTGCTTGAAATGAGCCACACTTACTTTCCCTACTCAGATTTGCTACCAGTTGGCTTTAGATGCAGCCATGCTTAAAATTTCTGTGGGAATGAGGAATTGCTGCTCAAAATCCTGCAAAACATCTGTGACAGCTGTAACCACAGTGAATGCTGAAGGTGTTTCACTGCTGGCTGCAATGGCCAGCAACTGAGTTGACCTCAAAAATCAAATTTGACTTGTCACATTGATACATTACAGCTGTGATCTTCTCACTGGAAAAAAAAGAACATTCATCTGATCACTGATATAGTAATATGGCAAACAGTGTATATTAAATAAAAGGAAATGGATTTTTTAATATAGCAAAGTCTTGCCATTCATGAGGATTATGTTCTTGGATAATCTTGCAAATGGTGAATTCATAGCAGCAATCATGTTTTATAATGCAAGTCAGTTGGGTAGGTTCCAATCATCCAAATATTTCATAAGCAAGAAACTTTCTGCTCCCTAGGATGGTGAGAATAATGGTGAGTTAATGAGCAGTTAATCACTTAATTGAGGAGTCCAAAAATCATATCCTTGCTGTTAACATAAACTTTAGCAATTAAGTCTTTCCTCGTCAGAAGGAGAGTGGACTTTCCCCACTAGGTGGAAAGAAGCCTATCTGCATGCTTTAATTACACAACTCAATTAACCACTTTCCCAATTGAGACACTCAGTGCTTCAAAATCAAAGGTGTGCCTCTCGACTTGGTCTTTGGCCCCAGTCCAGTTTAGTTCCTTGTTTCGGTTGTCTTGTTTGTTTTCTTCACTTTCTGTAAACTCTACAACTGCCATAGGCATATTTCTGAGGGAACCAAGACAGAACGTGTCCCCGGGCCATCACAGAATCAAACTGCAGTACAGCAATGCACCAGCTTCTGCTCCTGAACGGTAACTTATTGCAGAAGGCAAGGAAGCAGCTTGTGCCTCAGAGTGGCTATGTAATGTAGAAAGCAAGGCAGCAGATGAAGGGCATGGTGAAGTGTCAAGAGGAAAGGAAGGGTACATAGGACATGGTGTAACTTTACTGTAAGAGGTAATGTATGTACCTGCAAATTATATTGCAAGTACACTCCAGGTGCTTTAAGGCATGGTGGTATGTGAGACGGAAATTAAAAGGTATGCTTAGTGAGGCAAGGGTTGACTTCAGTCAGTCAGAAGGTACAGCACCATTCCAAGGTCTGAACAATTGTTGGTCCAAGACACAGTTAGTCAGGTGTTTTGCTCAATTTAAGTTCAGGGATTGGCACCATTTCAGTCTAGGCACTGGGCCATGTTCAGCCCTGGAAGCCAAGCACAACTCTGGACATTTGCCGGTCAGTCAGTTGGTGATGCTGTGTAAAGGCTGTGTGGAGATTATGCTACCAATCAGGCGTGGGTTGTGTATAAGCTAAGGTCTTCTAGGGTCGGTCCATTGGTTCATTGAGACTGTGGGCACTCAAGTCGGAATTCAGATGTTATGTTGGCTAGCTGAGGGAATGTTTACAGGCAGCAATTGAATTAAAGCAAGGTAGGATAGGAGGGGGCACTTTTTGGTTAAGGAAAGTCAAGTACACTTTGGCCTTGCTCTAAGTTTTGAACCTATAAATCTTATCCTTACATTTAAATCCTTTAATGGCCCCAGTCTTTTTAATTTTGGCCAGCTCTTCAATGCCTCAAACTTTCCATTCCTTTGATTTTCATCATTTGTGTCACCTATTATTTCATGCAATAATTGGTGGTTATGTTTTGGCTCTGTTTCTGTAATTCCTTGCTTAAAACAATTTTTGCCTCTTCACCTCCCTCTGTTCTAGGATGACCCCACACGCCTCAATTTACAATATCTCCTTCTTTGACTCAGGTGTCCATTTATACTGGATTCAGGTTCCAGGATGTGACTAAGGGAATTAAACACACGAATACAACACAAATTATTGCCGTAAATGCACCATCTGGCACTGTATAAACTGCAGATTTGAAGTGGTTAGGATTGATCTTAATAACCATAGTTTTGGGGACAGGACATCTGCCCACAAGGAAACCTATTTTCAGAAAATGAAATGCTGTAAGTAATCATGTCAATTTTTAAACAAAAAAGTTAATGTCGTGGTCTTTTTCAAAATTACATTTCAGACTTTCACTTTTTATGTTATCAAAGTCACCCTTCTTATTGCCTGAGCTTTCAAAACAGATTATCCCAATAAGTCAACACATATCAAGTCCAATGGCTGTATTCGCTGATATAATGCAAGCTCTAAAATGACATACATCAGGACTGGTCATAAAACATGGAAAACTGCCTTACTTTAACAGACATCTGTGTTGCACCACCTCTTTGTATAGCTGACCAAAGATATTTTTTTTAATAGCAAATGTTTTGCTCTGTGGTTGTCCAAAACACTGATGCTGACATTAAAGGTAAATGTCTAAAAGCATAAGCTATTTCTAGGAATTACCAATATTCATTAACTGCAGTTGCTTTATGAGTGTTCTGCCATTCACATTTGAAAAACTTAAATCGTGGCTCAGTAATATCAAAAAGTCATGGGCACAGTTGATGTGTTGACTGATTTTAGCTGAGTCAAAATGCAATTGGATGTCTCTCAGGGTGGGTTGATAAACAGCAACAATGTGATTCAAATTGACCAGAATCAGTTAGTAACTTCTTCGGTTTCTTAAATTTTTGCTAGTCAAACCTTTAGAAGCCACCTTTGAATCTAGGTCTGGAATTTACACATCGATGTGAGATGTGTTTTCCAACTTGGCCATCAGATAAACAAAAAGGACCTGCACTTCAGTTTTTCAAATAATGCTTTGATGAAATGAATGTTTTTACTAGTGTTGATTTCTATTTATAGCAAAGTCTGCCGGTCATAAATGATCTTCAAACCTGTGATAAGATATTTCCAAGATATGTGTTCTTAAGTGGAAAAAAAATTGTAAAGGTCTTATGACAAAACAGCAGACACTGCCCTGAAGCAGCCTTTTGATACCAAGAAATATAGCAATTTGGGACTATAGGCTAGGAATAGATGATTTACTCTGAGCCAGATACACAATTCTACAAGATTACGTGACGCGTCTCCGTATACCCACATTTGCCTCATAACTTTATTTTGTTGGATGCTGTTTTATCATGTATATAACTTCCAACTCTAATCAGAGTCAGAGTCATATAGAATGGAAACAGATCCTTTGGTCTAAGCAGTCTATATTGATCATAATCCAAAACTAAACTAGCCCCAACTGCCTGTGCTTAGTCCATATCTCTCCAAACATTTTATTTATACACTTATCTAAATCTCTTTTAAACATTGTAACTGTATCCCCTCTGGAAGATCATTCTACACATGAGCCACTGTGTAAAAGGGTTGCCCCATGCCCTCAATCTCTGTCCTCACCTTAAAAAATATGCCCCCTAGTCTTGAAATCCCCCTCCCTATGGGGAAGCCACTTGCCATTCACCTCATCTATGCTCCTCATGATTTTATACACCTCTGTAAAGGTCACCCCCGAACCGCCTATGCTTCAATGTAAAAAGTCCCATGTGTATACAGCCTCCCCTTACAACTCAAGCCCTCCATTCCTGGCAACATCCTGGTAAATCTTTTATGAACCCTCTCTAGCTTAATGATATCCTTCCTATTAACAGGGTAACCAGAACTGAACACAATACTCCAGAAGCGACCTCACCAACATCCTGTACAACCTCAACATGACATCCTAACTCCTATACTCAAAAGGTCTGAACGATGAAGGCAAACATGCTAAATGCCTTCTTAACCACCCTGTCTATGTGTGACACAAACTGCAAGGAATTACTTACCTGAACCCTTAGGTCTCTCTGCTTTACAGCACTAATGAAGGCTCTACTTCTAGTTGTAGAAGTCCTGCCCCTTTGTTTTACCAAAATGCAATAACTTGCATTTATCCAAATTAAACTCCATCTGGCACTCCTCAGCTCATTTACCCAATTAAGATCTGTTTGTAATTAAGAACTCCTTCAGTTGAGTTCAAGGTATTTTCTGTAAGAAACTATCATTTACAGCATAGTAGATACATACGTTTACTCAAGACCCGAGCACAGCTTACGGTTCTTTCCAGTTCACTACATAATTGTGTAACACTGATTACATTATGACACATTTTGTTGATATGATTACTCTACAGTTAGAAATATTTCTGCCAGCCGGCCATATTATGTAGGATCACTCATGAAATATAATTTGGCAGAAAATATTACCAGAAATTGCAGTATAGCTATAGACACAAATAGTACATATAGCTCAGAGTTCAGTGTAATTTGCAAATCTTCAGATACTGTAGAAGTGTATGACCATTTGCAGCACATTATAGATAGTGTTCAGGTCTGGGCTGATCAGTGACAGGAAATTTGTGCTGCAAAAATGCCAGCCAATGGCCATCTTCAGAGAATCTAACCTTTGTTCCTATTCATTCAACAACATTTACCAATTTCAACACCCCAGTGGTCAATATTCCTGGGAGGGGGGGGGGGGGGGGGGGGGAACAGCACAGGTGGGCAATCACTATTGATAATAACTTTGACTGCAGCAGCCATAAAATGCTGTGGCTGGGAATTTTGTGGAGTGTAACTGACCTCTTGACTCCCCAAAGTCTATCCATTATCAACAAGGCACAAGTCAGGAGTCTAATAGTACACTCCCCACTTTCTTGGATGGGCATAGTTCCAAGAATTTAAGAAGATTGGCACACCTAGGGCAAAGCAGCAGGCTGATTGGCGCACTTTCCAACACCTTAAGTTATTCAGCCCTTCCACTGTCAGATTGCAATTACAGCAGTGCGCACCACCTACAATCTACTATAGCACCTTGCCAAGTCTCCAACAGAGCCTTCCAAACTCTGGATCTCTACAACCTTAGAAGGACAAAGATACATCGGAACACCACTACCTGCAATTTTCCCTCCAAGCTATACACCATTCTGACCTGGAACTGTATCACTATCACTGAGTCAATATCTTGGAACTCAAAACGCAATAGATCTTACATTGGAAGGGAGGTCACTGATAAAGTAGCTATAAATTTTTGGACGTAGGACAATGCCCCGAGGAAATTCTGTAGCAATATCTGCAGCTGAGATGATTGGTATCCAACACCACAACTATCTTTTGTGCTAGGAATGAACCAAACCAGTAGAGAGACTTCCTCTGATTCCCATTTTTCAAACTTTGATGCCACACTGATGCATTAAGGTCAAGTACAGTCATTTTCATCTTCGTCATAATGTTACATGCCCCCATGGACATTTGGGCAGGTGTGGAGGTGGGGGGGGTTGTGTGTGGAAGAAAAGTGTAGACATTGGGTGTCATAGCACTGGCTCCATAGTTGTCACCAACTAGCCCTGTTACAATTTCAGTGGAGGAGGCATTCGTTACCCTGTGGATTGTTAGCCAGGGAAAGACTGGGGAGGGTTCTCCTTTACAGACATCCCATACACATTGAAAGCCTATCATAAAATATTGCTTCACTGTCGTGGCTGTTGCTTGCAGTGGTAATGCTGGTACAAGAAAGTGCGTGACACTCTGGTTAGCAACTCTTGGAGGGGAGACCTCTGCTCTCATACAGGTGGACCAATTAAAGGTCAACATCTGCTAAATGGTTGCAAATGAGCCAACCAATTGGTGCTGGGAAAATCATCAACTTTTACTTCGGAGGAACACCACTCAGTATAAAATGCAGTCCCTTCTTTCTGGAATTCAACTGTTGATTATGTTTGGACAAAGGCAGTGTTGTGACAGGAGCTGAATGGTCCTGCTAAACCCAAATTTAGCATCAGTGAGGAGGTAATTGCCAAATAAACATCAGTTGATAACTCTTAATATCACCTTCCATTGATTTAGGAGTGGATTGATGGGGTGTTAATTGGCAATACTGGATTTGTCCTATCTTTTCAGGCCAAAACATAGCTGGTCAGTTTTTTTATATTGGTGAATATGTGCCTGTGTTGTACTTATTCTGCAACATAGTTAGGTCCATGGTTAAATCTGGAGAACAAAATTTACTGCTTTATTGTTGGAATGTTGGCAGGTCTGATAGTTCTTACAGTTTCCATTGCACAAAGTCATTGCTTGATATCATTATGAATGAGTCATAAGATCAAAAGACTATTAAATGTAAGAGCAGAATTAAGTCATTTGGTTCTTTGAATCTACTCTGAAATCATGACTGATCTGAAATTATTCAATTTCACTTCCCTGCCTCAAAGCCATAACTGAGGATTCCATTACTTATCAAAATTTATCTATCTCAGCCTTGAATATACTTAATGACGCATTTGCCACACCTCCTGTGGTAAAATTACTGGGACTTTCTACACTCAGAAGAGATTCATCTTCATCTGTCTCAAATGAGTGACCCTTTACTCTGATATTATGCCCTCTGGTACTAAACTCTTCCACAAGGGGAGCCAACCTCAAATATTTGCCCTGTCAAGTCCCCTATGAATCTTATGTTTCAGTAAGGTAGTCTGTCATTCTTCTGAACTCCATTGATTAGAGGCCCAACTTACTCAACATCTCCTCAGAAGAAAACTTTCAATGCCCATGATCAATACAGTGAACATTCCATGAATTGTGTCATGCCACTATATCTTTTCTTAGATAAACAGGACAAAAACTGTTCATAGTAGTCTAGGTACGGTCTAACTAATGCCTTGCATAGTTTTAGCAAAAAGCTTTCCTATTTTAAAATTTCATTCCTTTTGCAATAAAGGGCAACATTTCATTTGCCTTCCCTATTACCTGATGAACTTATATGAAGTTTTTTGAGATTCATGCGCAAGGACCTCCAAATCCCTCAGTGATGCAGCTTTTTTCCATTAAAAAAAATTCAGCTTCTCTATTCTTCCTGCCAAACTGCATAACTTCATTTCACCACATCATAATCTACCTGCCAAGTTCTTGCCTTCTCATTTAATCTGTCCATTTCTCTCTGTAGACTGTTTGCAACATCTTTGCCACTGCCTTCCCACATATTTATAGGTTATCTGCAAACCTAGCTACAGTACATTCACTTCCCTCATCTAAGTCATTAATATATGTTGTAAATAATTTTGGCTCCCAGCACTCATCCTTGTTGCTCTCCAATAGTTACAGGTTGTCACACTGAATGTGCTCCCTTATGTCAACTCTAAGCCTTCTATAAGTTAAACTAATCTCTAACTATGCTAATGTACTATTCCAAACATCAACTCTTATCTTAAGTAGCTGTATGCATGGTACAGTATTGAACGCCATATGAAAATTCATATATTACATCTACTATTTCTCCTTTTTCTATCTTGATTGTTCATTATCTTCCCTGCTGTCTCAACACTTGTCCATACAGCTTGTAAAAATCTCAACCGTTGAGCAGCTGAGGATCATTGAACACTGCCCCTTGGGTCCCCATAAGTGCCTCACCTGCAATTATCCTCCTGCCCCTAATCACCCAACTATAATTTGAATGACTTAACCTAAGGGGTGTGATTGCCTCCTTTAGGAAAGTGTCCAGGTAACTTTATCTATCCCTGATATGGTGCAATGTTTGTGGTTCGGTCTGCAGTTCCTCAAGCTTCCTATAGATGTGTTTGCTCTGGATCACCTTGGTTTCCATCACGTACCACATACTGCAGCAACACCACCTCACCTATCTTTCATCACTATCATATTCATCTAAATTTATTAATCAATGACTCTAGTATACTTGCTCTTTACATTCAAAGAATCTCCTGATTTTTATTTACACTTTATTGTAATTACTTTTAACATCAATATTAATTAAACTTAACCTATTTTTAAGATTGTGAAAAAGACTAGAGGAAACAAACTGGAGACATAACTTACTTGAAACTCTAAAAACTAGTTATAAAAGACTAGAAATATTCATCAATCTTACTCGCTTTCCTGCACTCATGTCATGCTATAGTTCATGACTTCACTCCGCCCCAGGTCTTGCTGTAGGTAGGCCTTTCGATCCAGGAATCAAATTAGCTGTAGACTGGCATTTGTAAGTCTGGGAACCTCAAGAGGAGGCCAAGATCAATCATCCACTGGGTAACTCTGAAAACCATTGTAAATATTTCAGCTTTGTCTTGATATCAGCTTTGTATTGATATGGTGGGATCTTCTATGGGTGGCATGGTGGCTCAGTGGTTAGCACCGCTGCCTCACAGCATCGGGGACCTGGGTTTGATTCCACGCTTGGGCAGCTGTCTGTGTGGAGTTTGCACATTCTCCCTGTGTCTACGTGGGTTTGCTCCAGTTTCCTCCCAAAGTCTAAAGATGTGCAAGTTAGGTGGACTGGTCATGCTAATTGCCTGTAGTGTTCAGGGATGTGTAGATTAGGTGAATTACAGGGGTATGGGTCAGGGTGGGATGCTCTGAGGGTCAGTGTGAACTTGTTGGTCCAAAGGACCTGTTTCCACATTGTAGGGATTCTATGATGATCATTGAGGTTGGGGATATTTATGGCATAGCCTCTTCCAGGTAACTGTTTAATTGCCCACCACTAAATGCAACTGGATGTGGCAGGACTGCAGAGCTTTGATAATTTTGTTATAGAATCATTTACCACAAGGTTTTCCCCTTGTGGCGTCCGGTTTCTGAAGGATGGTCCTCTTCTTCAAAACACACCCACCAGGACTTCCATGACTTGGTCAGAAAACTAGGGAGTCAATTTGTCTCTGTCAGCTGTTTCGAGGGGTAATTCTTCTCGCACTACAACAATAAAGGGCTGTTCCTGGCCTGCAGTGCTTGAGCTAGTCCAGAGATGGGATTTACATATGGTGCTGGCTCCAACAATCCCTGAAGACCCCAGCAGTGGCAAGTACTTCCACTACCGTTGACCATGATAGTGTGAGCGTGGCACTGTAGAGTTGTGGTACACACAGAAAGAGCTGAGTAGTAGAGAATTACATGAGAAAATTTGCTAGAGATAATAGAAAGAAAAGCTTCACCGAACTTAAATTAAACTTAAGACTGAATTTTACTAAAAATTGACTATGTCCTAATGGAATGGATTATGGATTATTAAATGAAGAGTTTATTGGTGAGATGACTCAATGATGAATGTAATTGCAGTCTACCCTTTCTTATAGGAGATCTGTACTTATTGTACAAGGGATTTTTGGATCCTGGAACAACCTTTTAATGATGTCATAGGGTATAAATAGCACAATGTTGACAGAGTTAGTTGGATCGAGCATGCAAGATTAATAGGATTCAGGAAATAAACTCGTAATGATGTAACAAAGGTTAGAGTCTGGTACAAGGAGCATCAGAGGAGCAGGAAGGCTGACGTTTCGGGCCTATACCCTTCTTCAGAAATTTCT
>NC_063345.1:27363031-27377847 GCF_021869965.1 Rhincodon typus | reverse complement strand
TCCCCACCCTTATCTGCTTTCCGGAGGGACCACTCTCTCCGTGACTCTCTTGTCCGCTCCGCACTCCCCTCCAGCCCCACCACACCCGGCACTTTTCCCTGCAACCGCAGGAAGTGCTACATCTGCCTCCATACCTCCTCCCTCACCCCCATCCCAGGCCCCAAGAAGACTTTCCACATCAAGCAGATGTTCACCTGCACATCTGCCAGTGTGGTATACTGCATCCGCTGTACCCGTTGTGGCTTCCTCTACATCGGGGAAACCAAGCGGAGACTCGGGGACCGCTTTGCAGAACACCTACGCTCGGTTCGCAATAAACAACTGCACCTCCCAGTCACGAACCATTTCAACCCCCCCCTCCCATTCCTCAGACGACATGTCCATCCTGGGCCTCCTGCAGTGCCACAACGATGCCACCCGAAGGTTGCAGGAACAGCAACTCATATTCCGCTTGGGAACCCTGCAGCCCAATGGTATCAATGTGGATTTCACAAGCTTCAAAATCTCCCTTCCCCCGACCGCATCCCAAAACCAGCCCAGCTCGTCCCCACCTCCCTAACCTGTTCTTCCTCCCACCTATCCCCTCCTCCCACCTCAAGCCGCACCCCCATCTCCTACCTACTAACCTCATCCCGCCCCCTTGACCTGTCCGTCCTCCCTGGACTGACCTATCCCCTCCCTAACTCCCCAGCTACACTCACCTTTGCTGGCTCCATCCCCGCCTCTTCGACCTGTCTGTTTCCTCTCCACCTGTCTTCTCCTCTACCCATCTTCTATCCGCCTCCCCCTCACTCCCTATTTATTTCAGAACCCCCTTCCCCTCCCCCATTTCTGATGAAGGGTCTAGGCCCGAAACGTCAGCCTTTCTGCACCTATGATGCTGCTTGGTCTGCTGTGTTCATCCAGCTCTGCACCTTGTTATTTCAGACAATGGCTCAGTTTAACTTTTTTGAAAGGCAGCACCTCTGGATTTGTAGCACTCTACTGGTAAAGAACAGAAGTGCCAATTTTGATCATGTTCTGTCTAAAGTGGGAGACTCATTCCAACGCATGCTGACTTGGGCAAGAGTGTAGTGCCTAGGAGGCAAGAGCATCAAGGCTGATGCTTGTATGTTGGGCCAGTCTTCACCTAAACTGTGGTGCAACTAATACAGTGGTAAGACATATAACTAAGGCAGTAAAGATAGCTTTAAGTTAAATAGTATGGATGAGAAAACAAAAAAAAAGACAGCAAGGTAAGAGAGTAACAATGATAAGCATGAGTGGAGGAAGAGGCAGAATGTATGAATTTAAGAGCGCACTGGCAAATAAACCTCGAAGTGGTGATAACAGAAAAAAGGTTCAGTATCTGAATCATTCATAACAAAGCATGTGAACAGACATTTCAAATGTATGATCTGATAGTGCTCATAGGGTCATGGCTACAAAATGATACTGCGATGGAAGGTGTGTGATTTATATATGTTTTAATATCATGCATTTTTGATTAGGGTTAGTGACATGCGGGTTTTGATCTGTGTTTGAAGGGGTTAAATGATCAACTGGTACATATTTCTATTGCCATGGCCATTTCTTTTTAAAAAGAAAATAGAGAGAAACTTCCTTCTGCATATTGGGGTTTTGTTTTCATTGGCAGAGTTATTACAAGCAAACAGTTGGGCATCAGACTTTCAATTTAGAAGGTAAGAGATTATGTTTTCTTTTGATTATGGAAAACGCTCATGACTTGGAAAAAAGATTTTAGATTTCAGTTTGGCAGTTTCACAGAAGTCTTGGCTGAAGTTGGATGTGTAAAACAGTTCCTCTCGGTGAAAAGAGATGGTTTAGAACTGCAAATAACTAGGGTTACCTCTGTGTAAGGTGCTTCGTTATAGATGAAGTTATTTAAAGCTGCGAGAGTCTGCGCTCAGTTATATAAAAAGGCTCAAATATAAGGTAATCAGATTCTCCAAACCAGGAAGTGAAACTACTTCAGCAGTGGGGAAGCTTCTGGAAACAATTATTTGAGATAAAATTGATAGTCACATGGGAAAAGATCAGTTGATTAGGGGAAGAGTCATTATGGGATTTAAAGAGAAAGCCACATTTGGCTGGAGGTTTTTTGAAGTAACAGGAAGGTTGAATTAGAGAAATGCTGTTGATCCGGCAAACAGACTTCCAGAAAATGTTTGCTAAATTGCCATGCATCAGACCTGAGAGGAAGGATATAGTTACTGATCCACAACCTATAAATGTTTGTGGAGTGATGGTCAATGAATTTTTTTTGGGTTGGAGGAAGGTCTCTAGTGGAGCTTGCAGAGGCCATTGTAACCTGGGAATGCTGGATTGAAGACATCATGAATGGGCCACAATTGTCAGGAGGAGTGTATGGAACTGAGAATTTGTGTATAGAGACAGGGTACGATCAGACCAAAAAGAACAGATTCTGAATACAGCTGATGAGGTGTACAATGCTTGATAATTGATTGCATGGTAAGTGAATGTTGAGTTACACTGAGAAGGCCAAGAATCTAGTTTACTGATAGGTAAAGACGAGTCAGATCTAAACAAAATGTTCAGTCGAAAGCAAGACTTCCAGTTCAAGAGATAGGTTTATGATGCAAATAGTGTCAGCAACACTTCATAAAAAACGTATAGGTAGGTGTGGGGTGAATTACATCACTTTGATCCTTAAGGACAGTGGTTCAACTGAAAAAGTCAGGACGTCTGAGATCATCAATTCCCTCAAAATGCTGATGTCCAATTCTACAAAAGCTGTTTGAAAGAACTGTGTATGGTACAGCTACAACCCATTAGAAACTAGCAGATTAATATACAAGATACTAGATCCAACAAAACTTGCGGATCATAAATGCCCAGCAAGTAAGCACAATTTGCACTACCCAAAGCAATCGTACAAACAGGGGTGGGGTTGGCACATTTGTCGGAGATATCTTTAGTATCAAATGGAAGACTGAATCATGAGCTTTTGACAATATCATCTAAAAAACAATTGTTCTGAATTAAATTTCTTTATTGTAATATCAGATGAAACACTAAGAAAGATTAAAAAAACACTTACCTATGCTTGAAAATTTTGAATGAAGAGGAACAAAACTTTCCTATGCAACAATGTTTGTCTCTCCAAATTCTTTGACCAGATTGTTGTCCACTTCGAGGGAACACAAAACGCATTGGCTTGTCTCACTCTGCATGGGCTAAATGCAGGATGATGATGATGAACAATCAGATTGCAATGAAGTCTTACCTGCAACGTCAAGCTTCATAATTATAAAAAGCATGTTATCAATGACTCCACTACAAATGGTCCCCTGAGCAACTTGGTGCTTGAAAAATGGTGTCTAAACGGGGTGACCAATCGATACTAGACAGAGTGCAGCTGACTTTAATGAGGTGTCAGCAGGTTACCAATCCCCTTCATTTCAATGAGAGGCTGTGATCTTTTCATTAACATCACAATCCAAGATAGCAGCTTTCTTAAGCTTTAGACATACTTTAATGGTCTTGGTCCGACGGAGATTCACATTTACTATGAAAATGCTTATATGCTCAGCCTGTTTGCTTACATAATAGGTCTGATTTCTTTCTCTTCATGCAAAATCTTCAAATATGGAGAAATCTGTTCTAGGTATTTTATGCTGTATGATGAAGGAGCAGAGCCAAAGCTTAGAATAAGGTGAAATGATCTGCTTCTCCTAGAAGGGGGAATTAACAGCATGCAGAACCTTGGCCTCATGGATCTATGAATTCTATCCAGTATCAAATCCAAGGCTGGGAGACAACTGACCTGATGGATACCAAGGTGCATGACCTGAACTCAGTGCCATGCATCTGTTTTAACTGAAGTGATAGGTAGGGTGACTGAGATTTATCCAAAGTAAAATTTTTTTGGGGGGGGGGGGGGGGGGGGGGGGGGGGCGCAGTTTGACATCTTTTCATCCTTGTCCAGTGGTTGACCATAATGACTGAGCCCACCTTTTTGTAAGAGATTATCCTCAAAGAAGTCCATTAAATATTGATACAAGTACTGTGTCCCTCTCATCCAAGTGCAAGGTGAAATCAATCAGTTCTGAAATGAGGTAGGATCTCATGGTAGAAGCCATAATGTAGGCAGATAATCTGATTGAACCTAGTGATGCCGAAGTTTTGCCAATGGAGTTGCGTGAAGCAACAGGACTGTAATTCAGCTCCTGGGTCTGGGTTGAATAAGTTTACGTTTTGTTAGGTCGTGAGCCTAAGAGATTTTCCTATGTCTTCTGTGCCTCTGAACCCACAGAAATTGCGATCCTTGGTTCTCTTTTCCCATGTGAAACCATTCACAGAGGAAAGGGGAAATGTTGGGATCAAGCGTCAAAGTGTAAATTAGATTCTGATGCCAATTCTTAAATTAATTGACCACCTTGATTGTTCTGAAGCACAACTACTTTGGTGCCCAAGCATGGTTGCCATAATTTCCAATGTTATGATGTAACATGACTGTGGACTAACTGGATATCAAAATTCAAGTATAAGTGCCAAATAAATGCAACAATTTACTTTTGGGGGAGGGGCAAGATCATTCCACCACTGCTATCCTTGCATGAGGCTGTGTTTACTCCCAGACTGGCACAGACAATGGATACCCATACAAGTAGTTTTGAGGTTAAAAAACTCAAACTTTAATGCAGCCAGCAGAACAGCAGTAAAAGTAATTAGACTAGATGGCTGCTCCAATAAGGGAAACCTCTGCTCCTAGTCACTAGAGGGTGATAACCTATAGTGGTGACGGGAATTGGCAGGAATGGTAGAAAATAAAACTGGTAGGCATGCTTTAACTTAAGAAACCAACTGCATCCTGAGACAAATTTGTTTAGATTGAGCACTCAGTAATTTGTATTTAATTCCATTGTCAGGCACCTGTGGAGCACTGGCTTGATGACCAGTGAAGATGATAAAACTACGGAGGTAGAAATTGTAACGTGGGGCAAAAATCCCCATCAGTTTATGGACATACCCTGGACTTGAAACCCTCTGAAGGCAGAACTTGTGGAAATTACATGGGATTAAATTCACTGAACTTTTGGGACTCCAGAAACCATGGGCTGCAAGTGACTCAGGAAAAGGCTGGCTGGGACAGACTGGGAAATATGCAACCCCAGGGGCAGATGTCTGGGACAGGGGTTAGCTTGCAAAAGGAAGACCCCCATTCATGACCCCCCAGCTTAAACAACGGAAGCCAGACTGCAGGAAACAAACAACTTCAAAAACTTCAGACCTTCTGGAACCTACAAAGGTACAATGCCATCCAATTTTCCAGCCAGTGCTCAGACACAGAAAGACTGAAAATTCCACACCATTGTGCAATATGCAAACCCGTTCCACATATAGATGCAAAGACATTCGCAACGTTATTCAAATCTGAATGAATGCCCATCCAAGGGACATACTGGACATTCCAAAACCATCAAAACCATTTATCTCAATCAAAAAACTATTCACACCTACTCCAGTGATCAGAAAGCTCATTCAGGCCCGAAAGGAGGAACAATAGCTCAACAGATTTGACGGGAGATAACGGGGTCTGCATTTAGGTATAACTGGAGACCCAAACCCCGCACGGAAGTGAAGTGAAGGACGAAGAGAAGGAAGAGCAGAAAGAGAAAGAGTAAGTGTGTGTGATACCACCACTGCGATACCAGCAATGCACCCCGATTCCAACACAGCGTGTGCTCTGAGGTGGGCTCCCGAGGAGAGTTTGAGAGTCCGGGCGAGAAGCAGGCTCCACTTGTGAAGGAAAGCAGGCCTTGCAACCACTGAATACCAGCAACTAACCACAACTCGACGTCCAGAGGCAACTGAAAGCATCCAAAGGCATAAGACATCGACTGGGGCAACGCCAGCAACATTCACCACCATCCAAGACAACAACCTGCTCGCAAGGACCACCAAGAGAAGAAAGGAAACCCAAGCTTCATTTTCTGAAGAAGGGTCTAGGCCCGAAACGTCAGCCTTCCTGCTCCTCTGATGCTGCTTGGCCTGCTGTGTTCATCCAGCTCTGCACCTTGTTAGCTCAGATTCTCCAGCATCTGCAGTTCCGGCTATCTCTCCCAAACCCAAGCTACGCACCGGTCTAGTCCCATGTGTCTAACTGCATCAGCGAACACCACTACACTGTTACCGGTACCTGCGGCCCTTTGCGGAGTCCCAGCTACGGACAAGACCCAGTCAAAATCGCGTTTTCACACTGGGGTGAGTCTAAGATCATCGAGACCCTCTAAACCAGCATGGCTAGTCTAAGATAGGGGAAGGAAAGCAGAATAGGGCTCCGGGTCAGCAAGTATTCTCTCTCTCTCTCCTTCCCCTGTTATCATAAGTAACAGCCACCCACTGTAACAATTTTACCCCTTGTATCAAGTCTTGGCTGCAAGGCTTAACTGGGGGTCAGTTAATTGGGAGACAGGTCTCAGTCAGAGACAGGCGGGTTTTAATTTTGATCTTCACTTTCTTGTTTTCTGTAAATACATTAAATATTGCTGGTTTGTTCAATAAAATCAGAGTTTTCTTTGCCTCTGAAGCATCTGCCTCCTGTGTTTTCCACCACACCACATTCCACTACATATGCCCAGTGTCAGAACTAGGGAGCTGGTGAACAGTAAACCAGGCAGCATTCCCTACAAATTGCAGATGGCAGCTCCTTAGACCTGAACTTTTTGGTCCTGGTTGGTGGGAATAGAGGTGTGGTAAAATAACTGGAAACTGTAACAGGATGATTTCTCATGTAGTCCTGTTGCTAGATTTGTTTCCTAGCAGTGGCAATGGGAGCAGCCATGCTCAAACAGAAGAGTATAACCAATTGTCAAATTAATAACCAAATTAGGGATAGTTTACTGTTTTGCCGCTAGCCTTGCACTCTCACCCATCCCTTTACCAGAATGGCAGATCACCAGGTATATAGAGTCAGCCTCCTTGCGGAGGAACTATCAAAGGGGCTTCTTGTCACAGGAAGGGAGCCAAAAGAGGAATTTCCCCTCTGTTCTCTTGGCTGTGGCTGAGAGGCCATTGTGAAAAAGTTCTTACTGTTCGTCTTTTACAGGCTACTTCAAAATGGAGGCAGCCTTGTCTTTCCCTTGTTGCCTCAGTGGTGCTGCCAATATTTTGCAGTGGCTAGCTCATTGATTGTGTTGTTAGTGTGGAAAGCCCACCTTGGACATGTTCCCTCACCTGCCAGCTCTTTACTAGCTCCTCCTGGCAACATTGCAGGTAAGTCCAGCTTCCCATCTCATTAAAATGTGCTGGCCACCTCATTGATGGGATATCCTCTGCTTCAGCAACATCTCATCTTTTGTTTTCTTTTAAGGCTTTTTAACTAATCAATAATAAATGAATTTCCAACTGTTTCAATTTTCAATTTGTTTCAAGCTACATATAGGATATAAATTTGTTCTTGTTTTGCACATTTTTACATGGGACAAGCGGCCAAAATGACTCTGCTCTGTACCCCAATGACAACTGAATAATGTGCAGCGCTTTACTGGCTTTGGAAGATTTATTACCTTTCATGTTCCCTCAAAACACTGGTACAATATGCATAAACATTGAATAGACTTATTCAGACCCCATTTAGCTTGATCTTGTGCATTCAGTTCAATGTGTTGGGCCATGTGACCCCAGCTCTATTAGCCACTTCAACAACTTATTGGATGATCATATGCAATGTGACTAATTTATCATAGTTTGTTAAATGGGCTGAACATTATATTTTCTCTGTTTTTATTCAAGCATCATTCCTCCTAGGTTGAGAGGTGTATACTTATTCACAATTATCCAGAATTGTTTGGCAACTACATATAGTAATTATAACAAGGTCACCCAGATGGACATCATAGAATATGAGTTCCTGGATTGGGCTGGTTAACATGGTCCAATCAGGGAGCCCTAGATGACAGATATAAACAGGAATGTCAGAGCTTTTACTCTCTGAGAGCTGGCTATGATGAGTTGGACCAATGTTAAGTACAGTGGACGTGAAATAAAGAGTGACTTGGTGATGGGATACCTGCCTCGGTGAAGTTATTTCACTAAAGAATAATTGTGAGGCTATGAGCTAATCAAGAGGTTTGAGTGAAGTTTAATTTCCTTTGAGACATCACTTACTAACAGATCTGGATAAATTCCTTTTGTACACTCTCCTGGCTCAGCTATTAACTCATTTGTTTGAAATTAAGCTCCCGAACCTGGAACTTAAGCAACAGGCTGAGTCAGCTGAATCTTGAGAACAAATGGTGATCATGAAATCACTTTCTCCCAAGCTTTGTTTCCAGTTTTACATTAATTTAGATTTTTTTTCAGCTATTTGTTGTCTGTATTTTGTTGGAGCAACAAAGGAAAATGTAATTGTTTGTTTTTATGTTCTATGTGTTTTGACACATCATTTAGCCATTTAGAGCAGTACAACTTCAATGTAAACATTCATATTTTAGATGGCTGTTGTTTGAATTGATGGATTGACCAGTATAAAAAAAAATTCCAGTTAAACAACAGACAAACAAATCTGATGTAAAAATCATAAAATTTTATAAGATCATACAATCACAAAGTCGTAGAGATATACAGCATGGAAACAGGCCCTTTGGTCCAACTCATCCACGCTGACCAGATATTCTAAATAAATCTAGGCCCATTTGCCAACATTTGGCCCATATCCTTCTAAACCCTTCCTATTCATATACCCATCCAGATGCCTTCTAAATGTTGTAATTGTACCAGCCTCCATCACTTCCTCTGGCAGCTCATGCCATACACACACCACCCTCTGCATGAAAAAAAGTTGCCCCTTAGATTCCTTTTAAATCTTTCCCTTCTCACCTTAAACATATACCCTCTAATTTTGGACTCCACCGCCTTAAGGAAAAATCCTTGTCTATTTACCCTGTCCATTCATGATCTTATAAAACTCTATAAGGTCACCCCTCAGCCTCCGATGCTCCAGGGAAAACAGCCCCAGTCTATTCAGCCTCTCCCTATTACTGAAACCCTCCAATCCTGGCAACATCCTTGTAAATCTTTTCTGAACCCTTTCAAGTTTCACAACATCCTTCCTATAGCAGGGAGACCAGAAATGTATGCATTATTCCAAAAATGGCCTAATCAATGTCCTGTACAGCCGCAACATGACCTCCCAAGTCCCATTCTCAATGCACTGACCAATAAAGGCAAGCATACCAAACACCTTTTTCACTATCCTATCTATGTGTGACTCCAATTTCAAGGAACTATGAACCTGCACTACAAGGTCTCTTTATTCAGCAACATTTCTCAGAACCTTACCATTAAGTGTATAAGTCCTGCCCTGATCTGCCTTTCCAAAATGCAGCTCCTCACATTTATCTAAATTAAACTCCATCTGCCACTCCATGGCCCATTGGCCTATCTGATCAAGATCCCTTTGTACTCTGAGGTAATCTTTTTCGCTGTCCACTACACCTCCAATTTTGGTGTCATCTGTAAACTTACTAACCATACTTCCTATGTTCACATGCAAATCATTTATATAAATGACGAAAAGCATTGGACCCAGCACTGATCCTTGTGGCACGCTGCTGGTCACAGGCCTCCAGTCTGTAAAGTAACCCTCCACCATCACCTTCTGTCTTCTACCTTCGAGCCAATTCTGTATCCCAATAGCTAGTTCTCCCTCTATTTTGTGTGATCTAAGTTTGCTAACCAGTTTTCCATGAGGAACCTTGTTGAATGCCTTACTGAAGTCCATATAGATCATTTCCACCACTCTGGCCTCATTAAACCTCTTCATTACTTCTTAAAAAAACTCAAATCAAGTTTGTGAGACATGATTTCCCACTCACAAAGCCATGTTGACTATTCCTAATCAGTCCTCTCTTTTCAAAATACATGTAAATCCAGTTCCTCAGAATTCCCTCCAACAACTTGCTAACCACCAATGTCAGATTCACTGGTCTATAGTTCGCTGGCTTTTCCTACTCACCTTTCTTAAATAGTGGCACCACGTTAGTCAACCTCCAGTCTTCTGGCACCTCACCTGTGACTATTAATGATACAAATATCTCAGCATGAGGACCGGCAATTACTTCCCTGGCATCCCATAGAGCTCTAGGGTACATAAATTAGCTCCCGGGATTTACCCAGCTTTATGCATTTAAAGACATCCAGCGTCGCCTCCTCTGTAATATGGACATTTTTCAAGATGTTGCTATTGTGTTCCCACATTCTCTATCTTCCATATCCTTCTCCACAGTAACACCGATGCAAAATACTCATTTAGTAACTCTCTCATCTCCTGCATTTCTAAACATAGGCGGCCATGTTGATCTTTAAGGGGTCCTATTTGCTCCCTTGTTACCCTTTTGTCCTTAATGTACTTGTAGAATCCCTTTGGATTCTCCTTTAACCCTATTTGCCAAAGTTATCTCATGTCCCCTTTTTGCCTTTCTGATTTCCCTCTTAAGTATACTTCTACTGCTTTTATACTCTTCTTGGGAATCACTCGATTTCTGCTATCCGTACCTGATACATACTTTGTTCTTTTCCTTGGCCAAAACTTCAGTTTCTCTAGTCATCCAGCATTCCCTACACCTACTAGACTTGCCCTTTACCCTAACAGGAACATATTGCCTCTGGGCTCTCGTTATCTCATTTTTGAAGGCTTCCATTTTCCAGCCATCCCTTTACCTGCGAACATCCACCCTCAATCAACTTTTTAAAGTTTCTGCCTGACACTGTCAAAAATTGGCCTTCCTCCAATTTAGAACTTTAACTTTTGGATCCGGTCTGTTTTATCACTGTTTTAAAATAAATAGAATTATAGTCACTGGCCCCAAAGTGCTCAGTTGACGCCTCAGTCACCTGCAGTGCCTTATTTCTCAAGAGTAGGTCAAGTTTTGCACCTTCTCTAGTAGGTACATCCACATACTGAATCAGAAAATTTTCTTGTACACACGTAACAAATTCCTCTCTATCCAAGCCCTTAACACTATGGCAGTCCCAGTCTGTGTCTGGATAGTTAAAATGCTGTACCATAACCACACTATTATTCTTACAGATAACTGAGATCTCCTTACAAATTTGTTTCTTGATTTCCCGCTGACTTTTGGGGAGTCTATAGTACACTCCCAATATGGTGATCATTCCTTTCTTATTTCTCAGTTCCACCCAAATAACATCCCTGGACGTATTCCCCGGAATATGCTTGAGTTGCAAAATTGGTTAGAGTACTTATGACTTAAAAGGCAGGATGTTAGAATTTGTTTGTAAAAATGATGGGGGTGGGGGGGAGGGGGGAAGAGTGTGTGGTCCCTTTAAGAGGTGATGTGCTTTTCTAAGCTTGGAGATAGATTAAAAAAAAGCCTGCAAGCAGCTGTGGATGCACAGACAGTTCTGAAATTGAAACATATATATCAATTGGCTGTGTGGTTGGCAACCTAGGCTTGTTTTGATGTTAAGGAATCCAGCTTGAATATCAGCCAATTAATTTAAACCAGGCATTTAGAGACTGAAAACCAATTGAATTTAAATCTGATGGTGTTGACAACCTGGGACCAATCCTATTATAAGAAAACTGACAGGTCATCAAGGGTATATAAGAAGAAGGTTTTGAAAATCAGTGTGATAGCAAACTGCCATCGGATGAGTAAAACACTAGCTTTCAACGAAATCTTTAAGCACTCTGATTAAGCACCATCTAGAAGGTACCACAGCACTCCTAGTTAATATTTCTGACACAAGGATTCAATGAAGAAAGAATTCCTGACTGAAGAATAGCAGAAAATGCACAGAATGTTCTGGAAGATGCATCCTGACTGTAATTTTGAGAGTCTAAGTTTTAATTTATTTTTCTTATCACTTTGGTTTATATAAGTGGGACTTGTATTTATTGGAGCAGCATACAATTAGAACTTTGTTCTGTTCGTGAATAGTTAGTAGTTAAGGTGGAATTGTTCAGTTTGTTAGTAGGTCTGTTAATTTGTTCACTGTTAAGAGTTAGATAAATAAATTGTTACTTTTTGCTTATAAAGTGACTATCAGGGATTTCTTTCATTTAACATAGAATCCCTGACATAGAAGCCCTACAGTGTGGAAACAGGCCATTTGGCCCAACAAGTCTACACTGCCCCTCCGAAGAGCATCCCACCTAGTCCCATTCCCCTATCCCTGTATTTCCCATATCTAACCCACCTAACCTAAACATCCCTGGGCACTATGGGCAATTTAGCATGGCCAATCCATCTGCCCTGCACATCTTTGGGCAGTGGGAAGAATCCAGAGCACCCAGAGGAAACCCACAGAGACACAGGGCTCACAGGCATTTAACCTCTCCTTTATAATAGATTGGGAGGTGAAAGGCAGGTTAGACCATTTTTCCCATTTCCTTCACAAATCACGAGGTGAGGTAAGCTTCTCTGGGTGTTTCAGTTTTAATTATCAGATGGCTTTGAGCTCCTTGCCGTAACACTCACTAAATACAGCTGTAATGTTATCCTTAATCAAACATGCCACTGCCCGTCATCTCTTGTCCCCCTTTCGATTCTTCCTACAGTATCCATACCCTGGAACATTAAGCTGCCCGTCCTGTCCATCCTTGAGCCACGTCTCTGTACTTACTATGATATCCTGGTTCTATGTTCCCAACCATGCTGTGAGTTCATCTGCTTTACCTGTTAGGCCTCTTGCATTGAAATAAATGCAGTTTAATTTATCAATCCTACATCATTCTCTACTTTGTTCCTGCCTGCCCTGTCTTTTTGACTTACTCCTTTTCCCAACTGTACCTGTCTCAGACTGAACCCTTTCCTGACTATCTCCCTGGGTCCTTCCCCACCCCCAACAACTTTAGTAGTTTAAATCCTCCCAAGCAGCTCTAGCAAATCTCCCCGCCAATATATTAGTCCCCTTCCAATTCAAGTGCAATCCGTCCTTATATAGGTCACTTCTACCCCAGAAGAGATTCCAATGATCCAAAAATGTGAAACCATCTCCCCTGCACCAGCTCCTCAGCCATGCATTCATCTGCTCTGTCCTTCTATTCCTACCCTCACTAACTCGTGGCACTGGAAGTAATCCAAATTTTACTACACTTGAAGGCCTACTTTTTAACTTACTGACTAACTTCCTATATTCTCTCCTCAGAATCATGTCCTTTTCTCTTATATCATTAGATCCAATGTATACAATGGCTTCCTACAGGTGCGTCTCCCCTTTGAGAATATTCTGCGCCCTCTTCAAGTTATCTTTGGTCCTAGCTACAGGGAGGCAACACACCATTCTGATGTCTTGCTGTCAGCCACAGACTTGTCTGTCTGTGCCTCTGACTAGACAGTCCCCTATCACAATCGATCGCTTGGAACCTGATGTACCCCTTGTTATATTAGAGTCAGACTTCGTACCTGAAACCTGGCTGTCTATGCTACATTCCCCTGATAGTATATTACTCCTTACATTTGCCAGAACAGCGTACTTGTTTGAGATGGGCATAGCCATAAGAGACTCCTGCACAACCTGCCTCCATTTCCTATCTTTCCTGGAGGTCACCCGTCTTCCTGACTGTATTTTTGGTTTATCTCCCTCCCTGCAACTGCCATCCATCACATCCACTAGCTCGTGTAATTTCCTCATTGCCTTGAACTGCCACTCCAACCGATCCATGCACTCTGATAGGATTCCCCACCGAACATACTTCCTGCAGACATAATCATCAGTAACATGGAAACTCTCCCTAATCTCTCACATCCAACAGGAAGAGCACATCACTCTACTAAAGGCCATCTTTGTACCCTAACAATCTTTAGACCCAGAAAATAGCATAGTCTTACTGCTCTGAAAACACTGCTCCAGGCTAGCTTAGTACCAATGTTTTTATATTATTAAAGTTTTATCAAGAGATAGATCTCAATAAAAAGGACCCACTCTACTCACTATTGTAGATTTACAAAAGAAAAACAGTAAGGTTACACTTAAAAAGCCACTTAGCTGCTCCCCTGTTGTGAGCTCCCACACACAGGTTTCTCCAAGGTCAGCTAAGAATTTTGCATGAGATTGTTTTTGTGCAACTGTAGAAATTCAACTGTGACTAAATGTATTTGAGAGATGTGCAAGTCACACAGAGATGAAGTTCTTTGGTCTATTTGATTGAATGATAGAAGCAATTTATTTTTCTACATTAGATAAATATTGAGAATGAAATTAGGAATCACCTTCATTCATTTAGAGTAGTTTCAACATATGCCAGATATCAACAACTATGTAATAAAGAAAGCTAAGTTAAATGGGCTTTCTCATCTGTATTGTCTTCTGATATGTATTTATGAACGCAGTTCTTTGAAGATCTTTGCCACGTATAATCAGTAACAAGTACCAGTCTATTTACAAGCTTGAAGGAAGGTATTATATAAAATTCAATACATCTTGCATTAAATCTTGCTATTACACACATCCTTACTTTATACGTGGAAAGTTTTAATTACTTTCCATTTCTTATACTGAATCCAGTTCATTCAGAGTTGGCTGATTCCTTCTTTCCCGATGTCTCATTAATAATCAGTACAGCCCCTCAAATTTCTCCTTAGTTCTCAATACATAGTGATTATAGTAAATCCTTTTTACTAATCTGCATGTTCAGAATGTGTTTAAGAAACTAGGGCTTATGTGCACAGCAAAACCATTAAAACATGTGAATTAGGCAGTGCATTAGATGAAATTGATGCAAAAACAGTAGCTTTACAATTATGAGATAACAAGGTGTACAGCTGGATGAACACAGCAGGCCAAGCAGCATCATAGGAGCAGGAAGGCTGATGTTTCGGTTT
>NC_063345.1:27298745-27362631 GCF_021869965.1 Rhincodon typus | reverse complement strand
TTTCTGATGAAGGGTCTAGGCCCGAAACATCAGCCGTCCTGCTCCTATGATGCTGCTTGGCCTGCTGTGTTCATCCAGCTCTACACCTTGTTAGCTCAGATTTTCCAGCATCTGCAGTTCCTACTATCAGCTTTACAATTATTACTTATTACACTGCACAAGATTACAAGATATTCCAAACATTAAGGAATTATCTGTTTAGTCTTCCTATCATATTATCCAGCTGGCTCTTGAGTAATTCTAAACTTTATACTGTCAAAAGTGCAGGTTAACCTCCCTTGTAGTCACATTACAAATAAAAACTTCCCTGATCCTGAAAACAGAACTATATCCAGAATTACCATCACTTTCTGGAGCTGGATTTCTTTGCATATATGGACTGTAATTGGCAGAGGCAATCCAGGTGATTATACTTAGATGTCCTCCCACACAGTGTAGAAATGCATAACGTGTAGGCGGACTACTGTATTAAACATTTTCAGGAGAAAAGCCTCTGACTTATTCCCTGTTAATTTAAAATATAATTCAGCATTCAATCCATTTAGTTGAATAAAGTTGAAAAGTGACTTAACATGCTAAATGCCACTCACAATAAAACTGAGAATGCTTTGGCTAAGTTTTCACAATTGTGTAGGCCTGCCAAATACTTCTTTAATATGGAGTACCTTTCATTTTATAATGCATTAAATCTTCTTTGCTGTTGTTTTTACAGATTTTAATTTGTTACCTTTAAAAGTCCCAGGCTACTTCTTCCAGAGTCTAACACATTTAGTATCAGTTGTGAAACTGACTACATTTCATGAACATTCTGAAACCAAATAATTAATGTCAATTATAGAGGTGCCATCACAGATGCATTAGATTCCTCATAATTTTAACTTTTGACGTACTGCAAAATGGCGATATCAGACTGACCTACAATTGTGTGCTGCCCCTTCTATTGACTTCAATGAAAGGAAAAATAGATGTATAAATAATTTAGTTTCACCAATTTTACACTTTAGCCCAAAGTTAAAATTCCATAAAGAGCCATCTCTACCCTGCCCTACCATCAACTCTTTAAATTACTACCAATTTCTATCATCTTAATCAACTGGGCCAGTGGGTTGAGGAATGGCAGATAGAATTTAATTTAGATGGATGCAAGGTGTTGCATATTGGTAAGACAAACCAGGTCAGGACTTACACAGTTAATGATGGGGCCTTGGGAAGTGATGAACAGAGACCTAGGGGTGCGGGTGCATAGTTCCTTGGAAGTGACATCACAGGTAGACAGGGTGGTGAAGAAGGTATTTGGCACACTTGCCTTCAACAGTCAGTGCTTTGAGTACAGGAATTGGAACCTCATGTTAAGGCTGTACAAGACATTGGTAAGGCCACATTTGGAGTACTGTATACAATTCTGGTTGCTCTGCTATAGGAAGGATGTTATTAAACTGGAAAGCGTGCAAAAAAGATTTACAAGGATATTGTAGAGACTGGAGGGTTTGAGTTATCAAGATAGGCTGGGACTTCTTTCCATGGAGAGTAGGAGGCTGAGAGGTGACATTATAGAGATGTGTAAAACCTTTGGGGTGGGGGGGAAGATGGTGCGGGCACAGATAAGGTGAATAACTAAGGTCTTTTCCCCAGGGTAGGGGAGTGCAAAAATAAAGGCATAGGTTTATAGTGAGAGGGCAAAGATATAAAAGGGACCAGAGGGCAATTTTTTCACACAGAGGGTGGTGCATATATGAAGTGAACTGCCAGAGGAAGTGGTAGAGGCAAGTACAATTGCAACATTTAAAAGACATTTGGACAGGTACATGGATAGGAAGGGTTTACAGGGATATGTGCCAAAGGCAGACAAATGAAGCTCGTCCAGTTTAGGAAACATGGTTGGCATGGACAAGGTGGGCCAAATGGTCTGTTTTCACGCTTTATGACTATGATTATGACTTTATCTCGAATTTAAGCTTTAGTGTCAACATGGCAGTTCCCTCTCACTTCAGTTAGATGGCCACAAGTTATCACCCCATCATGGAGAAGAATAGAATGATCTGGACTGATGTTTCTGCGTAGTACTGGGAGACAATTGGAAAGTATCAGCCACCTGATACCAGGTCCTTAAGATCTGGGGGGAGCTGAACCTTGACACTCTCTTCAGCTTTGTCCTCCAGACCAACCAATCACAGGTTGCCTCACCACCAGCTTCTTGTGCAGTGGTCCTCTCAATAACTGCAAGAAATTGGAATGAGATGTCAGGAAGCCAGTACATTAAGTAACATACACAGGTCAAAAATATAAACAAAGAAAAACACGAGTTTGGAGATAGTAGGAACTGCCAATGCTGGAGTCTGAGAGCTGGAGGAACACAGCAGGCCAGGCAGCATCAGAGGAGCAGGAAAACTGACATTTCGGGTCTGGACCCGTCTTCAGAAAACACTGGTTTGTTTTTTTTCTGTCAGATAAATGGACTGTTATTTATGTATCTGTATTTACTGTTTGTTTTTTGCTGAATGTACTGAGCTGCTAATTCAGACCATGTTGTATCAGACACATTTGGTTCCACTGTCAAGTTTTGCTCCTTTTCTTGTGATTTAACACTTGCTGTTGTGACAATAGTATTCAGCTGAGATGGCCTTGAGTTGGAGACAGAATGGTGAATAGCACTGCCTTCCGGTAAAGGATGTGGCTGGCATATGCAAACAGTATCTTTCATTATTTGTTTATTTGTTACAGCTAAGATTGTGTGCTATCTCCTGTGGCTGCTGACTGTGTGATTGTTTGCTTTGAATTTTTGCATGCTGCTGAAGAAATGCGTGAACACATTACCTGTACAGACTGTGTGATAAATTACATCAATTTGCATTTACAGCTTATAGCACATTTAATGTAGCAAAGCGTTCCAAGGTTCTTTGCAGGAATGTGGCCTGTGGATCAGAATAGGCTGGGAAAATAACCATTAGGCTAATGGCCCTCACCTTTATTTATAAACAAATGGTACAGTAATGTCAGGTGATAAGCAAATATGTGGCTAAATGTAAATACCTAAAAGTTAGTGTTCCTGTTGCACCAAAGTTAGCGTTGCAAAAATTTCAACTTGTCCTTAGTCTACACTTTATTTTAAAAATTCAGAGGTGGCCAACCAATTATCCATTAAATTTACCACAGAACGTTAACACAACAAAAATGGAAAATTCTGAATACATTCAACAGGTCTGATAGCAATTGTGAAGAGAGAAACACA
Source organism: Rhincodon typus (assembly GCF_021869965.1). NCBI lineage: Eukaryota > Metazoa > Chordata > Chondrichthyes > Orectolobiformes > Rhincodontidae > Rhincodon > Rhincodon typus. The sequence continues at coordinate 27,359,402 of NC_063345.1, read as the reverse complement.
TTTCAAGTCGCTAGCGTTTTTGTTAGAGAATTAAGTTTAGTCACTAGAAGTGTAAACGTATTTATAACAACATGCTATGTATTTATTATTGTCAATCAAATTCTCTTGCACTGAAGATTAACCGCTATAAGTGTGAGGCTGCATTCTTAAGATTTTGCCTTTATTTAAAATGATTTTATAATTGTCAATTTTATAACTATATATTTATTTTTGTCCTTTTCAGTCTGTCTGTTCTATTAGAACTCATTCTGTTGTTATATTTCTCTTTCTGTACATGATGTGACATTGAATTCACACACTGCAATTCTACTTTCTAATTCTCAGTTCTTCCTTTGTTTACATCTCAATCTTTAAATTGGTTTGTGTTGTTACAAGGTTTATGGCTCAGAGCTCTAATTCGCACAGTGGAGAGACAGCTCTTCATAGTAACCTGTAATGGTTTCCCCTTTTCTAACAACGTCTGCTTTCTGAATCTGCTAAGTTTATGAAAACTCTTTTCTTTACACTAAACTATTGTATAACAAATACTGTTCTCTGTAAGTATATCTCTCAATATTCCAGACTATTCTATCCTTTCTTCACAGTTGTTTACACACGACTACTAATGTGACTTTACCTCATAGCAGACATCACCATATCATTGCCATGTTCATTCTCATTATACTACAAGCAGCATTGGTTTAGAGCATACCCTGTTAGTTACCCTTTTCACTTAACTTCCGAATGCCATTTGTTTCACTATGCCAATATCATCTTGCACTCTTAGAAACTGGGAAGTTGACATTAATAATGGAGGGACGAGAATGAGTGATGGTATTTGAAGGTATTTTTATACTGCATTAAATTTCCCTGCTATAGCATGTTCAGTGTCATATTTTGCCATTGAATCTCAAATGGAGAGGTTAGGACAATTGTTCAAATGTTTATTGAATGGCAAAAATATCAAGAGGGTTGAGAGATTGATAATGGTGAGCTTTAGAAAGGTAATTCCAGAGTTTTGGCAGCTGATGACATGTCAATCAATGACCAAGCAAAGGAAATTGAAAAAGAACAAGAAGCCAAAATTTGCAGAATGCAGAGTGTTTGGAAGATTGTAAGGCTGGGTGCGGTTTGAGAAACAAGACAGCACGGTGGCTCAGTGGTTAGCACTGCTGCCTCACAGCACCAGGAACCCGGTTTGATTCCACCTTTGGGCGACTGTTTGTGTGGAGTTTGCACTGTTTCCTCTGGGTGCTCTGGTTTCCTCCCACTGTTCAAAGATGTGCAGGCTAGGTGGATTGGCCATTCTAAATTTCCCATCATGTTCAGGGATGTGTAGATTAGCTGGGTTATAGGGGGATGGGTCTGGGTGGGATACTCTGAGGGTCGGTGTGGACTTGTTGGGCCAAAGGGCCTGCTTCCACACTGGAGGGATTCTACGAAATAGGGAGATTTGAATTTGAGGAGGGATTTGAATAGAAGGATGAGAATTCAAACTTGATGTTGCTGTGTTAAACCTCTGATATCCACTTGGTGAAGGAAGAGGCCAGATGTCAATCTTTTGTTAGGTTTAGATTTATTCACAAAATGAAATATTATAAATGTATAGTTCCTAACGCTACATCAAGAATGTCAATAATTGTTTCTTTATATTGTTTTGAATACCGAAGAAGTTTAATGAAATTTTCATGATGAGAAGTGATAATGCACCCCAAACCCTGCTGTACCCAAAAAGTGCAGAAGGCCTCAAGTGTAAGACACCTGGGCACGGATGTAACCAGGACAGTGAGACAGACAGTAAGGTTAAATGGGTCTCTCAACTGCCCTCTACCTCATTGAGTCATAGAATCATACACCAAGGAAACAGACCCTTTGGTCCAACTCGCCCATGCTGAACATGTTCCCAAACTTAACAAGTCCCATTTGCCTGCATTTGGTTCATATCCCTCTAAACCTTCCCAATTCATTTACCTGTCCAAATGTCTTTTAAATGTTGTAATTGTACCATTCTACCATTTCCTCTGGTAGTTCATTTCACACATTGCCCTTCAGGCCCCTTTTAAATCTTTCCCCTCACACCTTAAACCTATGCCCTCTAGTTTTGGAGTCCCCTACCCTACCCTTGGGAAAAGACTTTGGTTATTCACCTTATGTATACCCCTCATGATTTTATATACCTCTATAAGGTCACCCCTCAGCCTCTGATATGCCAGGGTAATAGGTCCCAGCCTCTCCCTATGACTCAAACCCTCCAGTCTTGGTAATATCCTTGTAAATTTTTTCTGCACCCTTTCTAGTTTAACAACACCCTTTCTATAGCAGGGTAACGAGAATTGTACATAGTGTTCCAAAAGTGGCCTCACCAATATCTTGTACAACTGCACATGACATCCCAACGCCTGTACTCAATGCTCTGACCAGTGAAGGCAAGCATGCCTTCCTCAGCACCCTGTCTACATGTGACACCACTTTCAAGGAACTATGAACCTCACCCCTAGGTCCCTCTATTCAACAAAACTCCCCAGACCTTACCATTAACTATGTAAGTCCTGCCCTGGCTGAAGTGTATGTAGGCAACGTCTACCACTCTGCCTTCATCTATCTTCTTGGTAACCTCTTCAAAAAACTCATTCAGATTTGTGAGACACGATTTTCCACACACAAAGCCATGCTGACTATTCATCATCAGTCCTTGCCCTTCCATGTAAATTCTATCTCTCAGAATCCCCTCCAACAAGATACCCACCACTGATGTCAGGCTTACTGGCCTATAGTTCCCTAGGTTTTCCTTGCAGCCTTTCTTTAACAATGGCACAACATTTGCCACACTCCAGTCTTCCAGCACTTCACCTGCCGCTGTCGATGATACAAATATGTCTGCTGGTTGCCCCACAATCACTTCCCTAGCTTCCCACAATGTTCTGGGATATATCTGATCAGGTCCTGAGGTTTTATCTATGTTTTTGTGTACCTTTTTGTGTTTTAATACCTTCAGCATTTCCTGTTCTCTAATGTGAAGGCTTTTCAACTGAAGTATCTCTTGAAATTTTCTGTTATGGAATCTATGTTTGGCATTTGTTGTGTTAGAGATCATCACTTCCACTCAAGGCCAGAACATGATTTCCTGTGTGATCACATGATTTTCAGCTTGCTATTTATGTATAAAATTGTTCCATGAGTTAAAAAAATGAATCTTAAGGAACACATGAAGTTCTTGATCTACTAGGATCTTCTAGCATACAGGATCTACGTGCCATATTTAAAGGCCACCTGGACAGCACTGTACTCAGTGCCAGCCTGTGGCATATACGCAGCTTGTGTTGGTAAGCCCCAGTCCACTTGGAGAGGTATTGTAGTGAAAAGAAGCTGCTCCACAACCCTATTTCAATTATGTCTTGCTAGAGATTCTGCTCTAGGTGAGCATGAAAAAAGACAGGAGCTCTTCCTCATTGATGGTAGGAGGAAGTTTTTTCATCAGACTTGGGTGGACTGTATCAAGGTAGCAATGCAGGTCAGTGCCCATGCCCCAATCAATAGAATTCAGACTGAGTGGAGGAAAAGGAACACTATGAACAGATGAGAAAGGGGTGAACTGGCCCCCTTCTTTGCAATCTCCTCAGTTGCCTGCAATAAATTATGTTCTTTTTTAGTATGAGGCCATGCCTCTTGCTAATAAAAACATAATTACCCAATATCTTCTGCATCAGTAAGGAGCCAATTATAGGGTTTTCTTGAGTGAAAGCAAGAGAAATGTTATTACCTGCTAACCCTGATAAAAATAATTAAGACACAATACCATGCATACATACTTCTTTCAGCACAAAATTAGTAAGGATTGTGCCCAATACAAAAGACTGATGAAAGGAATAAACAATTAAAGTCTTTAGGGTGTCCTTGAGGCATAACATCTTAATCTTACACTATGGTTGTTTAGTGTGTATCCTCAGCAGTAACAAATATTCAATTGTCCTTTGAGTTTCTCACTGTGCTGACGTTTCTTTTTAGTCAGGCACACTTCCTTCTTGAGAGACTGAGAAAGTCCTGTCTCCAGCTTGTTCCAGTTTCAGTCAAAAATCCATCTTTCTGCTGCGCCAAAAGCAATTCCCTGATGTAAAAGTTGGTTTATTTCCTGAATTTGTTTCCAAACTTGATAATGCAGATGATGGTTTCATCTCTAATATCAGAAACATGGTATAATATGGTGTAAATCAGAATAGGATGAGGGTTTCACACCTGACTGTGTGGGCTAGGTTCAATGTTTTCTGACAAAATGTTAATTTCAGTTAAGATGATTTTCATTATTCCACTTTTTTTTTCTTCTTCATTCACAGGATGTGGATATTGCTAGCTAGGTCTGCATTTATTATTGATCCCTAAGAGTCAATCACTTTTCTGTGGGTCTGGAGTCACATGTAGACCAGACCAGGTAAGGACAGATTTCCTTTTCTACAGGGCATTTGCGAATCAGACACATTTTTATGACAATCGACAATGGTTCTATGATCACCATTACGCCAGCCATCTATTACAGATGTTTTGGAATTCAAATCAAATCATCTGCCATTGTGGGATTCAAATCCACATCCCCAGAACATTGGTCTGATTTATAGTTGCTAGTCCAGTGAGATTACCACAACACCACTACCTTGCATTGATATCCCTTACTTCCCTTCATTTGTTTCATGAAGCTTGGTTAATTTACGTGGTCGGCTGATTGTTCTGGCTACTGTCTGTTTCTGAAATGATTTCAGTCCACGTAAGTCCCAGTATTAAAATCTGATGATGGCATTTGAAAATCAATAGACCATATTTTACCACTTTTGTAACAGTTAAATGATCTCCTGTGTTTCACAGGATAGGTGGCACCATCTATTCACTGCAAACTGACACTCACGGGGGTGCCACTCAGTCTAACTGTGCCACTACATAGACATGTCAAAAAGGACAGTCTCCTGTAAGTATTCAGGTTCACATGGCTAGTTGGCACTGATGAGCTGACAGTGACCTCATGCTGTCAATATTCTGACAGTTCCTGGGCAGTGCACTTTCTACTCATTTATTGGGGATGCCTCAATACCTAGCACGGCTCATAAAGTGCTGGGACAGGCTTGCCGACAACATGACGAAGCAGGTCTAGACTGGTGGCAGTGTGCCATGTATTCACCTTCCAAGGAGCAAGTCACAGAATGAGCAGGGGAAACCATAATTGTGCCAAGGGAAAGAAAGGAACTTCACAGGAAGCCAATAAGGAATTTGACTGCTGTTCTCAGATGTGCAGTGCCAAGCATTTGTTTATATAAGAGACTGATTCTAATTCATTTTCTTGTCCATTCCAGGTAATAGTGGCCTTTGGAAGAGGATGACATACAAGATACCACAGCCTCCTCGCCAACATCTATGAGGAAAATGCCTGAAATCTCAGAGGATGCACTGACATGGTTTTCACTTGCACTCTCCATCAGTATAAGGCCATTCACCTTGGTGGCTCTACTGTTTGGAGTAGGATCAGGGTCAAAATTTGGTGAACACATCACTGGCATCAGCTCACAGCCAGATGGCAAGCAATGCCCGAGGTCTTAAACATCTGGTGGACTGCTGGAAACCAAGGCACCTGCTGAACCCCATGAGTCTGATATGTTTGTACACTCAGACTTAAAGGACATGTTGCACATGTACACATACATGAACAGAGAGGCAGGGCAACATCTGGCAGTGATGTCAGAGGCCTTCAGAAGACTAGAGTGAAACATGGAGGAATCTGTTCAGGTTCTGTCTACTGTCCTGGCCCTAGCATGTGAATGCTTGTCTGCCTCCATAGAAGGGGTGGAAGCCAATTTTAAGACCCAGGTCAACAGAATACTCCATGGCTGCTGGATGTCCACTTGGTAGTCCTGTAGTCCTGGTTGCCCAGCCTCAATGGCAAAGCAAGTAGGAGGCGAAGCATTTTGACCTCACTCCAGATACCCCACATCTCAAGGAGGCAGAGGGGTGCCATTAGGCACTCACAGTTAGATGAAGTGCCAATCAAACACCTGAGAGCTTCATCTTACAATGCACCAGAGGTGCCCTACCTCTCCACTTCTCCTGTGCCATTGTCTCCAGAGGTCAGGTTGAGGAAGGTGCAACTGCACTTGTGCAGAAGACTCTCAGTTGTGTTGACTTCCCAAAGGATTCTAATAAAATCATCACAGTCACCAGGAAATAGCAGTCTGATGTCTCCACCCCTATTGTGCATGTCTGGGCTGCATCTAGATATAGGAGAACAAAAAAAGAAGATACTTTTTGGGCACAAGGGTGGCACAAGTGTTTTGTTAATGTATCCATTATACACATCTAAACATATATTTATTTGCTGTGGTCTCATTAAACTGCTAGGTTAGAGGAGTCCCTCCCCACAGTTAGCCAAAAATTCCGAGCTTTCACTCTGCTGCGCTCAAAGTTTTCTCATCCCGTTTTAGATGTTACATTTTGAAATTGAAAGATATTTTTGCTTACTATATCAAGATGGTGCAATTTACTTTCATGATCAGAGCACATACGTTTAGCCCTCCCCAAGTCACCCATCAAGTTCCTCCATTCTTTACCTCACAGAGCACCTTGTCATCCTTGTCATCCCTGTCACCTACAAACCTTGTTTTCGCTGATCACATCCATGTTCAAATTAACTTCTCAACATTCCCCTCAGTCCTTAACCATCCAGGTCTTAATGCTCCTCCTAACCTTCTAGCCTTCCATCCTTGAGGCAACCTTCACTATCATCTTCCATGTACCGCTTACGAAACGTTATGCTCCCCAAGCTAGACTTTCCAACTCCCACACTACCAGGTTCAACATATCCTTACATGACAATCAACATACCCTCTGTGACCCAATATCACATGACATATCTCCAGACATGAGCTTCCCATGGCCCTGGACACCTACCACCCTGTGACTCTTGCTTGTCAAACATCATTCCAGGTCAGGTTAAAAACTGCTCTGAGGTCCATCTTTCCACCCTTGCCCAGACACTGTCCCACCGTTGACCGACTGACTCTCCCTCTGCTTGGCTGCTTCCGGGCCAGCCTGCTTTTTTGTCACATCCATCCTTCTCCCAAGAGTGGATTAGTTTGTATTTGGAGATCTTACACTGCAACTCAATGCAAGCATCATTTAAAGCTGTATTGCTATAAGAACAAAGCAGCATGTACACACCTAAAGACTAACAAGAAGTGAAGATAATGTGGTACATACCTACTAAATGCAGTTGGGTAACTGACTGGACAGATTTCTCGATTGGGTAAAAGTTAATTGGGAATCAATAGTTAATTCTAGCAGTTTCAGACGAACTTTCACTTAGGAAGGGTGAAAGTAGGAGGCTAGCCAAGAATGCATTGAATAAAATGATGTGGAGGCGCCAGTGTTGGACTGGGGTGGACAAAGTCAGAAGTCACACACACCAGGTTATAGTCCAACAGGTTTGTTTGAAATCACAAGCTCTCGGAGCGCTGCTTCTTCGTTACTTTACCTAATGAAGGAGCAGCACTCTGAAAGCTTGTGATTTCAAGTAAATCTGTTGGGCTGTAACCTTGTGTTGTGTGACTTCTGACTTTGGATACCATGAATAGAGGAATGGCAAACTAATAGACAGAGATTTAGGATAAGGGGGACATTTTCAAGTCGGTAACCTGTAACTTGTGGTGTACCATGAGGAACAGTGCTGGAGTCACAATTATTTACAATATAAATTAATAACTTGAATGAGGAAAGTGAATGTACTATAGCCACATTTGTGGATGACAAAAATAGATGGGAAGACAAGTGGTGAGGATGACACAGAGAGTCTGCAGAGAGATAACACAATGTGGAGCTGGAGGAACACAGCAGACCAGGAAACATGAGAGGAGCGGGAAAATTGACGTTTTGGGTCAGGACCCGAAACATCAACTTTCCTGCTCCTCCGATGCTGCCTGGCCTGCTGTGTTCCTCCAGCTCCACACTGTGTTATCTCTGACTCCAGCAGTGGCAGTTCTTACTATCTCTGAGTCTGCAGAGAGATATGGACAGGTTAAGTGAATGGGTAAAAACATAGCAGATGGAATATAAAATGTGAGATTGTGCATTTGGTATGAAAATAAAAGAGCTGAATATTATTTTAGCAGAGAAAGATTGCAGAAAGATATAGAAGGATTTGAGAGTCCTTGTACATGAATCGCAACTAGTTAGCATCCAAGTTCAGAAACAGTGAAGGTAATTGGAATGTTCACTTTTATTTCAAAAGGAATACAAAAGTAGGGAGGTTTTTCTAAAATTGTACATGTCACTAGTCAGACCACAGCTGGGATGCTGTGAACAGTTTTGGGCCCCTTATCTAAGGAAAGATATACTGGCATTGGAGGTCATCAAAGGAGGTTCACCAGACTGATACCAGGTATCAGTCCATCTTATGAAGTGAGATGAGTAGAATGGGCCTCTATTCATAGAAGCATAGAAGAATGTGAGGCAGCCTCATAGAAAATTCTTCAAGAACTGGACAGGGCAGATGCAGAATGGATGTTTCCCCTTGTGGGAGAATGCAGGACTAGGCTTAATCTCAGAGGAAGGGGCACACATTTAAGACAGAGATGAGGAGGAATTTTGTCTCTCACAGGATAGTGAATCTGTGGAATTCTTTACCACAGATGGTTGATGATGTTGTGTTATATTAACTCCAATCAAATAGGTAGTTTCTGAAATAACTCCACAGAGACTGGTATCCTGAGACTAATCACCCTTTATTTATACTTGCATAGCACTTGACACTGGTCTAGCTCTCTCAGAGCCAGTTCTGAACCTCTGTCATGCCTGTTTATAATTATCAGCCAAGGCTACCTGGTCGGACTGGGTTAATAGCCCCAATCAGGGAACTCATATTCTGTCAAGTCCCACCTGGCTGATCTCATTATAATCACTACAGTTTCCACCTATCTCCACCACAACCATCAGCACTGATTCTTATTGATTCTAGGGCTCCATATTTGGTAGGGCTCCTTGATGCCATATTTGGACACATTTTGCCTTGATGTCACGGACAATTACATTCCTTCACTGCTTAAATTCAGTGTTTATGTCAGGGGCAGAGTGGCTCTGGTAGAATCCAAGTTGAACGTAGGTGAGCATTGTTGCTGTGAAAGTGCCACTTGATATCACAGTTGACAATACCTTCCAACACTTTGTTAATGGTTGAGAGGAAGCTCCTGGAGTGGTGATTTAATATTTATCTTGCTTTTTGTGGACAGGACGTACTTAGTTAATTTTCCACACTGTTGTATAGATGCCAGTGTTGTAGCTGTACTGTAACAACTTGGCTAGTCTTACAGTTAGTTCTGCAGCACAAGTTCTCCATACAGAGCTAGGATGTTGTCAGGAGCTCATATATTTTCTATATTCTTTACCTCCAGCCATTTCTTGACATTAAGTGGAATTAGTCAATCAGTTGAAGATTTCCATATGTGATTCTAGGGATCACAGAAGATACTAGGATAGCTAGGGGAGGCAATAGCCTAGTGGCATTATCACTGTACTGTTAATCCAGATACCCAGATAATGTTCTGGGGACCCGGATTTGAATCCCACCATGGCAGATGGTGGAATTTGAGTTCAATAAATATTTAGAATTAAGAGTCTAATAATGACCATAAATCCATTGCCAATTGTCAGCAAAAACCCATGAGGCTCACAAATGTCCTTTAGGGAAGGAACCTGCCATCCTTTCCTGGTCTGGCCTACATGTGATTCCAGACCCACAGCAATGCGGGTGAATCTTAACTACCCTCTGGGCAATTAGAGATGGGCAATTAATGCTGCCTAGCCAGCGATGCCCACATCCCATAAATGAATAAAGAAAAAAAATGTAGATCATCCACTCAAAACCTCTAGCTGAAGATAGTTGCAAATGCTTCAAACTTATGTTTTCACTGAATTTCTAGGCTGCCCTATCACTGAAGATGGAGATGTTTATAGATTCCACCAACTTTCACAACTAGATTTGGCACAATTACAGAGCTTTGATGTAATCCATTGGTAGTGAGATTACCCAGCTCTGTTTGTATCATGCTGTTGCCACTGATTATGATGCATGCATGCAGTCCTCTAACTTATATTCACAAAGTTGGCACTCCATTTTTCGGCACACTTGATGCCGTTTACCTGCCAGACCTCATCAAATTAGAGTTGATATCCTGGCTTGACTACAAGAGTGGGGGACATGTCAGACTATGAGGCTACAGGTTATGGTTGAACGCAATTCTGCTCCAACTGATGGCCTGACAGTGCCTCTTGGATACCCAGTTTGAGATGCCTGATCTCTTATGAATTTGCACCATTTAACATTATGTTAATGCAATGCAATATGATGAACACAATAGTCATTGTGAAGATGGGGCTTCTTTTCCACCAGTTCTCCTTGGTGATCACTCTTACCAATACTTTCATGGACAGATATACCTACAATTGGTAGACTGGCGAGGATGATGCAAAGTTTTTACCCTACCACCTGCCAGAGTCCTTCAGCACTTGGTCAATAGTGGAGCTACTGAAGCACAGAGGTTCACCTGCCCAGAGTAGATTTTGTGCCCTTGCTATCTTCAGCCCTTCATGTAAACATAGAGGAATACTGATACATCAGATGAGGGAGGCAGTCAGTGGTAATCAGAATAAGCTTTTCTTGTCCATGTTTGACTTAGTACCATGAGACTTCCTTGGTATGGAAACAATATTGAAGAATCCGAGCAACTTACTGCCACCTGAATATATGCCAATGTTCCACTGTCTCTGGTGATGGAAGTGTTTGTGACATTGCCAGTAAGGTATAATGTGGTGAGAATGACTATGCTTAATTTATTTGTAATACAGCTCTGTCAATTTTGGCGCAGTCCCCAGTTGTTAGTGAGGAATACTTTGGCTAGGATGACTGGGCACAAAGAGCTGTTGCATTTCCAGTGCCAAGACTGAAGTTGGATAGCTTGTACGGTTTTGTTCCTTTTTGATTCTTCTGTAATGTGAACACATTAAGATATAACTTAGGAGCAGAAGTAGACATTCAGCCTTTCAAGCCTGATTCACCGTTAGATAAGATCATGACTGATATTTATGTTTCTTAAGCCCCTTAAGAATTCAATACGTTTCAATGAGATCGCTTTTTATTCTTCTAAATGCCAATGAGTAGACTCCTAATCTGTTTAACCTTTGCTCATAAGACAATTGCTCTATCTGAGGGTCCATCCCTGTGAACTTTCTTTTAACTGCCACCAATGTAATATCTTTCCTTAAATAAGGGGACCAAAACTGCTTATAGTATTCCAAATGAGGGCCCACCAGCACCATGTACAGTTGCAGTAAGACTTTCCAATTTTTATACTCCAAACCCTTTGAAATGAGGGCCAACATTCCATTAGAATGCTAAAGGGCAGGACTTATACAAATAAAAGTAGGGCCTGGGGTAGTGCTGCAGCACAGAGAGAGCGAGGCGTTCATAATTCTTTGAAGTTTGCATCACATGTAAACAGGATGGTTAAGAAGGCATTTAGCATGCTTGCCTTCATTGCTTGGACCCTTTGAATGTAGAGTTAGGGCATCATGTTGAGGTTGTACAGGATGTTGGTTAGGCTTCTTCTGGAGTATTGTGTCCAGTTCTGGTCATTCTGTTATAGGAAGGATATGATTAAGCTAGAGAGGGTTCAGAAAAGATTTACCTGGAAGTTGGTGGGAATGAAGGATTTGAGTTATAAGGAGAGGCTGGATAGGCTGGGACTTTTTCACTGGAGTGTAGGAGGTTGAGGGGTGACGTTATAGAGAATTATAAAATCATGAGGGGTGTAGATAAGGTGTGGCTGGTATCTTTTTCCTTTGGTAGGAGATTTTAAGACTAGGGGGCATATTTTTAGGGTGAGAGGAGAAATATAAACAAGGGATGTGGGGCAACCTTTTTACATAGAGTGTCATTCGTATGTAGAATGAGCTTCCAGAGGAAGTGGTGAATGCGGGTACAGTTACAACATTTAAAAGACATTTGGATAAGTACAAGAATAAGAAATGTTTGGATGGATATATACCAAGTGCAAGCAAGTGGGGCTAGTTTAGTTTGGGATTGTAGTGGGCAAGGACTGGTTGGGGTGAAGGTTCTGTTTCTGTGCTGTGACTATGAATATATGATTATCTGCTGCGACTGTGTGCTAGCTTTCCAGTCCGCATGTGTTGCAGATTTCTGCAGTTTTTCTCCATTTAAATAATATTGTTTTTTTTGTTCTCTCTTCCAAAGTGAACAACTTCACATTTTCCTACATTATACTCCATTTGCCAACTTTTTGCCCACTTACTTAATGCATTAATGTCTCTTTGTAAAATATATCCCTCATTCAACAAAAACAGAAGTTGCTGGAAGCTCAGCAGATCTGGCAACATCAGCAACTTTCTGCAATGTATATTAATGACTTGGAGGAAGGAAGTGAATGTACTGTAGCCAAATTTGCAGATAACTTAAAATGTAGGCGGAAAGGCAGGCTGCAAGAGGGATAAAAAATAAAAACTGAAAGAACTGTGGATGCATGTAAATCAGGAACAAAAACAGAAGTTGCTGGAAGCTCAGCAGATCTGGCAACATCTGTGAAGAAAAAAAAGAGTCCGGTTTCGAGTCCAGTGACCCTTCCTCAGAACTGATGGTAGCTGGGAAAATGTCAGTTTATATACAGAAAAAATGCACAAGTTTCTCACTCTCCAGCTCAATATTAAATTCTAACATGTTATGGTCGCTACTTCATCAAGAATCTTTTATTCAAAATCTGCCTTATTACCCATTACCAGATCCAAGATAGCTAGCTCTCTGGTTGGCTCCATGATATATTACTCTAGGAAACTATCCCTAATGCACTCTGTGAATTTGTTATTGTAATTACCCTTTCCAATTTGATTGACCTAATCAACATGAAGATTAAAATCACTCATAATTATTGCTCTATTCTTTTTATACACTCCTAGAATTGATTCAGTTATAGCGTTTCCCACAGTGCGGTTACTGTTTGGGCGTCTGTACATTCCTCCTACCAATGTCCTCTTTCCCTTGTGGTTTTTACCTCCGCCCAGATGGACTCAACATCATGTGAGCCCAGATTGTCTTTCACAACTGTCCTCATTTCATCTCTTATTAACAGTGCTATCCGCCATTTTTTCCATCCTGTTTGTCTCTCCAAAATGTCATATATCCATGAGTGTTAAGTTGCTAGTTTTGATCTTCTTGTAACCATGTTTTTGTAATAGCTATGAGATTATATTTATTCACCTTGATTTGCACCATCAGTTCATCTACCTTATTCCAAATGCTTTGTGCATTAAGATACAAGGTCTTTAAGTTTGTTCTATTATCAAATTTCCTGACTCTTTTGTGGTTCCTTGGTGCAATATGTGACATTCACATATTCTTTCCCTATTGTTCACTTTCTGGTAACAATTAGCCCCATAACTAACCATCAATCCTACCTTCTCCTCTACCTTTTATTTTCTAATTCTCATTGCAATTGAAATTGAACCCTTCCCTCCCATTATTTAGTTTAAAGCCATATCTACAGCCCTAGTTATGCAATGCCAGGACTCTGGTCCCAACATGATTTAGGTAGAGTTCATCTCATCAAAACAGCTCCGTCCTTTCCCAGTAATTGTGCCAATGTCCCATGAATTCAAATCCCTTCTCCCACACCAAACTTTGAGGCATGAATCTACCCCCTTACTCTTGTCAATCTTGCGCCAATTAACTTGTAACCCAGAGATTATTACCTTTTTGATTCTGCTTTTTAATTTAGACCTCAGTTGCTCATATAAATAGAACACAGAACATAGAACATAGAACAGTACAGCACAGTACAGGCCCTTCGGCCCATGACGTTGTGCCGAACTTTTACCCTAAACCTAAGGTCTATCTAACCTCCACCCCTACCTTATACTATCATCCATATGCCTATCTAATAGCCGCTTAAATGCCCATAGTGAGGCTGACTCTATTACCCTCTCCAGCAATGCATTCCACGCTCCTACCACTCTCTGAGTAAAGAACCTATCTCTGACGCCTCCCCTATATCCACCTCCACTCACTTTAAAACTATGCCCCCTTGTAATAGCTACCTCCACCCTAGGAAAAAGTCTCTGGCTGTCCATTCTATCTATACCTCTGATCATTTTGTACACCTCTATCAAGTCACCTCTCATCCTTCATCATTCTGAAGAGAAAAGCCCTAGCTCTCTCAACCTTTCCTCATAAGACCTTCCCTCCATTCCAGGCAACATCCTGGTAAATCTCCTCTGCACCTTTTCCAACGCTTCCACATCTTTCCTGTAATGAGGCGACCAGAACTGGACACAATACTCCAGATGTGGCCGAACCAGGGTTTTGTAAAGCTGGAGCATAACTTCACGGGTCTTGAACTCAATCCCTCTATTAATGAAAGCTAACACACCATACGTCTTCTTAACAACTCTATCCACCTGGGTGGCAGCTTTCAGGGAACTGTGGACATGAACCCCAAGATCCCTCTGCTCCTCCACACTACCAAGAATCTTTCCGTTTACCCTGTATGCTGCTTTCAAGTTTGTCCTTCCAAAATGAATCACCTCACACTTTTCAGGGTTAAACTCCATCTGCCACTTCTCAGCCCAGCTCTGCATCCTATCAATGTCCCTTTGTAACCTAGAACACCCTCCGCACTATCCACAACTCGACCTACCTTCATATCGTCTGCAAACTTGCTAATTCACCCTTCCACTCCTACATCCAAATCATTTACAAAAATCACAAGTAGAAGAGGACCCACAACAGATCCTTGTGGTACACCACTCGTAACTGAGCACCATGTTGAATATTTTCCGTCCACTACCACCCTTTGTCTTCTAAGGTCTGCCAATTCTGAATCCAATCTGCCACATTTCCCCCTATCCCATGCCTCCTTACTTTCTGCATGAGCCTACCATGGTGAACCTTATTGAATGCCTTACTTAAAACCATGTATACCACATCCACTGCTCTACCTTCATCCACGTGTTTGGTCACCTCTTCTAAGAATTCAATAAGGTTTGTGAGGCATGATCTACCCCTCACAAATCCATGCTCACTATCACAAATCAAACTGTGCCTTTCCAAGTGATATTAATTCCATCTCTCAGAGCCCTTTCTAATAATTTGCCCACCACTGAAGTAAGACTAACTGGCCTGTAATTTCCAGGGTTATTCCTATTCCCTTTCTTGAACAAGGGAATGACGTTTGCCTCTGTCCAATCTTCCGGCACTATACCCAGGACAGTGAGGACGAAAAGATCATCGCCAAAGGCCTTGCGATTTCTTCCCTCGCTTCCCATAGAATCCTTGGATAAATCCCATCAGGCCCGGGGGATTTATCTATCTTCAAGTTCCCCAAAATTCCTAGTACATCTTCCTTACTAACATCGACCTTCTCTAGCCTACCAGCCTGTTTCACACTGTCCTCCCCTACAACTAGGACGATGATCTTTTCGTCATTAAAAACTAGTCGGCTGGCCTGTGAAGGCTGGAGTCGGACTCTCGCTTCCACATGGAGTGCGCACTGGGTGGCGGCGCAACATGGGCTGGTGTAGCCTGGCATGGGTCCCTGGAGGCGGCATGGCGTGGGCTGGTGTAGTCCAGAGCGGGACTCTGGCAGTGGCATGGCATGAGCTGCTGTAGCTAGGAGATGGACTATAGCAGCGAAGAAGGAAAAGTTAGACTCTCTTCAAGTTATCTTTCTTTATTTTTATTTTGGTTTAAGTTAACATGAATGGCACCATGCATGGTGGCGGTATACTTTTCACTGTATTTTATGTTGAAGACACGAGACAATAAATGATTCAATTCATAATTACAGTTTATGAAGAGAGAAGAATGAAGATTTCTATATTAAACTATTTCATATATTTTCTTTTGACTGTTCTATTTGAATTTCAGTTTTTAAATTAAGAATGAATGAAAGCAAAGTTAAATGCTGTGGAGATAATGAATGAATATGGGGAGCTTCCCTGAATAAGTGTGTGTGTCTGATAAAGAAGTTGTGTGGATTTTTCTTTGTTACGTGTATCTGGGTTTAATATCTTTCCCTAAATTGCGACTTTGCAATATTAGTTAGAACACTGAGTTTAAACTCACCTGAGAGTTGTGAGCTGAATTAAAAGTGTAATTTGAAACAAGATAAAGGGTTGAAATTGCTTAATCTTGGCATAGTTGCTCGCCACAATCACTCCTCAGGATCAATATAGAGTAATAATGAATTCTCAGAAAGTAAATGGAAAGTTTAAAAATCAAAGAATATAAATTGGAATTTTGAAATAAACAGTTTGAGCTTGAAATAATTCTGGGTACTCTTAATTCAAATGGTAAAAGAAACAGGATCTCAAGCTTGTAATTTAAAAAACAATTTCCAGCATTCTTTGTTTATGGAGACCATGTATTCCTTTGTTCATTAGCTTTTTTTAAGGAGTAGTGATGATGTCATTACATTTGTAAACTTGTTATTATTTCCAACTGGCAGTGATTTCACTGTTTTCTGTTTAATTTATAATACATCTAATTTATTGATTGAGAATTCATGTACAGTGAAGATTAAGAATTTTAGATTTTTAAACTGTCAAGGTACAGCTAAACCAAATTAACTCACTTAGTTCCCAGTCGAATGTATTTTTTGCACTTTCATTTTTTACCCTTAAAATAGGTGGATCATAAATCATAGAAACAAGCAAGTCTAACAGCTTCAAGACTTCAAGATTGCTTATCAGAATGTGATGGTAATTGGGATCTAAGCGTTGCCTTTTGTAGGAAAAGATAAACTCGTTTAGACTTATATGTTACCTTTTGAATCAAATTATGATTAGTTACATTTAACTTCCTTATCAACTATGGGCACTACTGTTTCTGATAATTTGACTCTTCTTTTAAAACTGCCATGCCTGTATAATATTGTTCTTCATATTTAATAAATTGAGTGAATGGAATAGCAATTCCTATATAAGGGAAAATTTCCAAAATGTAAGGGAGGAGATAAACAAATTTTACATTATTGACAAGTAAAAGATAGACTTAGTTTTTATAATGTTACTATTTGAATTTGGGATAATTTCTACAAAATTAGATTTTTTGTCTTACCTATAATGTGTAAATATTATCTAAGTTAATACATACATGAACATGTAAAATCTGTTGTTTTAACTCTTTGTACTTCAAAGCTAATAGGTTAGAAATTAATGAAAGGATAAGTGCTATTATATATTCATGGGTGAGGTGATCTGTAAGTGGGGAGATAATGTTAAAAATTTGGGGCATGTCAATGAAATAACCATAGATGACAGGATTTACCCATAGTTTACTTTTCTGGGATTGTGGAATGGAAGTTAACACCTTAGAAGGTGGAAAAGAGGGTTAATAGAGATGACTATATCAGTCTATGGTCAGGAATATATACTGTCAACACCCTAGACCTGGAAACCCTTAATCAGAAGATTAGAATGTTGATGGGACAGGTGAAACATGTCCTGTTCACCCTAAAGTGTAATCAAGAAAATAGCTCTCAGGTTGGGCAAGAAGGAGCAGATGCAAATGTAGACATGTAGACATAATTAGAATGCTAGAGGGTTGTGCCAACACTATAAACCAGCTGATCACAGGTTAGTAGAATGTGAGCAACCAAGAACAGGAATGGAATCTCTGAGGTACTGATGGCAACTGAATATTGGTACAATTGAGGGAAAACCAGAAGAGGGAAATACTGGAAAGGTTCCATCCTGGATGATTAATGAACAACTCAAGAATCTGAGCATGAGATTCCCTAAATTCCAATGCAACAACATGTGATATTAGAGACCTGACTGAAGTTTGGTTTAACGGAGTATGTAAAGGGATACTGTGAATGCACTGGGCATAGTACTAGGGTTAACAATAATATCACCTAATGCTGCAGGAATGAAGATATTCTCAATAGACAATGTGGGGGTTATTAAAAAGACAATGTTCATGAAACAGAACAACATCCAACCTTATGTCATCAGTCAAAAGTGTTCAATGGTTGGAACCACCATTGCTAAATGGAAACTGGCCAACCGAATAGTCATGTGCTCTTATCCTATCTATCTGGAACCAAAAGCGATGTGTGGGTTGAAACGTAAATGTCCATAAATTGTACCTTAGAAATAAGTAAGGAGGAACAAGGACCTTGTTAGGGTTGCATATATGGGTGACAGTACCTGTTGTATCACAATTACATTAACGCCATACTACGATGTGGAGGTGCCAGTATTGGACTGGGGTGGACAAGGTCGGAAATCACACAACACCAGGTTATAATCCAACAAGTTTATTTCAAAACTCAAGCTTTTGGAGTCTTACTCCTTCTTCAGGTGTTAGTGAGAGAGGTAGTATCAGACACAGAATTTATAAGTAAAAGAGCAAAGGGTCACACCACTGATGAGGATGTACTAAACGAATCTAAGATGCTGTTAAATCTTTAATCAGTTAGAAAGTTTAATTGATTAATATGCATATGTAAATCCCCGAATTCCTTTGAAGTCACTGTCCTGAGAAACGCACACACAGACTCTCTCTCTCGCTCACATACACACACACACACACACACATACACGAATCTATGGAGTGAATTTGTATTTGCAGATACATTTTATAGATAGTCAGTTAATGTGGCATTTTATCAATTCCTACTTTAGAAATAAAACCAGTCTGACTCCAAACCAAAGCACAAACAGATTCTAAACAAGGCCTCATATATAACATGTACTGTCTCACCTAAAATGTCACTCTTCTTTATACTGTTAAAAACTTTAGTTCCCTCAGGACAGTGACTTCAAGGGAATTAGGGGATTTACATATACATATTAATCAATTAAACTTTCTAACTGATTGAAGATATAACAAAATCTTAGGTTTGTTTAGTCCATCCTCATCAGTGGTGTGACCCTTTGATCTTTCACTTATAAATTCTGTATCTGATACTACCTCTCTCACTAACATCTGAAGAAGGAGTAAGACTCCAAAAGCTTATGTTTTGAAATAAACCTGTTGGACTATAACCTGATGTCGTATGATTTCTAACATCATATCATGATGGGAAGTTAACCTGTCCAGTTCACAAACCATCATTTTGTTTCTCTCTAGAAGTAGATACCTGTACGTGTACAATGGAACTAATAGATGGACATGAAGATGAAAAAGGTCATATTAATGTCACAGAAGAAATTAGAGGAAAATTGAGGAGCTCTAAGGAGAATTAGCTAAATTAAAGTAAGTGCCTGAAGAATTGAGGCAATTGGAGAAGATATTAGAAAGGGTACACAAAACCTATATCCTGGTCGATCAGGAAAGAGCAAGGAATGGTGAAGAGATGAAGAAAATTAAAGAAACCAACTGGTGGGATCATATTTAGGATTGGGGCACAAATATAGAAATTTACCTTTGGATCCACATTTTTTGCCTGCATGTTTTTGTTATTGCTATTGTTCTTGTTACAATGTATCAAGATTTTATTATGTTAATGCTTAAAACATGGTAAAGTAACATAAATGAGCAATTGAATTTCGAGGTAGCTATGATGTGTACAGAACGATTAATGAGTTGAGCATTCTGTTTCATGCATAATGATAATTAATTTGTGCAATTGTAAACTACTGTATAATGAATTGTACCTCAGGCTTATACTGAAAGATGAGGATGCCCAAAATAAGTGAGCCAATATGTTTACACTAATGTAATTAGAGGGGATGTAACAGCCAGACAGATGAATGCAGCAGGAAAATGCCAACTGAGGACACTTTGTGAGACCAGAGCAAAAACCTGACAGAGGCAATCAGGACATTGTGGTTGATCATTTTACTAGCATGTGGTGGTTGACCTCTGTACTGTATAAGCAACGAATTTACACAAGGTGCAAAAAAGGATATAATCTGAGAACACCACTTACAGCATCCCAGAGCTCAGAGAACAAAAACAAATATTGTGGAAAGAAAACCCTGACCTTGGATCCCTGAGAAGAAGAATGTATCCATATTGAGTGACTGAAGATTGGCCAGCTGCCTCACCAGTGTGGGTAATACTAAGGTCTCAGTTCTTCGTCTTATTTGTACTCCCAGAAATCACAATTAAGTGAGCTCTTCTGAATAAAGTAGAGTGGTACTAAATTTAGTGTCTTTATTGTGTCTACCTAATCCAATCGAGCAGGGTCTTGGTCAACATCACCAATCTCCCATATAACTGACGCATAACATCCTTAATTTAATATTCAACTCCTCCTGTAATAAAGGATGGCACCCCATCACCTTCTTAATTACATGTTATACCTCCATTCAAATATTTTCATTCAGTCATGGGATGTGGGCATCACTGGCTGAGCCAGTCTTTATTGCCACTTCTTAATTGTTCTTGAGGTAGCCAAGACATTTTGTGACTCATGCTTTAGAACTCCTAAATCCCTCTGCACCTCAGAATTCTTCAGTGATTCCCCATTTAAATATTACTCTACATTCTTATATTTCCTGCCAATGTGAAAAACTTCACATATTCCTACATTATACTTCATCTGCTCAATTTTTGTCCACTCACTCAACCTATCTATATCCACATGCAACCTACTTATATCTTTTTCACAAAATACCTTCAAACCTATCCTGATGTCATCTTTGAAATTAGCTATCATGTTTTCATTCTACTTCTGCTTTCTTGAACTAAATGACTTTCAGAGAGCACAGTTAAGGGTCAACCACTGGAAGCACACATAGGCCAAACAGGTAAGGGCTCATAAGTTTCCTTCCCTAAAGGGGATTGGTGAACCCTAATGGTTTTTTTTGGCAACAATTCAATTAGTTTCCTGGTTAACCATTACAGAGACTAGATCTTCATTGCAGATTTATTAACTAGTTCAATTTAAATTCTGTCACTGCTATGATGACATTTGAATTCATATCCCAAGAGCATTAATGTAGGTTTCTGGATTACAAGTTCAATAGTGTTACCATTACACCACCTTCACTTCTCACGAAAAGTTGACAGAATTAATGAAGCTGAGTGTCAAGACAAAAACTTAAATGCTTCATATTTGTCACGTATGTTATGTCTTAAGTTATATTGTCAGAACAATCTCAAGCTCAATTTCATCCTTAATATTGTAGGTATACAAATAGAATTATCTTATTTTAGATTTATTTCCTCAATTAGCTGTCTGTCTGCTCCTAGTAGTAATTTGTTCTGGGTTTACCTGGCTCATGCTCACCTTTTGGTTATCCTTAATTTTTTTGATTGCCTTTATTGGGATTCTTGTTTTTCTGTATTCCACCCTTATAGTTCATATTTTTGACATAATTAAGTTCTGAAGTATTTACCTATATTTTGAATCGACTTTCAATTAACACTAAATCTAATTCCATTTCAAGTGCTAGTTTAATAAAACCAAGAACTGCGGATGCTGGAAATCTGAAACGAAAAGAGAAATTACTGGAGAAACTCAGCAGGTCTGGCAGCATCTGTACAGAGAAAGCAGAGCAAATGTTTTGTGTTGTTTACACACTCCCCTTCCCCCATGCCCTGTCTTCAGTATATATACCGCCTTTTCTTAGCTGCCACCAGTTCTGAAGAAGAGTCACTGGACTTGAAACATTGACTCAGCTTTCTTTCCTCACCTGCTACCACATCTGCTGAGTTTCTCCAGCAGTTTCTGTTGTGTTTAATTGTTGGTTTTATGCTGACAAGGAGGAAATGTTCACTCTCTGGTAGAAGGAAAGTGCATTCTTTCAGTAAAATTCAAGGAAAGGCAAAGATCAATTTCTTTGCCAAACCACAGCATCCTGGTTTTGTTTTTTTCATATTTGCTGCAGAGAAAAATGAATTCAACCACAACGGCTTTTTCTACATTAAGCTATCAACGTCATGTAACATATTGCGGCATTTAAGCTGAATCAACAGCTTAAACATTTGTGTAAAAACAAATTAAAAACATGCCCTGAAAATGGTAGCTTTTGATTAGGGAAATGAATACAGATATATTTACATTAAATCTGATTAAAGTTAAAATTAATCCTGCTTTATTTTATGTAACCTCCAAAATGCCCTAAAATTGATTAAACATTAACAAAACTAACGATAGACTTTCATCTGATAATTAAGTTTGATTGCTAATTTTAAATTTTATAGCTGAGTGCACTTGATTATTTCTCTGGGATATGTCAATCGTTCTGGAGGGACTACATATACTAATATGTGTCACTATGTATCAAACTATACATTAGAGCACTCTCGTCTTTCTTCAAACGTTGAAATGACTTAGTTTAGTGGAATATTACTTTTAAATTGCTTACCAAAAATGACTACGTTATTTCATAACCTAATCCACTGTCACAGTAAAAACTGAGATTATAAACAAATTACATTACCATTGCTAAATCCCCCAATATCAGTGTCCTTGGCATTAATTGACCAGAAATTGACTCAGACCAAAAATATAAATACTGTATCTACAAGAGCAATTTGAAGGCAAGGAATTCCGGTCAGTAATTCAACTCTTGACTTTCCAAGGTACAACTCAGGAATGCTTTAGCATATTGCTTGTGTGGATGAATACATCACTAGCAACAATCAAGAGCCTTATAAAAATTTGAAACATAGAAAATTGGAAGAGGAGTAGGCTGTTTGGCCCATCATGTGTGTTCTACAATTCAACATGATCATGGCTGACTGTCTATCTGAACACAATATTCCTGCTTTCTCTCTTTACACCTTGATGCCTTTCATGTCAAGAAATTCATCTATTTCATTCTTATATATATTCAGTGACTTGCCCTCCACATCCCTGTACAGTAGAAAATTCCACAGGTTAATCACCTTTTGAAGAAATTTCTCTTCATCTCTATTCAAAGTTGACTACTGCATGTCATGAGATCATAACTCCATTGTTCTAGGGCCCCTACCAGAGGAAAAAAATCATCCTTGCATCAAGTCTGTTCACTGCTGTTAACAATATTATATGTTTCAATGAAATCCCCTCTCATTCTTCTAAACTCCAGTTAATTCAGGTCATGTCCAGGTAATTTCTTTTCATACAATAATCATTCCAGAAATTAGCCTGGTGAACCCTCACTCCATGCTCTCAATAGCAGTTTTTTTTTTACCTGAAGAGACCAAAGCTGCACATAATACTTCAGATGTTGACTCACCAAGGGTCTGTATAGCTGCAGCAAGACATCCTCACTCTCATACTCAAATCCACTTTCAATAAAGAGCAACAGACTACTTGCCTCCTAATTGCTTGACGTACTTTCGTGGTTGCTTATGGAGCATGATCTACATGGATATCCAGATCCCTTTGCGGATTAACATTTGCCAATCTATTACCATTAAAATAATATTCTGCTATTCCTTTTCCTATCAAAGTAGGTAGCTTCACATTTATCGCTGTTACACTGCATCTGCCTTGCATTTGCCTACTTACTTAACTTGTCCAAATCATCCTGAAGCGTTTTTATTTTCATCACACCACTCACAATCCCACTTAATCTTGTGTCATCAGCAAATGTGGAAATATTACATTTTATTCTCTCTTCTAAATCATTGATACATATTATGATCTGGAGCCCAAACATTGATTCCTGCAGCACTCACTGGTCATTCACTTTCCACTCTAAAAAAGCTCCATTTATTTTCAATCTCATGTTTTAATTTTGCACACTGACTTCTTATGTGGAACTTAATCATAGGCTTTCCGAAAATATGGAGACAAATATCCACTGTTTTTCCCTTATCTATTGGAGCTACATCATCAAAAAAAACACTCTAGTAGATCTGTCAAAGGTGAATTGCCTTTTAGAAATCCCTATTGACTATGTCTAATCTTGTTGATATTTTCTAAGTGCTCTGATCACATTTAACCTATTACTGATTTTAGGCTAACTGGTCCATCATTCTGTTTTCCTTTTCCACAATTTTTTAAACAGCAGGCTTACATTGACTCCATTCAGGTCAAAGCATCCCACTTTACCCATCCCATCGACCACCTTCAACTTTCATTCCCTTCGTCACTGATGCACGATGGTAGCAGTATGTGCCACCTACAAGATGCATTGCAGCAATTCACCAAAGTGCATCCAACAGCACCTTTATATCCACAATCTCCAACACCTGGGAGGACAAGGTAGACAATATCTTTGTTATTTGCCTAAACTACTCTCTGTAGTAGTGAGTGCCACATTCTCACCACTCTTTGTGTGAAAATCAATTTCCTAATGGATATCTTGTTGACTGTGTTATATTGATGACCCCTAGTTATGATCTTCCCCAAAAGAAGAAATATTCACTCTATATCCGATCTATCAAAACCATCTTGACTTGGAGCTACATTGCCATGCCTTCGCCATCGCTAGATCAAGATCCTGGAACTTCTTCCCCATCAGTATTGTACCAACATAACAAGGAATGCAGCAGTTAGAGAAGGGGATAGTGAGCCACGTTCTCACTCACTACACACTTCTCAAGGAAATTTAGAGATTAGGAACAAATGCTAGCCTCCTTAGTGACATTCACATCTTATGTAAAATAGTATGAAAAAGTACAATAATAAATTGAAGGTTTTGCTGTTTAGGGCACAATTTAAAACATCATTTCATCAATCAGAATGAAGCATTGTGATAGACTTATTGTTCCTGATGCTAATATGAACACTATTTCTGGGGTCATTGGGTGAGAGCCTGGTGCAATTGTACGATTGACCCCCGCAAGTTAACTTAGAACTTGCCATTTCAACACCACCATATCTTTTTCCTTCCTGAGAGATTTTGTCTCTTCAAACTGCTCAACAGGAATGATATGCACCCACATGATGCATTTACGGTTGAATTTTAAGGGACAGTTCATCAAGTGAAATTGGAGGCAACCCAGATAGATGGCAGCTATAGAGCTAAGGCAGCGCCTGGATTCAATGGTGTATCATTGGATTTATTGCTGGGTGCTGTCTTGTGCAGGAACAGTGATACTTTTCCCCAGCAATGGAAGTATGAAACCTACATCTGATAGAAGAGGTGAAAAGTACAAAGGTGATGCTCAGGTCATGGATACAATGCCAGGAGTGGTTTACTGACCTAGCCAGTTATGTAGGTTTGCTAATTCATGCACATCCGGTGGTTTCAGACCCATATCTTTCATTTTGTCTTGTTAAATGTGTGGCATGGCATCACTCCTCACATTCAATATTCAGCTGACCCAGTCTTCATTTTTCACGTCCTGTTTATCCATTCCTTGCTGCCACTCACCTCAGTTCTCATATGATGTGATGTATCAGCCTCATAACTTGTCTCACTGAATGCATTCACCCAGTAGACATACCCATAATAGCAACATGCCAAGCACAGGGTACAGCATGGATCACACCACATTTTGCCAGGAATGCTGCATGTCCCATTTTATTACTTTTGAGTTTCTGCACCACTAGTACAAGAGATGCTGTAGAACTCATTTTTTTAGCTTGTGCCTTCAAATGAAGATGGACGAAGGTAGCACATAAAAACAATTGCACAGATTTTACTCTGAAAGTGCTGTCATCATTTCACCGTAAATATCTTATTCTCACACGAATCACTGCTCAGCAAATTCACTGAAACAGCAAACTGTGCTGAACATTGGAAAAGAAAGAATCTTATAACATCAGAACTCCACAACCCACTCACGTAGTCAGGCAGTTTGGTTATGTGGTTTGACCTAATGGTTACAAAGTTCACCATCCTTTCTCTATTTACTCTCAGAAAAGAAAGTGAGGATATATTTTGAAACGGACTTTAACCACAGTTTTCAATATACTAAGCATGGGTCAAACATACCAGACGAATCGATGGACCCTTTATCTTGTATGCCTCAGTTTAAATAGGAACCTGGCACATGCAAACAAAAATGCCTCAGACACAATGTGCTGAATGACCTACTTTAATGCTCTGTTTCCTTTGCCAAAGGTATGTGCTGTGGTGCAAAGCACATAATAAAGAATTTACATTTATCGTCACATCCATGCTCATAAAACATCAGTTTGTCAAATTAGCACAAAATAATATCTAATTATAGTCTGGTAATATAATCCAGGAGTTTAAATTCATTTCAGTCAGGAAAATTGGCCTAAATATTCTTTGGCATTTTTTTTTAACATTCCCTAGTGGGATGAGGGCATCGCTGACTGGCCAGCATTTATCATCTGTCCCTAGTTACCCTTTGAGACGGTGGTGAGTTGCTTTCTTGAACCACTGCAGTCCATGTGCTGTATGTAGGCCCACAGTATCTTTAGGGAGGGAACTCCATGATTTTGATTCAGCAACATTGAAAGATGGGCAATATATTTCCAAGTCAGGATGAGGAAGTGGTCGAGCGAGGGAACCGTGGTTTACTAAAGAAGTTGAATTTCTTGTCAAGAGGAAGAAGGAGGCTTATGTAGAGATGAGGCGTGAAGGCTCAGTGAGGGCGCTTGAGAGTTACAAGTTAGCCAGGAAGGACCTAAAG
Organism: Rhincodon typus; assembly: GCF_021869965.1. Taxonomy (NCBI): domain Eukaryota; kingdom Metazoa; phylum Chordata; class Chondrichthyes; order Orectolobiformes; family Rhincodontidae; genus Rhincodon; species Rhincodon typus. The sequence continues at coordinate 27,332,893 of NC_063345.1, read as the reverse complement.
AGAGAGCTAAGAAGAGCCAGGAGGGGACATGAGAAGTCTTTAGCAGGTAGGATCAAGGAAAACCCTAAAGCTTTCTATAAGTATGTCAGGAATAAAAGAATGACTAGAGTAAGATTGGGGCCGGTCAAGGACAGTAGTGGGAAGTTGTGCGTGGAGTCCGAAGAGATAGGAGAGGTGCTAAATGAATATTTTTCGTCAGTATTCACGCAGGAAAAAGACAATGTAGTCGAGGAGAATACTGAGATACAGGCTATTAGACTAGACGGGATTGAGGTTCATAAGGAGGAGGTGTCAGCAATTCTGGAAGGTGTGAAAATAGATAAGTCCCTGGGCCCGATGGGATTTATCCGAGGATTCTCTGGGAAGCTAGAGAGGAGATTGCAGAGCCTTTGGCTTTGATCTTTATGTCGTCATTGTCTTCAGGAATAGTGCCAGAAGACTGGAGACTAGCAAATGTTGTCCCCTTGTTCAAGAAGGGGAGTAGAGACAACCCTGGTAATTATAGACCAGTGAGCCTTACTTCGGTTGTGGGTAAAGTGTTGGAAAGGATTATGAGAGATAGGATTTATAATCATCTAGAAAGGAATAATTTGATTAGGGATAGTCAACATGGTTTTGTGAAGGGTAGGTCGTGCCTCACAAACCTTATTGAGTTCTTCGAGAAGGTGACCAAACAGGTGGATGAGGGTAAAGCGGTTGATGTGGTGTATTTGGATTTCAGTAAAGCGTTTCATAAGGTTCCCCATGGTAGGCTATTGCAGAAAATACGGAGGCATGGGATTGAGGGTGATTTAGCGGTTTGGATCAGAAATTGGCTAGCTGTAAGAAGACAGAGGGTGGTGGTTGATGGGAAATGTTCATCCTGGAGTTCAGTTACTAGTGGTGTACCTCAAGGATCTGTTTTGGGGCCACTGCTGTTTGTCATTTTTATAAATGACCTGGATGAGGGCGTAGAAGGATGGGTCAGTAAATTTGCGGATGACACCAAAGTCGGTGGAGTTGTGGATAGTGCGGAAGGATGTTGTAGGTTACAGAGGGACATAGATAAGCTGCAGAGCTGGGCTGAGAGGTGGCAAATGGAGTTTAATGCGGAAAAGTGTGAGGTGATTCACTTTGGAAGGAGTAACAGGAATACAGAGTACTGGGCTAATGGTAAGATTCTTGGTAGTGTGGATGAGCAGAAAGATCTCGGTGTCCATGTGCATAGATCACTGAAAGTTGCCACCCAGGTTGATAGCGTTGTTAAGAAGGCGTACAGTATGTTAGGCTTTATTGGTAGAGGGATTGAGTTTTGGAGCCATGAGGTCATGTTGCAGCTGTACAAAACTCTGATGCGGCCGCACTTGGAGTATTGCGTACAGTTCTGGTCACCGCATTATAGGAAGGATGTGGAAGCATTGGAAAGGGTGCAGAGGAGATTTACCAGGATGTTGCCTGGTATGGAGGGAAGGTCTTATGAGGAAAGGCTGAGGGTTTTGAGGCTGTTTTCGTTAGAGAGAAGGTTAAGAGGTGACTTGATAGAGACATACAAGATCATCAGAGGATTAGATAGGGTGGACAGTGGGAGCCTTTTTCCTCGGATGGTGATGGCTAGCACGAGGGGACATAGCTTTAAATTGAGGGGTGATAGATATAGGACAGATGTCAGAGGTAGGTTCTTTACTCAGAGAGTAGTAAGGGCGTGGAATGCCCTGCCTGCAAAAATAGTAGACTCGCCCACTTTAAGGGCATTTAAATGGTCATTGGATAAACATATGGATGATAATGGAATAGTTTAGGTTAGATGGGCTTCAGATTGGTTTTCACAGGTCGGCGCAACATCGAGGGCCGAAGGGCCTGTACTGCGCTGTAATGTTCTATGTTCTATGTTCTATGAATGGTTCAGAAGGGAACTTGCAGGTGGTGATGTTCCCATGTATCTGCTGCCCTTATGCTTCTAAATGGAAATGGTTGTGGGCTTGGAAGGTGCTTTCTAAGGATTTTTGGTGAATTTCTGCAGTGCATCTTGTAGACAGTTGTAGCTAGTGCACACTTCTGCTACTGAGCATGAGTGGTGGGGGGGGGGAATGAATGCTTGTAGATGTGGTGCTAATTAACTAGGCTACTTTGTCTTGGAAGGTGTCAAGCTTCTTGACTATTCTTGGTGTTGCACCATTCCAGGTAAGTGAGGGGTATTCCATCTCACTCCTAACTTATGCCTTTTAGGGGATGGACAGGCTTTGGGTAGTGAGGAGGTAAATTGTTTGCTGCACTATTCCTAGCATCTGATCAGCTGCTGAAGCTAATGTTTATGTGGTGAGTTCAGTTGAATTACTGGTCAACGGTAACCCCAGGATGGTGATAGCGGGGTATACAGTGATGCTGCCACCGTTGAATGTTAAATTGGCTCTACTTGGAGATGGTCATTGCCTGGCATTTGTATGGCATAAATGTTACTTGCCAGTTGTCACCTCAAGCCTGGATATTGTCCAGAACTCGTTACATTTATACATGGACTGTATCAGTATTTGAGGAGACATGAATGGTGCTGAACATTGTAATCATCAGCGAAAATCCCCACTTCAGACCTTATGATGGAGTGAAGGTCATTAATGAAGCAGCTGGGCTTGAGCACTAGCTTGAGGAAGTCCTGCAGAGATGTGTAGCTGAAATGACTGACCTCCAATGATCATCTAGTCAGATACAACTCCAGCCAGTGGAGAGTTTGCTCCCTGATACCCATTGATTCCACTTTTGCTCAGGCTCCTTCATGCCATACTTGGTCAAATGCTGCCTTGATGTTATACTCACCTTATTGCTGGAATTCAGAACCAAGTCTATGTCTAAACCAAGGTTGTAATGAGTGGCCCTGGTGGAGCCCAAACTGGGCATCATTGAGCAGGTAGTTGCTGAGCATGTGTTGCTTGATACCTTCCATCACTTTACTGATCGTTGAAAGTAGACTGATGGAGTGATAATTGGTCAGGTTGGATCTATTCTGCATTTTGTGGCCAGGACATACCTGGACAATTTTCCACACTGTTGGGTAGATGCCAGTGTTGTAACTATACTGGAAGAGCTTGGCAAGGGAAGTGGCAAGTTCTGGAGCACATCATTTTGGTAGTATTGCCAGAAAGTTGTCAGGTTCCATATCCAGCGCCTCCAATCATTTCCTGACATCACGTGGAGTAAATCAAAGTGGCTGAAGAAGGGTCACCGGACCTGAAACGTTAACTCTGATTTTCTCTTCACAGATGCTGCCAGACCTGCTGAGCTTTTCCAGAAACTTCTGTTTTTGTGGCAGAAGACTGTTATCGTCATGCTGTCGACCACTGGAGAAGGCTGAAATGGATTATCCACTCAAGGCTGAATGCATGTTTATTCCTTATTACCACCCATATCTTGTATTGAGATCCTTAAGGGTGGAATCATTATTAAGTAGAATTTTCCAGTAAAGAAGGACATTCCATTGTGTCTTACTGGCTCCAGAAAGATCTACCCAGATAGTCTCATTCTCCAGCTCTATCTCCATAGCCCTCTGAACTCCTCACTTTTAAATACATATACAGTTCTCTTTTGAAACTTGAATGGAATCTGCCTGTACCACTCTCCCACGCAGTGCATTCTAAATTCTAACAACTCTCTGAATAAAGATGTTTTTCTTATTTCACTCCTAGTTCTCTTGCTGACAATCATGAAATTGTGACTCCTAGTTACAGATGTACCAACTAGTGCAAACAGAATATCCTTCTGCACCCTGTCAAACGTGTTCAAAAAAGTCACTTCTTCATTTTCTCTGCTTCAAAGCAAATAAGCCTAATTTCTGTAATCTTTCTTTATATCAAAAATCCCTGGTATCATTCTAGTAAATCTCCTTTGAACTTTCTCCAGGCCTTTCACATCCTTCCTTAAAGAAGGTGGCTCAATCTGAACACCATGCTTCAAATGTGGTCTGACTAATGATTGTAATGATTGTAGCATTACTTCTTTACTTTTATACCCTCTGCCTCTATTTATAGACCCAAGGATCCTATAAACCTTTTTAACAACTGTTTCAACTTGCCTGGTCACCTTCAGTGAGTTATGCACTGTAGCCCTAAGGTTTCTTTGCTCCTGTAGTCTTCTCAAAGCTGTACTATTGACCCTGAAATCTCTCTCTGTGTTTCTTCTACCAAACTGCATTACCTCATATTTTTCAGCATTGAAATTCATCTTCCAGCCGTCTGTCCATTTTGCCAATTTGTCAATGACCCTCTGAAGTCACTGGGCATCATCTTCATAATTCATTCCTCTCCCTTGCTATCTCCAAATTGTTTATATCAATCAGAAAAAGCAAGGGTCCCAACACTGAGCCATGGGAAACTTTCAACACAACTCCAGTCTGAGAAACGCCCATTTATACTTAACTTCCACTTTCTTGCTTCTAGCCAACTTTTAATCTATGCTGCCAAGTACCCATTAACCCCAAACATTTCTAATTTACTAACTAACCTGCTATGCGGCACCGTACCAAATGCTTTCTGAAAGTCCAAATATACAACATCCACAGCACTACCCTCATCCACAGTTCATCAAAGAACTCAAATAAATTTTTCTGACATATCCTGATCTATGACAAAGACATTTTGACTATCTAATATTAATTTACCTTTCTGTAAGCGTAAATTTACCTTACCCTGCATTCTGCCTCCATTAATTTCCCCATTATTGATGTCTAGCCGACAGGTCTGTAGTTTCCTGGGTTATACTTTGTCCCTTTCTTAAACTAAAGCATCGCATTTGCAATCCTCCAGTCCTTCCGGACTAATCTTATGTTCAGAGAGGCCTGGAAAATTTATGTCAATGGCTTCATGATTTGCTCCCTAACCTCTCTCAGCAATCCAGGATGCATCCCATCTGGGCTTGGCGACTTCTCTACCTGGAGTGCTGCCAGCATTTTAGGCACCTCTTCATTATCTATCGCCACGCTGCTCAGTGGCTCAGCATCACATTTTCAACAGGGCCATTGTCACCATTTTCTAATTTGTTACAAACAGAAGCAAAGTACTCATTGACTATCTCTGTCTTTTGCTTCAGTATACAGTTTACCTTTCTTGTTCTTTAGGGGCTTCATACTATCCTTTGTTAATCTTTTATTAGTCATATGTTTGAAGAACATTTTACTATTTGTTTTAGTGCAGCCTGCCATCCTTTCCTAATATTCCTCTTAACCTTCCTTATCTCAGCCTTAGCCTTTAATGCAAATGAGAAACTCCTCCTGATTTCTATTGTTATTATTATCCATTATGAATCATAAGCCTCCTTTTCTTCCTTATTTTCTGATCAAAATTCTTATTTATCCAGAGTCCTCTACCTTTGGATACCTTGTATTTATGTCTAATGGGTATATACCTAGCTTGCAATCTACTCAATTCCTTTTGAAAATCTCCCATTTTTCATCCACTGCTTTAGCTATGAAAATTTTTCTCCAAACAGCCTTCTTCAGTTCATATTTTAGACTCGTAAAATCTGCCATTTTCCAGTCTGAGATCTTACTCCTTGACTTATTTTTATCCCTTTTAACTTAACATTGAATCTTATTATATTATGATCACTATTTCCTAAATGGTCTCCTATTTTGATGTTCTCCACTTGGTCTGCCTCATTTACCACGTCCAGATCTAGCACGGTGTCCTCCTGGTAGGACTGGAAATGTATTCTTTCCAGCAGTTCTCCTGTATAAATTGCAAGAATTTCTCCTCTTCAGTGCCCCACACTCTACCTTTTCTCCATGCTACACTACAGTAATTGAAATTAGTAGCTATCATAACCCTACTTGTTCTGCAGATTTCTATAATCTGCATATAACTGCTGTCTTCTACTTCCTCCTCATTATTTGGAGGTCTGTAATAAATATTCAACAGCGTCACTGCTTTCTTTCTGTTTCTCACCTCCAGCCATATAGATGCTAATTTAGGAACAACATCTCATTCAAGGGCTATAATATTATCACTGATCAAGACTGCTAGACTTCCACCATGCCTGCAGCGGTCTACCTGTGACCCCAGACTCACAGCAATGTGCTTAATGATTACCTACCCTCTCAAAAACCCGAGAAAACATTCAATTATATCAACTGGAAAAAATATTTTAAGAAAGGACAAACCACCTCGACACCAGAAACAGCAACAGTAAACTCAACCTGGCAACCTTGCAAAGTCCTCTTTACCAATACCTTGGTTAGTGCCAAAATTGGAAGAGCTGCCTTGCAGACTAGTCAAAATACAGTCTGACATAGCTAGGCTCACGGAATCATGTAGTACACAAACAATGTCACAGACAACACCATAACATCTCTGAGAGATAGTAAGAACTGCCGATGCTGGAGTCTGAGATAACACAGTGTGGAGCTGGAGGAACACAGCAGGCCAGGCAGCATCAGAGGAGGAGGAAAGCTGACATTTCAGATCGGGGCCCTTCTTCAGAATGGGAATGGGTGAAGGGAGCTGGGAAATAAATAGAGGGAGGAGGGGTGGGGCTTGGGAAGGTAGGTGGGATGGTGACAGGTGAGTGCAGGTAGGTAGTGGTGGGGATTGGTCAGTGAGGTGGGACGGGCGGATAGGTGGGAGAGGGGATGGACAGGTCAAGGAGGCGGGGATGGGAGGGAGGGTTGGTCTTGGGATGAGGCCAGGGGTGGGGAGATTTTGAAGCTAGTAAAGTCCACATTGAGACCATTGGGTTGTAGGCTCCCAAGGAATATGAGGTGCTGTTCCTCCAGTTTCTGAGTGGCATCGTTGTGACACTGGAGGAGGCCCAGGATGGACATGTCGTTCAGGAGTGGGAGGCGGAGTTAAAGTGGTTCGCGACTGGAAGGTGTTGTCATTTGTCGTGAACCGAGCATAGGTGCTCTATAAAGTGGTCTCCTAGCCTCCACTTGGTCTCACCGATGTAGAGGAGGCCACATCGGGAACAGTGGATATAATTGACCACATTAGCAGATGAGCAGGTGAACATCTGTTTAATGTGGAAGGTTTTTTTGGGGCCTGGGATGGGGGTGAGGGGGGAGGTGTAGGGGCAGGCGTCGCACCTCCTACAGTTGCAGGGAAAGGCGCCGGGGTAGTGGGGCTAGTGGGCAATGTTGAGTGGATGAGGGAGTCCCGGAGAGCGCGGCCCCTCCAGAAGGCAAATAAGGGTGGGGAGAGAAATATATCCTTTGTAGTGGGGTCAGATTTCAGGTGGCGGAAGTGGCGGAGAATGATGTATTGAATCCGGACATTAATGGGGTGATACGTGAGGACAAGGGGGATTCTGTCTTTGTTTTTATTGCAGGGACGGGGTGTGAGGGCAGAGATGCAGGAAACGCAAGAGATGTGGTCGAAGGCATTTTCGACCACTGAGCGGGGGGTTGTTGCGGTTCTTGAAATACGAGGACATCTGGGATGTTCGGGAGTAGAACACCTCATCTTGGGAGCAGATGCGGCAGGGGCGGAGGAATTGGGAGTAGGGGATCACATTCTTGCAAGAAGTGGGTGAGAGGAGGTGTAGTCAAGGTAGCTGTGGGAGTTGGTGGGCTTGAAATAGATATCAGTTTCGAGATGGTCACCAGAAATGGAGAGAGAGAGGTCCAGGAAGGAGACAGAGGTATCAGAGGTGGTCCAGGTGAACTTGAGGTTGGGGTGGAAGGTGTTAGTAAAGTTGATGAACTGTTCGAGCTCCTCGTTGGTGCACGAACATCTCTGGTTATATCCTGTTCCACTGGTAGGACAGACTTATTGCAGGTAGCAAGACAGTGGTATACATTTGGGAGGGATTTGCCTTTGTAGTCATTTATATTGTCTGTGGATCCCATGAAGTTTCACAGTATCTGGTCACGGGTAAGCACACCTTCTGCTAGTTATCACATATTACCTCCCCTGGGCTGATGAATCAGTTCTCCTCCATGTTGACCAACACATTGATGAGGCACTGAGGGTAGCAAGGACAAAGAATGTATGCTAGTTACGGACTTCAGTTACCTCATTATGCCTTCATTAGATTTAGAGAATGTTCCTTCAGATTGGAATATAGCAAATGTAACTTCTTTACTCAAAAAGGAAGAGGCAGAAAATGGGAAAATACAGCCCAGTTAACTTAACATCTCTCATAGGGAAAACGTTAGAAGCTATTGTTAAAGACATTATAAGAGAGCACGAGACTAAGCTCAACGTAATCAGGCAGAACCAATATGGTTTTGCCAACTACTCATTTATTGTAGTCATTTGAAGAAGTAACTTGTGCTGTTGATAAAAGGGAACCAGTGGATGCATTGTATTTAGACTTCTATATGGCATTTAATTAGTTGCTACATTAAAGGTTATTGCAGAAAATAAAAGCTCACAGTATAGGGGATAACATTAGTATAGGTAAAAGATTGGCTGGCTAACAGGAAACAGACAGTCTGAATAAATGGGTCTTTTTCAGGCTGGCAAGGTTTCATGAGTGGTTTGCAATGGGGGTCTGTGCTGTGGTCAAATGATCATGGGCCCAAATTAGATATTTTCAATTGACCCACAGCCAAAGCAATCAAGCCTGTCAGACACCTAGAAGTCAATGAAGACTCAGTGAAGATTCAGTGAAGACTGCAAGGAAGACTCTTGGTGGAAAACTGTGCATCAACCCAAGAAAACCCAGGAGAAGATCTGCCCTAACCTGCAAGGCCCACCTTCATGGAAGAGAGCCAGCCCAGCTCAATGGCCCAGCTCAAACACGTGGATTATTATGTAATATCTTTTCTCAGACAGAGTTAAATAAAGAGTAAATAGTGTGGGAATTTAGGAAAGGCTCACATGATTTTTTTAATAGGCATATTTTGTTAACAAAATAGAGTTGAACAGCAAACTGAATTCCACGTCCCTTTGTCTGCCTCACCACCAGGAGCACTTGGGTAAAACAAAACTGGTCAAAGTGTGCCACTTAACAATGTGTGATACAGGATAGTCCTGGAACAGATTTAATGACACAAGCCTAGGCATTCATGAGGTGCCTTGGGCCATCAGCAGCAGCATTATACATTACCATCAAGCCAGGGGATCAACTCTGGTTTAATGAAGATTGTAGGAGGGTATGCCCTCAGCAGCACCAAGCATACCTAAAAATGACGTATCAGTCAGGTGAAACTACCAAACAGGACCACTCGCATGTCAACATAAGCAGCACGTGATAGACAGAGCTAAGCAATTGCACAACTACCAAATCAAAGATCTAAGCTCTTCAGTCCTCCAGCCCATTTGTGCATGGTGATAGACAATTAAACAACTCACTGGTGGAGAAGAAGGTTCCACAAATAATACTCATCCTCAATGATGGAGGAGCCCAGCACATTGGTGCATTCACAGCAATCTTCAGCAAGAAGTGCTGAGTGGCTGATCCAACACAGTCTCCTCCTGAGGTCTTCAACTGATGACAGCTTTCAGTCAATTCAATTCACTCCATGTGATATGAAGAAATGGTTAGAAACATTGAATACTGCAAAGGTTATGGGTCCTGTCCACAGTCCAGCAATAGTACTGAGGACTTGTGAACCAGACTTTGCCATGTTTCTAGTGAAGTTGTTCAGCTACACCGCTGGCATCTACTGGGCGCTGCAGAAAACGTCCAAGGTTTTTCACATACACAAAAATCAGGACAAATCCAACACAGCCAACTACAGCTCTTTGGCCTACTCTCAATCAGCAGTAAGGTGATTAAAGTTTTCATCAATATTGCTGTCAAGCAGCTAGTGCATAGCTGTAACCTTCTCATTGGCACTCAGTTGAGGTTCTGTCAGGACCACTGAGCTCCTGATCTCATCACGTCCTTCACTTCAGAATGGACAAAAGAACTGAATTCCAGCACAAAGGAAGATCGTTGTGGTTTTCGGTATCACTCATCTCAGCTCAAGGACATCTCTTCAGGAGTTCCTCAGGATAATGCCTAAGGGTCAACCATTTACAACTGCTTCATCAATGACCTTCTTTCAATTATATCAAAAGTAGGAATATTTATGACCAACTGTGACTCCTCAGATACTGTAACAGTCTGTGTCCATATGTTGCAAGACTAGGAGAATATTCAGGCTTAGAGCGAGATGTGGCAAATGACATCTGCATCACACAAATGTCAGAAAATGATCATGCCCAACAAGAGAAAATCTAACCATCACCTTTTGACAGTCAATGGTAATATCATCACTGAATATCCCATTATTAACAAAAACCAAAAGAACTGTGGATACTGTAAACCAGGAGCAAAAACAAAGTTGCTGGAAAAGCTCAGCAGGTCTGGCAGCATCTGTGGAGGAGAAAACAGAGTTAACGTTTCATGTCCGGTGACCCTTCGCTTGGGAACCCTGCAGCCCAATGGTATCAATGTGGATTTCACAAGTTTCAAAATCTCCCCTCCCCCTACCGCATCCCAAAACCAGTCCAGCTCGTCCCTGCCTCCTTAACCTGTTCTTCCTTCCACCTATCCCCTCCTCCCACCTCAAGCCGCACCTCCATCTCCTACCGACTAACCTCATCCTGCCCCCTTGACCTGTCCGTCCTCCCTGGACTGACCTATCCCCTCCCTAACTCCCCACCTACACTCACCTTTACTGGCCCCATCCCCGCCTCTTCGACCTGTTTGTTTCCTCTCCACCTATCCTCTCCTCTATCCATCTTCTATCCGCCTCCCACTCTCTCCCTATTTATTTCAGAACCCCCTTCCCCTCCCCCTTTTCTGATGAAGGGTGTAGGCCCGAAACGTCAGCCTCTCTGCTCCTATGATGCTGCTTGACCTGCTGTGTTCATCCAGCCCTGCACCTTGTTGTCTCGGATTCACCAGCATCTGCAGTTCCTACTATCCCTTGAGGGAAGTTGGTTTCTGTCTCTCTTCCTTTTGAATAAAGGATTATTACATTTGCTATTTTCCTGTCTAATGGAATCTTCCAACATCTAGGAATTTTGATAAATCAGAGCCAACACATCAACTATCTGACCAACAACTTCTTATAAGATCCTACAATGAAGTGCATCAGAACTTAGGGACTTGTCAACCCACAGCTCCAACAATTTATTCAATATCAGTTCTCTTGGATTGTAATTTTCTTGACTTTTCTCTCTCCTTTCCATTTCCTCATTTACAGCAATTTCTGGTATTTTGCATATCTCCTCTAAGACTGATGAAAATTACCAGTGCAATTCATTGGTCATAGCCCCGTTTTCAATTATTGATTCCCCAGACTCATAATCTTTAGGAGGGCTACTTTGAGGCAATTTAACTCCGAGATCATTAATTAATCCGATCTCACTGCACAATACCAGGCTAAGTACAGCATCCTCTCTGGTCAACTTTAGAACATGCTGCTCTAAGAAAATATGCTGAAAACATTCTATGTGCTCTTTCCTTAGACTATCTTTGCCCATCTGATTTTTCCAGTCTTTACATTGGTTTAAACTGCTGTACTTTTCTGACAAACCCCCAACGTTTCTTCATTTATACTCCATCCTACTGTATGGTTACTGTTAGGGAGCCTTTATACCACTCTCACAAGAGATTTCTTGCTTTTATCATTTCTCATGTCTACTCAAACTGCTTCTACACTTTTTTTTAAACTTAGGTCGTACTTCTCTGTTGTGTTCATACCATCACTCATATTTAAGTTGCCTCAAGATAGCACCACCTCGCCTGAAAGTGACGTGTTGTTTCGAGGTGCAAGGGAAAGAGGCCAGAGCTCGGTTTGAGGTTTCAGAAAGCGAGCGTTCACTCCGATCTGTAACCGAGCTTCGTAGAACCAAAACAAATTCCGGTCATTTCCCGGCGCTCGAAAGCGAACAGAAATGGACCATCCAATCTATCACGGGAAAATCAACCGGGAGCTCGGGGAGAAGTTGCTGTGCAGAAACGGCAAGGACGGGAGCTACTTGATCAGAGACAGCGAGTCTCTGCCAGGAGTCTACTGCCTGTGTGTCCTGTGAGTACCAGTCTGTCACCCAGAACCCCGGCTCCCGCTCAGAACCGCTGCAGAAATTCACATTGGAAATATATCGCGTACAATAAACCCCTCGCCTCAAATGCACTATTGAGGCTTCTCCCCCGTCTCAGCATAGATTCAGTGCAGAAAGGAGAAAGCTCCCATTCAGATACGCGAGATTTGCGCATCTTAAATTATTATTCAGAAATGAGATTATTAACTTGCTCATTGCCACTCAAACCCCAACATATCGCTCTCCGTTTGGTCCAGTTGGGAAGTTTTACTTGTGTTAGTCCCGGAATGGATCCTAGTGATCCACTGCTTCTACAGCTGACAACCCGGTCTAAGCGACAGCAAGTCCTGTTTCATAGGATTAGTCCCTTTCACCAAATTGACAAACAAAATGCAAGTTTTGTTTTTCAAATTTCTCCCCTTTAAGTAGCTGTAACTGGTTAAGAACAACGTAAACATCCCCGCCCTGCCAGTATTTTAGATTGTCCTGGCATGCAGTCTGCAGTTTGAACTGCCAGGGGAGGACAACGTGAAGCATTACAAGAGATGAGAAAAAACAGATAAATGCTCGAAATCTGCAACTCGATAGAAAATGTTAAAAGCACACAACAGGTGCTCAACATCCGAGACAGGAAACAATTATTAGCTGCAAAAGCAAAAACATGAACTCAATTTCTCTCTACATATGCTGTCTGACCTGCGGAACATTTCCAGCATTGGTGCTATGGTTAGTGGAAACCTGAAAAAAAGGAAAATGCCGGCAATACTCAGCAGATCAGACAGCATTTATTGGGAGAAATTGAGTTCATGCTTTAAAGTTAAATGAACTTCTTCAGAACCGTGTTTGGCGTGGCACGTGCTAAGTATTTCCAACGTTTTCTGTTTCTGTTTTGGCCCGAATTAATGCTTTGGTTGGGGTTCCTCGCATAGCTCCCCGTCAAAACGTTAATTAGCATACCTTTTGATCTTCTCATATTGACAGACTTGCTATTCTGAAGGAGATAGTGAGAACTGCCGATGCTGGAGTCAGAGATAACAACAGTGTGGAGCTGGAGGAGCTCAGCGGGCCAGGCAGCATCTGAGGAGCAGGAAAGTTGACCCTTAGAAAAAAGAAGGGTCGCGATCCGAAACGTCGACTTTCCGGCTCCTTTGATGCTGCCTGACCTGCTGCGTTCCTCCAGCTCCATACTGTGTTGTCTGCTATGCTAAAGGCTTCTGCGTTGAAGGATGAGGGAAGAAACAAACGGCTACGAAATTGCCTCTCTGCTCGCAGAGGAGTGAGCTTCATAATTCGAAAGAACCAAGTCCATTTGAGCAGAGAGCAAACTTGATAAACCTTCCATTCAGCGCATAGAATCGTTGAATTGTGCAGCACTGAAGGACACCAGTTGAGTCATGGTGTATCTGACAGCTCTTTTGAATTTAGAGTTCGTGTATAGAGTGAATTATGAGGGTTCCTGTGGTAGTGTCCCTACCTCTGAGTCAGGAGGCCCAGGTTCAAATACCACCTGCTCAAGAGGTGTGTAATAACATTTGGAACAGGTTAATTAGGAAAACTGTCTAGAGTGAACTGTGCAGGGTTTCCCTCAGGATTACTGAACGTTCCCCCAAAACTAACCCCAGTGAAGCCTTGCAAAACCAGCTGACCTCTGTGTGCAAGTTCTTGGTAGGTGACAGAAATGCAGTTTTACAAAATTCATCCTCAAAACTGCTTTTATAATTATGCAGTTTGAGGTATGTCAAGATAAAATCACTAAGTAAGCAATACCAGAGACACCTAGAATTGACCATTGCGACATGTGTCGGGGCTGTTTTCTCATTGATAGGAGAATGTGAGAAAAATAAATCCATGCCACAGATTAACCTAAGATACTAAATAACTGTATAGCAGTGAAGTTTTTGAAATAGAGGCTAACTTCTTACAATTGTGGGTAGTATGTTCAACTGCTGTAATTTTCTTGTTTTCTCTCCCTTCATCTTTTGAAGCTACTATTTCTTGGAGAAATGTTCCATGGTTCCATGGGCCAGGCTGACCTCTGGTATTGTATCCTGTTATGAGTCTGAGCAGTGAGTCAGCAAGTTATTCAAAAATTGGAGATGATTCTGTTTCTATCATGTCCTATCTTTGACGCAGTAACATTTTCTATTATGCTCCACTGGAAAGGAATCAGAAACAAGAATCTATGTAAGGGACTAGGACAATATACCTAATTTCAGGGTATTCATTCAGTCCTTGTATCCTTATCTTTGGGAGAAATTGCAATTTAAATAATCCCAAAGCTTCTGATGTCATTATCTTGGCTAATCTTCTCAAATGTCGATGATTGATTAGATTGATTAAATTTGACTTCTTATTTATTTCTTTGCTGCTAATTTCCTGGTTTACTCAGAACTTTCCATATTTAACTGTTTCAAAATATTTCAAGTAAGTTCTCATATAAACAGATATTGAATAGTGTACAACTCTGCTGAAGACGACATGCCTTTTTTCAAGACTGTGCAGCTTAAGCTTTTCTTTTCATATTTTACCTAAGGCATCATAAATCATACTGTAGAAATTGCCATTTAAAATTTCAAGAAGATTTTACTTTTACATTGCACAATATGCAACATGAATACAAATGAATATCAGAATACAAATTTTGAAAGTAATCTATAGGTTCACTTCTCATTATTTAAAGCAGTGTTCTAATTCAAACTTCTTCAAGTAAAAAGATAACATTCCACCACCATCAAGGGAAATTTAGTATCCAGATTGCAGACATATACATGCTCAATTCCCATCAACATTTTTAATAGCAGAATTAAATATTGCAGCAGGGTTTATTGTGTTTACTCTGCCTGAGGAAACTTAACATCTAATAAGTTTCTCAGTTTAAAATGAGGAATTGTACAATTGAGAGAAGAGAAACCATTTTAGACTAAAAATTTGTTTCATTTCCTTCTGTCAACAATTGGGAATTTGGAATCCCGTAAAGTCTATTAATTTATCTGCAATACTCTTTGAATCTGGACTCCAAATGACATTTATTTAGAATTAATAACTATTAGCTACTTAATCATATGTAATATTTTACTCTGGTACAAATTTATTAAACAGAAAACCATATATTTCTAGCATACAGTCTTTCCAGTCCTTTGAGCACTGAGGAGATAAACTATAGCGATTGATCTATGGCACAGATTGACATACATTCAACCTCAAGCTAGCCTGACATAAAACTGTGAGCTTAACACTGCCTTAGGATACAGGGGTGTTCTGCTTTTGCTCCAAAATAGATTTAATTTATAAATCATTCAGTAGTTTCACTGACTAAAACATACTTTTTTCTGTATCTACCAAGTTGAAAGCATGCCAATGGTTCAAGACAGTTTCATTCCTTGCTTTATTCCGGCATATAATTGTTATCTGTCGCACTAAACAATTTCCGATATTAGTCTATAGTTACTATGGGCAGAACAGTTATAAAGGGACAAGTGCCGTGAAAGCGCTGAGCAGAACAAAATAAAACTTAGTTATTAATACTTGTCACGCTTTTCTGTAAAAATAGATAGACGTTTAGCATTTTGGAGGGACTTTTTCTTGTTGAACATCAAAGGAATATTTACTACTTTGTTCTGCAAACTTCAACCTAGCTGCTTTGTCTTAAGCGGTCCTTTCATACGTCGCATTCCAAACTTCTCTTCAAAAATAAGCCATAACCATTTTCAAATGTTGTTTTGAAAATGTATTTAAATATAATACATCAGACAAGTAATAATTTTTATAAGTTTTATAACTTGCTTTGCTTCTGTTATAAATCTACTATTTATTTTTTTCAGACTGATTAAAATATGCAACTTATCCTGAAACTGACAGAAACTTTCATGTTTTATAGAGTCAGCCCATCTGAAATCAATGGTTTTAGGAATTGAAAATCCCAATTGTGCAGTCATTGCGCTAGATTTAGCTCCATGCTTGTCTTCCTTTTAACTAATGGACAGTACTCGGCTTTTTGAGTGTATTATAGGATTAATCTACAGTATTTGTGTGCTGTGGCAGTTGAGTTGGAGGAGTTCATTGTCAGGATCAGTCCATATCAGGAAAAAGTTAGAATTGAGAAAGATCTGTGATGAAAAATAGTATTGCCAATTGAAGCACATGGAGCTGTGTTTTGTAAAAGTCACACATGTTTTCAAGTTACTTAAATTTTAATCTAAAAGGAGAAAACCAATGAATTTTTGTTGAAGACCGAAGTTTCATCACAATATAACTCTAAGTCTAGATTTGCCAAACAAATGGAAATCAAAAATATTGTGCGCACAGTTTTAGTGCTCAAGCCCTAATGGTGTAAGATTGAAGAAAACATCACTTTTAGAAAATTGTAAAATTTAGTGTCTCTTTGAGACAAATCTATTATCGTTTTCTTACCATCGATTTTAAATTATAACAGTGAGATGTTAACTTCAAACTAACCATTTTTGAATTCTAGGTAATGGTAAATCATATGACAGATTTATTACATTTGTTTACAGTTAAAGCAGAAAGCTTTTTTTTGCTCTAGTTAACTTCAACAAAACCTTGCATTTGTATAGGACCTTTAATACAGTGAATCAACAAATGGTGTTTCACAGGGTTGTAATAGGAGATTGAAGTAGGACATTTGGATCCTCAAACTTGCTCAGCCATTCAACTAGATCATGGCTGATGCCATTTTCCCACATTATCCCCCTACCATGATAGTTCTAATATCTAGAAATTTATTGGCTTCTGTCTTGAACATGATCAGTAACTGAACCTTCACATGCCTGTGGAATTCCAAAGATTCATCATATCTGAGTGAAGAACTTCCTCTTCATCTCTTGTACTAAATGGGCTACATTTTATTTGGAAACTATGTCTGCTGGTTCTAGACACCTCTTCCTAGCCTGGGGAAACATCTTCCTGCATTAACTCGGTCAGTCCCTGTAAGAATTACTATCAAACAAAACTTGAAACCAGGCCACATAGAGAGTTATTAAGGCAGGTGATATGGTCAAAGAGGTAGAGTTTAAGAAATACCTTACAGAAGTTGTCAGAGTTAGAGAGGTTGAGAGGTTTCAGGAGGGATGAAGAGCTTCTGAGCTAGACAACTGAAGGCAATGATAAAGGTGAAATGATTAAAGTAGGAATGTACAAATGGTCAGAATGGCTAAAATTGTACTAAAGAAATGAAAGTTACTTATGGTCTATTTAAGTAGAAAAGCACTCAATGTCCTTACGTAGAGAAGCGAGAAAATCAACACCTTGCATAAAGCAGTGATGACTGCTAAGTAATTTTTGTTGCAAAGTGAATGTCTGGTGAGAACAAGGTTGGACATGTGTGTCATCACAACTGCAATGGGACCAAGTACTGGAACATCAGTGTTGCCAATCTTGCAGCAAGAATGGGTATTTTAGGGAAAAGAGAGAAAATTGATCAATAAAATCATCATAGCAGTTCTTTTAGAATAACTTTTGCATGAGTGGAATCTCTGTATTAGAGGAGTACAGACAAATGATGTGTTGACCCAATTTCTGTTAACATTATTTTATTAGCATTCAAATAGTTGTGCCAGTTGATCAGACTTCAGTCTTTTGTGTGCCTTTTCTGACTTCATTTCTTCCCCAAGCACTCTGTTGGATACTTCATGTTGGATTTCAATTTCGTCATTGGCACTGGCTGTCTAATAGCTGATTTAATTTACCATTTCTCATATGGTTCACGTAGACAGTTGACTGACCGGTGCTGATTCAATTTACCATTTCTCATATGGTTCACGTAGACAGTTAACTGACCGGTGCATTACAAGCAAGTCTGTTCCTGTTCTTCTTTGATCAAGCAAGTGCCCAACTTGACAAAGATTCACTGGATAATGATCAAGGACAGAGACCCCAACTAGGAAAGGGGTGGTAACGGTCTAGTGGTGTTATGGTTGGACTGTTAATCTAGAGACCCAGATAATATTCTGGGGACCTGGATTTGAATCCTGCTGTGGTGGAATTTGAATTCAATAAAGAAGTCTGGAATTAAGAGACTGAGGATTATGATGAGTCGATTTCCAGTTGTTGGAAAAACCCATCTATTTCACTAATGTCCTTTAGGGAAGGAAACTGCCATCCTTACCTGGTCTGGTTTATCTGTGACTCCAGTCCCTTAGCAATGTGGTTGACTTTCAATTGCCCTTTGGGCCATTTGGGATAGGTAATAACTGCTGTTCTAGCCAGCAACATCCCCATCCTATGAATGAATAATAAAAGAAAATTCTCCTTGTATATTGCCAGCAGTTGATTTTTTTTTGCCATAGTTAACCTGGCTTAGCTCAGTTGTTCAGTAGTGAGCAGGAGTTAGATTTAGGACTTACGCAGTTGTTTCTTACTCTTCGGCGTCTTATTTACATTTTCCTTGGTGTCTTCTTGTGGTTTTAGATTGTGTTCAGTTTACCATAGTGTCTTGAGAGATCAGTTGCCACACTGGTGGGTCTGTAATTGTTTAAGTATTATACTTACCTGTGAGGCTTCATATTCCTCATTGACACATAGGAATATATTTGCAAGTGTCAAGAGACAGAGAATTAACTGTGGAGATGTATGGAAATACAATATACTTAATCCCTAAGAGGTAAGGATGATCTTTTCTTAAAATAGAGAGTTGAGTCAAATATTTCATATTGTAGATGGGCCATCTGTCAATAAGCAAAGTAGGTGTCTGGCTGTAAGGTGTGTACAGTTGTCAAAGGATGCATATCTCAGCAAATTATGTCTAGTTTAATGTTTTGAATATTTGGTGAAATCTTAAGTTATTTCAGGACTGTTGAAGAAGTTCAGCTGGAAGTATTAAAACAGATCGTACTTTAGATTAAAAATATATAATTGCATTCCGCTTGAGAAACTAACATCTTTTAAAGTTATTTCAAGCAAATTAGCACGGTGGGTTGTACTCATTTTATGGCACGTGAAACTGGTTAGGATGTGCCATCATTTTAAATCCAATTTTATTGGTTTCCCAATGAACAGGGTACATTAAAATTATTTCCTTAACTTTAAAAATGATACAAGGATTCTGAATTTTGCATAAAAATATTGTTTCTTGACAAATAATTGATTGATGAAATAGGTAAAAAAAGTCTTTCTCAAATATTTTCTTAACGGGATTGATACAAGAGCGACTGTATTTGTAAACAATAAACTTCAGGTCTGATCATCTGAAAATGTGAGATTATCCATTTTAGTTAGAAGAATAGAAAGGTAACTTATTGTCTAAATGGAGAGAAACTTCAGAGTGCTTTGGTGGAGAGGGATCTGGGTGTCCTCATGCATGAATCGCAGAAGATTGACGTGCACCTACAGGAGATAATAAGGAAAGCAAACTGATTTTTGGCACTTACTGATAAAGGAATAGAGTTTAACCAAAATATAATAGAGAAGTGTTGCTGCAATTGTACAAGGCACCTAGAGTATTGTGTGGAGTTTTGGCCCCCTTATTTGTGAACGAATGCTGTTGCATTGGAGGCAGTTCAGAGGAAATCCATTCAATTGATTCCAGAGCTGAAGAGTTTGTCTTATGAAGAGAGAGATTGAGCAGTTTAGGCCTATACTGTCTTGAGTTTTGAAGAATGAGAGGTGATCTAATTGAGGTGTAAAAGATGCTAAAGGGGATAGACAAAGCAGACATAGCAAGGTTTCTCCTCTTGTGGGGCAATCTAGAACATGAGGTTCTAGTTTTAGGATAAGTGGTAGCAGATTTAAAACAGAGATGAGAAGAAATTACTTTTTTCAAAGGAACGTGAATCTGTGGGTCCACCCCAGAGTGTGGTGGATGCTGTGACATTGAGTAAATTTAAGGAGTAAATAGACAGATTTTTAATTAGTAAAAAACAAAATGACTGTGGATGCTGTAAATCAGAAACAAAGACAGATGTTGCTGGAAAAGCTCAGCAGGTCTGGAAGCAGCTGGGAAGAGAAATCAGAATTAATGTTTTGGACCCAGTGACCCTTCCTCAGATTTGTTTCAGATTCTTAATTAGTAATGGGTTGAAGGGCTATGGGGAGCCGGTAGGAGATTGGAGTTGAGGCCAGATGAGACCAGCCATGAAGTGCATGGTGGAGCAGACTCGAGGTGCAGAATTGCCTACTCCTGCTCCTAATTCTTAACTTCCAATGTTCTTATGTATCATTGTTTCTTTATGAATCCCATATAATTTAGTAATATCATACTTCAGCTAACTTTAACCTATAAAAAGGACACAACTAAATTCTATCAAAGTGCTACAAGTACGAAAGTTTTCTCAAACAATTGGACCTATTTATCCAGAGATAGTAAGAACTGCTGATGCTGGAGCCAGAGATAACACAGTGGAGCTGGAGGAACAGAGCAGGTTGGGCGGCATTAGCGGAGCTAGAAAGGTCTCGTTTCGGGTCAGGACCAAAACCCATTTCTGAAGAAGGGTCCTCGGATGCTGCCTGGCCTGCTGTGTTCCTCTAGCTCTACACTGTGTTATCTCTGACTCCAGCATCTGCAGTTCTTACTATCTCTGAGTGAGTTATAACCCCACTGCGAAGCCTCTTCTAGGGATGCCCACCTTGAAGAAATTATCCTCCTCCCTCCGGAAAGACCTTGGTGAATCCCATTCCCACTGCAAAGCCATTTCTGAAGAAGCGTCCTGACCTGAAACGTCGACTTTCCTGCTCCTCTGATGCTGCCTGGACCTATTTATTTCTTTGTTTGTTTGCAAGTCACCTTTCAAAGCAAGAAGAGATGATCTACAACAGAGCCTCACAAAAGTTTAAGCCACATTTCATAGCAGTTTATATGATGGGAGCATTTGTGGAAATATTATTTTTTCAAACAAAGTAAGACTCAAGGGTCGAGGCCCGAAACGTCAGCCTTTCTGCTCCTATGATGCTGCTCGGCCAGCTGTGTTCATCCAGCCCTGCACCTCGTTGTCTAAGACTCACGAGTATTCTTCAACAGAATCATACAATCCCTAGAGTGTAGAAGCAGGCCCTTCATCCCTATACTGACCCTATGAAGTGTATCCCACCCAGACACATCCCCTACCCTATCTCTGGAGCCCCACAATCCCATGGCTAATCCATCTAATTAACACATCCCTAGAGAGTATGGGCAATTTAGCATGGCCAATCCACCTAACCTGCACATCTTTGGACTGTGGGAGGAAACCCCACACAGACATGGGGAGAATGCATAAACTTTATACAGTCACTTGAGGGTGGAATCAAACCCAGGTACGCTGTGCTGTGAAGTAGCAGTGCTAACCACTGACCCACCGTGCCACCCCGGAAAAGCAGCTCAAAATTACACACCAAATTAGAGCTAGTTATTTCCACAATCTTGTATGTTTTGCCTGTTAAGATTCAAATAACAGTGACACTTACAACTGGGACAAAGAAATGCCATACAATACAAACATGCTGTAATTTGGTTAATTCCTATAAAGGAGATGTTCTGCTTCCTCTTCACGTTACATTTTGAAACATCAGTGACTATGGCTCTTGAACTTTCACTGTTCTTTAATAGTGGGCAACATCATGGTGTTGTTTTCAAATTTTGTAAATTAACTTATTCATTTTTAAATAATCTAATGCCTTAATTGAAGTGGAATTTCATATGAATATGTTAACCATCTGTTACAGTTTAATGATATTCATTTCAGGACATTTGAACTTTTGAAGTTGACTTGTCTAGACAAAGTATTTTGGGCTATCTATTTATAAAATGAAAGTGTTGCATCTAACACCAAAGGACCTTAGCTGAAATATGACTTTTCCTGTGGTGTTAAATGAGACATTGGAAACCATTTGTAATCCTCATTGCACAAAAAAACAGACACATTTAGATAAATTCTCCCAACAAATTTCTTGGCTTCTGTTCTGAAAAGGCATTGAGAAATCCTTGAATACACAAAAACAGGATAGAATCCTTTTATTGCTGTAAGTGCTTGATTTTGAGATTTAAATACCCTGTAACCTCTTTAGAATGCTACTGTGAGAAGATGAATATGTAAAGTAAACGTGGGGTAGCGTGACAGGTGGGTTGGGGGTTGTCGGGGGTTAGGTGAGTGGTAAGTGAGAAGGGTAGGGTGCCAAGTGGGTGACAGTTTCAGCGCGCCAGGTAAATGAGGGGCAATAGGGTGGAAGCTGGGAGAAGGTAAATGTGGACAGTATTTATGGCAGGTCAAGGGATCAGGTTGGAGGGGGTGTGTCAGGTCCAATGAAGTGCTGTTAGGACTGGATCAGGTGTTGGGTCTGGTGGGCCTGGGTCAGGTAGTTTGTGACAGGTGGGAGGAGGAGTGTCAGGTCCAGCAAGGTTGGAGTATTCAGTGCCAGGTCTGAAGGCTTGAGGAGGCACTCAAGGGATGGGGACTCGTGTCAGTGTTGAGCTGGGGTCCCAGTTTAACAGCTAGCCGAGACTAAGAGGAGTTTTAAACCTCTAACCTTTCCTGGGTAATAATTAAAATTAAGTGAATCAGGGCCATCTGAAACTTCTAATTCTAACTCAGAGTTGAGGACATTTTTGGAGGATTCCAGACACTGAGCAATTGCTCCAACAAAATTTCAACTTCCAGGTAGTTCTCAGGGACTCAGCTGCATTGCAGTTTAGGCATGATCCTGATGCACGTCTTTCATCTATCTTGCTACAATGATTATATGTCGAGTTTGTTACTAATAACTTTTATCACATTGCAAAATCATGAGAAAGGAGGTAATTAGTCATGTATGCTGTTTCACTATACTTTGGAACATTTCTGACTCAGTAACTGGTTCTTTAATAACAGATGTGCAGGGATCCTTTAAAACTATAGAAGCCAAGTGTTTGCATTAGTGGAATACATTTTATGATCTTGGGATTCTTAGCATTTTACAACCAATTAAGTACTTTCGCAGTACAGTTGCTGTTGTAATTGTTTCTTGATGAGTCCAGAAATAACATTCCGAAAATACTAGTTGGCATTGTTATTAGCATTTTCTCAGTATTCACTAAAATATCAGCCTAAATTAGGTACTCAAGTTTCCAACAAGACTTGAATGTACAACCTTTTGACTCAGAGTCAACAATGCTATCTCTAAGCCAAATTAATGCAGCAAGGTAGTAGATGGAGTATGATATGAGGAAATATGACATTTTTCACTTTGGTAGGAAGAAGACTGGAAAATAAGTTAAATGAGAAGAACTTTTAAATATCAATTTCAAAGAGATTTGAGTATCCTTTCTACAAACGTGAGAATAAGGAAATTGGCTGCATTTACAAAAGACTCTGGAGTACTGGTATGCAGTTTTGGTCTCTTCACTGAAGGAAGATTTGTTGCCATAAAGAGGAGCAACAAAGGCTCAGTGGATTGGCTTCTGAGATGAGAGGACTGTCTTACGAGGAGAAATTGAGTACAATGGTCTATGGTTTAGAATAATGTAGTGATCTCATTGGAGATTATGTGTTTCTGAGACAGCTTGACTGGGTAGATACTGAGAGGTTATTTCCCATGGCTGGACCATCCTAGAATTAGGAGAAATAGCCTCAGACTGAGGAGTTGACCACTTAGAACAAAGATGAGGTGAGGTCCTTCACCCGGAAGGTTGTGAAACTTTGGAATTCGCTGGGGAGTTGAGTCGGTCAGATGGCTAGTTCATGATGCAGAATGGTACCAATAGTGTAGACCCTGCCTTCTCAGCGAAGGCCCTTGCCTGAGGAGTGTTGACTTTCAGGTTAAAAATGCCACCAGTTTTCTCTCACTGTTGACTGAGAAGTCCGTGGTTCTTGGGAACCATGATGACTTTCATTAACACTGACTGGCTGGAGAGATTGTTTTTCTTAAACATTGGCTAAAGTTTTCAAACATTTTAAAAACTTCTTACTGAATTACCTACATAACGCTAGAAAAATCAACAGTTAGAAGAAGAACAATTTCCTTCATGCACCTTCTACATTTAAATGAGGATTTTATGAAGTATGCTGCTGGACATTGTTGATCTTCATACCTCAGTTTCCAAAAGTGCAGTCCCAATGGACGAGTTTCACAGTTGGCTTGTACTCTATTTTCTATTGTATTGTATGCTTTACACTTTTTTGATTTCCATTCAGCAAAAAATCAAAAATCAGGCTGCTGGGTCTCTATCACCTTTTCACTTCAGTGAGAGTGAAGCAATGTCCCCAGAAGTTCAAATTCATGATATCTATGTTATAGTTTAATGTTCCCAATTTGCACCTATTAAATACACTTTAATAGCAAACCTTGCATTCGAGCTAAAGTTGTCCAATATTTTAAAATTTCTCCCCTAAGGTTTTATTTAGTAAACATAATATAATGTGTCTTTATCTTTTATGAGGGTGTTATTTAATGAAATAAATTGTTAGCTGTTTAAAGTTTGGCAAAGATCTGTAGCTCGGGTTGTGGGTGAGTTTGTTGACTTGCTCACCGAGCTGGCTTGTTCTCGTTCAGACTTTTTGTCACCATGCTAGGTGACATCATCAGTGAGGCCTCCGATGAAGTGGTGTTATACTACACCGCTTGGAATTTATACTGTCAGGTCCATTATGGTGTGTAGTACAAACCCATATCCAAACCCAGAAAGATCAAAAACAGGAAATGACACAACTCACCATAACGGACTGGACAGTATAAATTCCATGCGGAGTAGCACAACATCGCTTCATCGGAGGCCTCACTGATGATGTCACCTAGCATAGTGACAAAATGTCTGAATGGAAACAAGCCAGCTCGGCGAGCAAGTCAACACCCTCAGTTGTTAGCTGTATATAATTTTGTGCAGTTCGTCTACTGTAGACATAAGATTTCTTCCATTCTTTAAGTCAGATGGAACAGCAAGTATGACAGGTGTCTATCAGAGGCAAACAGTGAAACTGGATTAGTCTGTAAGAAACCTGAAATACAGTTACCTCAGTTCTAAATTGTGGTGTTAATAGAGTAGCAGGAGTATGTATTGCTTTTAGTTTTAAAATGTATTGATTCTTAAACTGCATAAATAACAGAGAAGGATGTAGAATTATATATTATTTACAACTTAGTTCCTGCTTAGATGCATTACTCCTTTAAATGTTATTGTAAAAAGAAAGCACAGTTTTTTGACAACAGTGTATTATTTCACTAATTATATGGTTAAGATTGCCTGATAAGCTTATGACCAGTGGAGAGGTTTGAATAATGAGAAGCAAGAACATCATTCACATAAAAAATGAAGGCCTAAGACGAGAGTGTTTAGTTTAAATCCTAATGGATGGAAATCAGAAAGTAGAACATTAATAACAAACACGCTAATGGGTGTGAAATTCATTTACGTAATAGGGCATTAACCCATTAAAAAAACAATTAAAACCCTTGGGGTAGATTTTAATTTGCTCCCTGGTGCAAGGAAGGTCTAAAAAAAGTTATGGTCCCATTAAGTCTTGCCATAAGTGGAAAATTAATCTATGGAGGGATTTTTTCTAAATATTGTATAATTGCAATAGTCATGAAGACTTGTTGTCAAAGTATGCTTTAAAGATGCAAGTTGGGAGCCGTAACCATTGAGATAGCAATCTATCCTTTGTTAAAATGAAATAAATTTCTTTTAAAATCATTATTTGTGTAATCTCTAATATTTAACAACATTAAGGGTGGAATAGCAGACTTGGGTTGCAAAACAAAAACTGCTGCTGTTGTGAAACAGACCTTTAAGACTTAATAAGCTACATCATCTTAGCTTACACACTGCACTTTAAAAGCAATTCATTTTGTGAGGAACATTAAATCATGTAATGTGATAAAGTGCCAAAGAAAAGCAAGTATTATTATTCATATGGTATTTTAATGCTGTGATTTCTTTTTAATAGTGTGAAAGTCAATATATCTTTTTGGAAACTGTGACCCACATTTTGATGGTTATTGGTCATTATTACCGCAAAAGAAAAACATTGTAAGTGAACATTTATTGCTTTTTGATGCTATTCCATAACAAAAAGAACTAACCACTTCCTCCATGGTTGATGGTTAAGTTATATTGTTCAATAACATACTAAGTCATGGATATCTGTAAGAGCACAGATTTAGTGTCAAACTGCACTGATTTTGTTTCAGTCAATGTGGCAGAAGGAATACTATAATTTACCTCAATATACAAAGGATAGTGGTCTGGGTTCAAGTCCCAACTGCTCCAAAGTGTGTCATAACATGTCTGAACAGGTTGATTAGAAATATCTAGTAAGGATAGCAATGAGTAAAATTAACCAGAGCGTCAAAGCAGTTCTTCAAAGTAAAAGGTTGTTCATAATCGGCTGTGTTATTGTAAATTTTCATAAACAGCACAATTAAATTACATTTACTGCTATTAGGTATGATTAGTATTAGTTGTCTACATTAATGGTTTAAATACCCAAGATCCTGCTTGGGATCAGTGACAGAAGAATGCCACTCATTATGTCTGACAAACATTTGTAGGCCTTTGAATGGCAACACAGCACAAACACAAGAAATCACCATGGTTACAGAAATACTTACAGGTAAGTATTAACTTCAGACAAATAGGAAACCCAAAGGTTCTGAACTTAAAATACCAGAGAATCAGTCTTAGAACAAATGATATTAAATCACACAGTTTATATCACAATCATTAACTTCCATTATACAACAGGAAATGCAATATAAAAAAAAACTCAAATAGAATAAAGCTGAATTTGCTTTTGGGAAAATAAACAGGAGCTGCTTGTCTTTCAATAGCAATTTTACTGTCAATGAGTGATCACTGCACCAAGTCCCATCTGGTGTCAGTTAAGGCCTGTCTGGCATGTAGCATTTGATGCACTATGTTCTGTCATGCATGAAGTGATGTTCTTCCTGTTCAGTGCCCTCCTCTTGCTCCTTCGAAATCTGCTGCCATTCTTCCAGATTTTCAGAATCCATCACATCCCCTGTTTTGCTCCGCTTGTGCAGGGAAACACGATGTGCAGGCGTGATCTGCTACAAATTGCACCAGTAACACTCTTGATACAAGTGTGAGTTGAGGTTTGAGACATGCCATGCAGGTCCTCTGTGGATCCTGGGAATCATCGAGTAGCAATACCATTTAGCTCAGTTGTAACTTTGATAGCAAATAGGTTAGGATGGCTGCCTACCCCTTCAGCTCATAAATCCCACTCCAGCAGATGGCAGAATTCTATGATGATGTCCTGGAACATCTTCAGACTGTGATGGCAATGTACCTCCTCATCTGGAGGAGATAGAATAGACTGTGGGTCCCCTGTAACTCCTCTGTATGCTGATGGGATCCTTCAGCTGTGCGTCCTTCACGTGCAGGCTATTTGGCAGCTGCTGGAGGTTGCTTCTGGTCTTGGGCTTGTTCCTTCTGAATTTCTCTGTGCGTTTTTGCAAGCTATCCACAATGACAACAACCCCTGATTACAGTTCTAATTAACCCATGTGGGGAATGTCAGAAACATAACACATCCTCAGTGACGTGAACAATCAGCATTCACATCAAACACAAATGACAATTTACCATAGTCTGCGATACAGTGAAACATGGAGGATTCTAATAAGGATAACCATGAAATGCCTGCACATAGACCTTGGACACAGTGGACTTTATTCTGATATACACAGCATGTCACAGAAATCACAGTAGGTAATTGTAAGTGTGATAGGATTACTGAAGCTTTTCCTTCCCCATCACCAACTCCCCACATCACCGAAGAAAGGTAGCATTGCATAGAATAACGTGTTGGCAATTGCTTACAGTTCAAAGTGAGAAGAATTCTGCTCTATTTCCTTGTGTAGCCTATGAGACCAAGGACTGGCTTTGTGAATTTTGGTTCCTAAGTAGCACTCTTGAGGTCACTTGTGGTTCGTGGAGATGATTGTGATCAATGTGTACTGACATGGTCACAAATGCTAGTGACCAGGATTTGTATCCTGTTTCACATGCAGGAGTTAGTTTCCAATCAACCTGTTCAGGAATGTTATTATGTATTTCTGGAGCGGGTGGGATTTGAACCGAGATCTTCTAGCTTAGAGATAGAGACATTATCACTGGACCACAAGAGCCTTTCACATGCCAATTCTCTGATTATAGACCTGTGAATCTGCAGTGTGTACATGTCAGATTAACCCAGCTGCCCCTTGAAGGGCTTCATCTTACTCACAAGTAGAGCTCACAAGCCAAGACAGAATCAAAACACCCAGATTTGGTGGCATGCTTCTTTAATTTCTGTTGCTCATTTGTGATTTTGATGAGGATGGAAGTCAATTTAGGTCACTTTTTGCAGAATGAGTTATAGGTTCAGTTTATTAATCTCCGCCGCAAAACAAACCTTCATGTTCCTTTATTTAGTAAATAAAACAATGAAATGCAGATGCTGGAAATTTGAAACAAAAACCAAAAGTGCTGGAGAACTCAGCAGATCTGGCAGCATCTGGAGAGAGAGAGAGAAAACAGTGGTAACGTTTCGAGTCCAGTGACCCTTTATCAGAACTGATGGGCTGCTGCGTTTTATGTTCATTTCTTTCATGCACTCCCTGTCAACCTCATCAGTTGTGAGATTCCTCATGTTACTACCTAAATCTTTCATTTATGTCTTCAAGTCCCCACATTGTTCACTGAGTCCAGGTGTACAGCTTTGTCATGACAACCACCGTGATGCACTGTCCCCAAGTCAGAGCCAGGCTGGTGGTGACCAGATCCCAGAATGATCTCTGCGCAGTCTCCTGGCTGACTTACTGCTAATCCACGGGGTTCTTGCACTCGACCTGCAGTACTTACTCTTCAGAGTGTAATGATATGGAACGCCTGACCAACTGCAGTTCCTGACTGACCGTGTCTGATCCTCTGGACATTGCCCTTGACTGACTGTGCTGGCAACCATTTATTGAAAACAACGCCCCTTAACTTGACTGAGGACTACTTCCCTTAGGTGTTTGTGACATGCCCACTTGGTTGGAACATTTGCAGTTTGTTTGCTGAGTAAGCCACTGGCTCATTTTAATAGGTATTACATTGATGTAGCATGTTGCCTTAGAGTAATATGTTGAGTTTCTTGACTGATCATTGATGACAACCATGGCAAACTATCTGCCTTTGCGTCTGCATTAGAGGGAAGGCCAGATAGAAGTACAGTGAACCTGTAGGCTCCCAATGAGATGGCAAAGTGCAAAAAGGCAAGGCAGATATGCTGTGAACGTCCAAGAAAGCACAAAGGCAGTGAGTACTAAGAAGGCAAGTGAAAGCTGAAAGGATGACGCAGCAAGAATTCACATTTTAAAGACTTTTACTGTGACAAAAATTAAAATGCTATTAACTAAACATTATTTTCATAGGTAACTTCTACTTCAAACTGCTGAACAAACTTCTTCCCTTTTACTTTTAATGCAACTAAGAGGTGCATTGCTTAAATCTGTAAGATCGATGCCTTTTTTTTGCTAAAGTTGTCAGTGCATTGCAAAGTGCAGTAATGAAGGGCGTAACTGTATTTTAAGTGCATTGGAGATACACCGTGATAATGTGGTGAGACTGTTGTGTGTCTGATGCCAACCTTCATGGCTGGAGGTACTGATGTTGAGGACTCATGCCCAAGATTGGAGCCTGGG
The DNA here is from genome assembly GCF_021869965.1 of Rhincodon typus. Lineage (NCBI taxonomy): Eukaryota > Metazoa > Chordata > Chondrichthyes > Orectolobiformes > Rhincodontidae > Rhincodon > Rhincodon typus. The sequence goes on along the minus strand of NC_063345.1, from coordinate 27,303,359 downwards.
GGTACAGGTAGCAAGCTGGACCTGCCAGATGCCTGCTCTGACTGTTGTGTTGCAAATTGTTGCTGCCTAGGTTCTTTCAGCTGCGTCGGAGATGAGCAAATTGTATATAAATGAGACAGAGTGGATACTGAGATACAAATGCATGCAAGAGGTCTCTTGCCACTCAGTATTAAGATTCTTATCTTGCCGTTCAAACTTTGAGTGGAAAATCGTACATCAACATCGAGAATCTCATCTTTCTGTTCTCAGTCTGTTTCTCCAACTGACTCACTAATGGCCCTGTTGGTCAAGGGCTAGTAAAATTCACCTCCAGGTCCAGGCTTCTATTGAGATATCCTGAAACTCGGAAAAGGCAGTCTGACTGAATTTGGAGAAGAGGGCAAGAGACTAGAAACAGAACATCTCTCTGGTTCACTTGGCAGGAAGCTCACATATGGTTGGTAAAGACTGAATTTCTGAGAATTTGAAACAAACCTGGAAGAATTGTCTGGCTTGGTACTGGAGAGAGTATTGTGAGAAAAATGTTACAATGAAACACAATTCTGGGTGTAAATGTCAACTGGCTGGGAGAGGAAAGGAACAGAAGCAAACCATCAAGCAAATCAATTTGGGCTGTTTCTGGGGCATTGTATTACTACTTGGAGGACAATTTAAAGTATACCTGTGAAAAAGATTTTGTAGTTGCATTAAAAGTAAAAGAGAAGAAGTTTGTCCCACAGTTTGAAGTAGAAGTTACCGATGAAAATAATGTTTAGTTCATGGTGTTTTAATTTTTGCCACAGTAAGTCTTTAAAACATGAATTCCTGCAGCGTCATCCTTTCAGCTATCACCTAAAAAATTGAATTTCTTTTTGAAAGTGAATAGTCTGTACAAAAATTGTAACAAGAGGTTGTTACAGTTTGTGATTATTTGATAGTGATTAAGACTTACCACATTTTAAAAAAAATTACTTACATTTTAATGAACCAACCCTAACTTTTTCTGATGTTCTTGGTGGTTAAGGACTACTGTTTCATACTCTTAATGCTGAATCAATTAGTGAGGTACTGTTAAAGTGCAGTTTGTGGAGGATCAGAGTAAATTGGACAGAGATACACCTACTTAATTTCATATGTGCAGCTATCAAAAGTTGCTATCTGATTTGCTCCATAATAACGGTCAATACTGTAAGCCTCCTCATTAGTTCAACTGAAGAATCTGGTGTTAATGTTTCTCAGAGTAATTGCAGTGCCTCAGATACAATCAATTATTTTGAAGTACAGCAAGTTTAGTCTGTCAGAAAATAACAATGGGATAAATGATCAGTTGTCTGTTCCAGTGCATTGAGAGAAAAATGTTGGTGTAAAAACTCCCACTCTTCTTCAAATTATATGATTGGAACAGACAGACAAGACCTCAATTTAATATGCAGAAGACAGTGAGCCTCGGTTGTTTCCTGTGGTGGAGGTGTGAACATTCCTTCTGAGGCTGAGATGACTTTCATGTCATTTTTTAAAAATGTATTCATGGTTTGTGGAGATAGCTGGCAAGGTCAACATTTATTGCCCTTGAAGAGGTGGTGAATAGACAACTAATTGAGTGCAATTGTGTGGCTTGCTAGGTTATTTTACAGTTCAGTTAAGAGTTACCCTCTATCACTGCGGATCTGGAGTCATGTATGGGGCTGGATTTTCAATCAAGGTTGGCAACTGGAAATACGGTTAGTTTCATGAGGAGTCAGTCTTACTCATTGCTAGATTTCTCACTTAAATCAGCAACTCTGTGACCTGAAACAAAATTGTGAAATGTCAGCATGATTTGCATCATTTACAAACTCCTAAATGGAACAGTGGGCAGGAAAATTGCAGCTGGAATCATCATTTTGTCGAGTTCAAACATTTGTTTTGATGCCATTTCAAAAGTAAACACATCACCAATTGTTATATAGTTTTTTCTTCAATATATAACATGTTGAGACATCTTCATGCATATCAAGAGTCTATTAAAGTGAAACTTATATTAATTTTGCATTAAGGATATTTATATGATTGCTTCAAAACTTCTGTATTATAAGTAAGTTGATGTTATGTGCAATTCAGATGTATGCTTACAAGCAGTTCTGTTTTCACTGCAATCTACTAAGTTTGATATAGTAGTGATCTACCAAAGAGCAGTTTCTCTGCTCATTTCTCTGCCACACAGTTTTATGGGTTTCCCTTCAGTTGTTCATAAGAGTCTCTGATTTTGAACTTCAATGAGAAATTAACAAAATGAGTCAGTAAATAATACATGAAGTGGTTTCCTCATGTGCGCTTAAAGGAAACTCAAGTTTTTATGAAGGATATTCTGTCTCGAAGTAGCCATTTTCCTTGAGATTCTAGATCTTCTGCCATCACCATCAAAGAGTCATCAATGGCCAGAGTTTATATTTGGCCTGGAGTGACTCATGAAACTGAAGAAGGCCAGCCGTCTCCTGAAATTTCAAATGACCCTGCTCCTTCTCAGTTTAATAAGTACACAGAAGAAAAGTCCCTGAGGGGCATACCCCAAAGTTACCTAAGGGAAGTATGTTTCTTACTCTTAAAGCCCACATACATTTCCAGATATTGCTCAGACATTTCAAAATGTGAAACTGTAAAAATGCAGTTTTAGATATTTCAAGTTTGCTTTCCTGCAACATGGAGAGAAAGACTAACAGGCATGCCAGTAAATTACTACAAACGTGTCCCCCTAATTTTTATCATGTGTCAAAAGCAAAGCCTTCAGATTGTATTAATCAAGGAAAATGTAACCAAATTGCATCTTGTGCTCCCCAGAATATGTGTAAGAAATCTCAATATCACTGCAATAGAATAACAATTAAACTCAGCTGTGGAAAAATAGCACCTCGGTTGTAGAACTGGCCTAGAAACATATTGGCATCCCATCTGTGTTAATGTCCTGTACAGCAGGGCCGCAAATGTGCTCTTTCTATGCTCTTAAATGTACCATCCACCATGTTGAATTGGGCTGGGCTGTCACAGTCCATGGTTGATTAAACTATTTAATTAGGACTAATTGTTGCTGCATGATAAGCCCATTCAGTGGTTTGTGACACTATCAGGCAGGAAACATCCATCTTCGACCTTATTTGAAATAGTTCATCCACAATGTAACGGGTTTTTCTCCTTTTAGGCCACAGGGAAAATTATAGATAGAATCCCTACAGTGTTGAAGCAGTTCATTTGACCCATTTTGTCCACACTGACTCTCTGAACAGCATCCCACCCAGATGCATGCCCTTACCTTACCCCTGTAACCCTGCATTTCCCATGGTTAATCCGCCTAGTCTGCACATCCCTGGACACTATGGGCAATTTGGCATGGCCAATCCACATAACCTGCACATCTTTGGACTATGGGATGAAATTGTAATACCTGAAGGAAACCCATGCAGATACAGGGAAAATATGCAAACTCCACACAGACAGTCACCCGAGGGTGGCATCAAACCTGCGTTCCTGGTCCTGTGAAGCAGTAATGCTAACAACTGACCTACCATGCTGCCTTGCAGTTTTATTGATATCGATTTATATAGATTTTATTGATCTAAAAATGTTCATTCTGACTTTTGACAATATGATTTTAGTAGTTCTGCAGTGTTTTTAATTGCCCTCAAAACAGTTTTATTGCACTCATTAGCGGTCTTGTGTTGCTTCCCTTGGGATTCAGACACAGGGGAGAAGCCAAAAACAGAGGGGACGGCCTGAGGAATTGGGAGAAGAGTGATGAGAAGGAGGTCACTGTGTACACCAGTCCTCCAGTGGATGTTCAGAAAGCAAATCCAATCCGAGCTCCACTGAGGAATGATTACTCAGGTGCTTTCCCTTCACAGAAGATTCCATCAGCCAGCTGCGCTGTCTATTTTAACCACAACTCAAACTTCAAAGGATTGAATGGCTGAAAAAAAAAAGTGCTTCTGAAAACTACCATGGCTGACATGGGAGAGAGTGTGCAGAAAGGCTTCTCTCCTGCTCATACCGGGTCTGTGCCTAATCTTCTCCCATTCAGAGGAAGGTTCTGTGAAGGACTTGAACATATTTTTTAAACAAATCGATCATGGTAAAACCTGTGCATAGTGTGAGATTTTGGGAAATTTGGGTCATTGTAGTAATGATTATGTGCCTGTGAGGGAAAGGAGGTAGAGTGAACTGCAGTGCAGTCACTGTAGGTTAGTGAGAGAGCAGAGAGGGTAGACACGTGAGCAAAGAATGAGGTTAGTACTGACAACATCGATGAGGAACTTCAAGAGACTTGGCAGACACAGCACTGATTTGATTCTCGCTGTGTTGTCTCCAGCAGCTGTCAATTCCCCCTTGCATTGCTTTATAAGAGTGAAGGCTAATAAATGGTATGCAAACAGAGGGCAGTGCTTTCCTTCCTTTCATTCCAGGGGGAAGCAGGCAGAACAAGCACATTCTTTCTGCAGGATGATGTGGAGGTGCCGGTGTAGAACTGGTGTGGACAAGGTCAGAAATCACACGACACCAGGTTATAGTCCAACAGATTTATTTGAAAACACAAGCTTTCGGAGTCTTTTTCAGGTGTTAGTGAGAGAGGTAGTATCAGACACAGAATTTATAAGTAAAAGATGA
>NC_063345.1:27231229-27298345 GCF_021869965.1 Rhincodon typus | reverse complement strand
CACACACACACACACACACACACACATATACAGACACAGGCTCACCCCCACACACACTCAATCTCACAGACACAGGCATACACACACAAGTGAATCGATGGGGTGGATTTGTATTTGCAGATACATTCTATTTTGTTCAAAAGCACACAATTTATAGACAGTCAGTCAATGTGGCATTTTGTAAACTCCAACTTTAGAAATAAAATTAGTCTGACTCCAAACCGAAACACAAACAGAATCTTAACAAGGCCTCACGTCGAGCATGCATTGTCTGACCTAAAATGTCATTCCTTCTTTACAATGATAAAACCTTTAGTTCTCTCAGGACTGTCAAAGGAATTCAGGGATTTACATGTACTGATTAAAGATTTAACAACATCTTAGGTTTTTTTAGTATATCCTCATCAGTGGTGTGACCCTTCGATCTTTTACTTATAAAAGTGCCACTGATCAGCTATATAAGTAATGTGATTACAAGAGCAGGTCAGAGGCTAGGAATCCTGTAGCAAGTAACACACCTTCTGACTCCCCAGAGCCTGTCCACCAAGGCACAAGCCGGAGTGTGATGGAATAATGTCTAGATGAGTGCAGCTCCAACAACACTCAAGAAATTTAACACAGTCCAGGACAAAGTAGTCCACTTGATTGGCACTATATCAACAAACATTCACTCCCTCCACCACTGATGCTCAGCAGTAGCAGTGTGTGCCATTTAAAAGAAGCATTGTGGAAATATACCAAAGCTCCTTAGAACGCACATTCCAAGTCCACAGCCAACACCACCAGGAGAGCAAAACATGGGAACACCACGGTCTACAAGTTCCCCTCCAAGCCACTCATTATCCTGACTTGGAAATGTATCATTAGTATAGCCGGGTCACAATACTGGAACTCCCTCCCTGATGGCATTGTAGGTGCACCTACACCAAATGAACTGCAGTATTTCCAGAAGAAAGCTCACCACCACCTTCTCAAGGGCAACGAGGGATGGGCACTGAAACTGACCCAGCCAGCAATGCCCACAATCTATGAATGAATTTGAAGAAAAAGCATGTTTATGTGAGATGCTCAGAAAAGATGGGAAAGGAACAAAAGAACAGTTGCATTTTTGGTTTTGGAGAGCATTGCAATACTTGAATTACCTTACTTGTGTGATATCAAGACCACCAGCTAATGGGAAGGAAGTTGAGGAAGAAATCGGCAAGGAAATTATAGAAAGATATAAACATCATCAAGTAGTTATAAACAGGGATCTTTAATTATCTATATATTTATTGAAATATCAGTAGTGTAAGAGGAAGCGAGGGGAAGGTGTTCCTAGGTTGTGTTCAGGAATATTTTGTCAACCAGCATGTGTCCAGCCCAACAAGAAAACAAGTACTGTGTGACTTGGTTCTTGGGAACGAGGTGTGTCAAGCAGATCAAATAAAACTGGGGAAACATTTAGGAAACAATGATCACTGTATCATAAGGTTTAGGGTGACAATAGAAATTGACATTGATCAATTCAGATTAAAAATAATCATCTAGTGGAGTGCAGACTTCAAGGACACAAGATAGAGCAGTTACAACAGAGGGTTGGGACCCTTGCTTTTCCTGATATATATTGATGATCTGGATCCTTGACTGCAGTGGTCAATTTCAAAGAACGTGGATAATGCAAAACTTGTGAGATTTGTAATCTGCGAGGATGACAGTGTGAAACTTCAAAAGTGCATTGACAGGTTGGTGAAGTGTGTTGAGAGAGCAGATGGAGCTCATTGTGGAGAAATGTGAGGTGTTGCATTTTGGCACAAAGCATATGGAATGATGATATAAATTAAAGTGTAATACAAAATAATGCAGTATTCCTGGCTTCATAAATAGATTAGATGAACAGGGAGGTTATGATGAACTTATGTACGGCACTGATCAGACTTCAAATGGAGTATTGTGTACAGTGCTGAGTGCCATGTTGTCAGAAAGTTGAGAACACACTGGTGAGGGTGCAGAAGAGTTTTATGAGAAGGTTCCACGGATGAGATACTTCAGTTTTGAGAAAAGATCGGAGAAATTGAAACTGTTTTCCTTGGAGAGGAGAAGGCTGAGGGGAGATGTAAGTTTCTTTTAAGTTTAGAAGTTTTGAAAATCATGAGGGGTCTGCAGAGAGTAGATAGGGAGAAACTATTCCCACTCATAAATAGTTTGAGAACTAGAAAGCAGAGTTTTAAATTGTTTTGAAAAAGAAGCAAATGAGAAATAAAAAACTTGTTCACACAATGAGTGGTTAGGGTTTCAAATGTACTGCCTGGAAATGTGGTGGGGACAGGTTCAACTTTTTTGTAATCATTCACGCGATGGGGATGTTGCTGACCAGGCAGCATTTATTACCCATCCCTAATTGCCCAGAGGGCAGTTAAGAATCAACCACATTGCTGTGGGTCTAGAGTCACATGTAGGCCCAGACCAGGTAAGGATTGAAGTTTCCTTCCCTAAAAGGCATAGTGAACCAGATGGGGTTTTCTGACAATTGACAATGGATTCACGATCATCATTAGATTCTTAATTCCAGATACTTTATTGAATTCAAATTCCACCATCTGCCATGGCAGGATTCGCACTGAGGCATTTAGGAGGACATTGGATAATTATTTGAATAGAAACAGCATGCAAGGTTCTGGGGAAAAGGCCCAACAGTTTGGCACTAAGTTAAAAAGCTGAGATAGCTAGTTCAGACATGATGGGCTGAATGGCCTCCTCCTGCACTCTAACAATTCAGTGATTCTGTCATTTATCTTCAAATCTATTTCAAAGCTGGTTCTATAATTTTTGAGCAAACGCTTGGCCAACTTTAATTTGTCTGCAGTTAACTCATCAAATGTCTACGTCATTCAGTTTATTCTGAGCAAAGCAAACTTTTACACAGCAATATCAGAAATTAATTAGATAGTGCTTCGGCAGTATTCTAATACTTTGTGCGTGCTCTTCAAATGTTCTGTTTGTGATTCTATTTTCAGCCAAAGATATTAATTAGAATTGCACAAGTGCTCAGAATGTTTTCAAATAACTTGTAAATGGAATTTACTTTTGTGCAGATGGTACACAATTTTGAGATCACACAGCAGATGGGTTGTATTCGTAGTTATTGGCTGACTAGAGCCGTAGACATGTTTTACAGTTGGGCTGATCTCAAGATTACTGCTTAAATTCTGTTAAGCAGTTGTACAAAGATGGTTTCTTCCCCATAAATCCTTTTCCTAATCTCTAGCTTGGGAAAGTGGAGAAAGAAGGGAAGACTTTTGTCAAGTCATAGAATCATAGCATCATACAGCAAGGAAATGGACCCTTCGGGTTCAACCAGTCCATTCTGTTCATAATCCCAAACTAAACTAGCTTGTGCTTGGTCCATATCCCCCCAAACATTTCCTATTCACGTACTTATTAAACGTAACTATATCCGCATCCACCACTTCCATTGGAAGTTCATTCCACACATGAATCACTCTCTATGTAAGAAAATTTTCCCTCAAGTTCTTTTTAAATCTTTCTCCTCTCACCGTAAAAATATGCCCTCTGGTTTCGAAATCCCCCACCCTAGGGAAAAGACATTTGTCATTCACCTTATCTGTACCCCTCATGCTTTTATAAATCTCAATAAGGTCACCCCTCAACCTACTTGGCTCCATAAAAAAGTCCCAGTCTATCCAGCCTCTCCTTATAACTCAAACCCTCCATTCTCTCCAACATCATGGTAAATCTCTACTGAACCATCTCCAGCTTGATAATATCTTTCCTAAAACAGGGCAACCAGAACTGGATACAGTACTCACCAATGTCCTGTACAACCTCAACATAATGCCCCAACTCCTATACTCAAAGGTCTGAGCAATGAAGGCAAGTGTGCTAAATGCCTTCTTAACCACACTATCTATATGTGATGCCAACTTAACAGAATTATGTACCTGAACCCCTAGGTCTGTCTGTTCTACAACATTACCTAATTCCCTATTTTTAATTGTATAAGTCCTGCCCTTGTTTGTTTTACCAAAATGCAATACCTTGCATTTATCCAAATTAAACTCCATCTGGCACTCCTCAGCCCATTGACTCAGTTGATCGAGCTCTCTTTGTAATCCTAGATCACCTTCTTCACTGTCTATTTTACCACCAATCTTGGTGTCATCCTTGAACTTACTAACCATGCCTTCCATATTCTCATCTAAATCATTTATATAAATGACAAACAAAAGTGGACCTCGTACCAATCCCCATGAAATATCCCTGGTCACAGGCCTCCAGTCTGAAAATCAACAATCAAGGTTTGTCCCATTATAACAATCAGCATCAATGGATTTCTGTAGTTTTTGAACACCTTAATGGACTGGGGCACTTCAGATGATTTTGTGTTTTGCAAATGGACTAGATAAAACTTACATGATAGATTGCTTCAGTCCACTGCATCCAGTAAAATCATAAATGAAGAACACTTTATTATGAATAATGCAAAGATTAAACCTTTCTGTGTTTTCTATGGCAGTTCCCTACAGTATTTGAAGAATTTAGTTTTCAATCTTTTCCAATATTTCGAGGAGCTTTATTCTTTTTAATAATGTTTCCTTCCCCCTCAAACTATAGAAACAGCAGAAAAGATTGAGTGGGTGCAAACAACCCTAATGTCAAAACTGAAAGGAGTGAGTGGGTGCAGAGACTGTAATCATAATGTGTTGAAGAAATAACAGAACAGGTTACAAGGAATGCAGTTAATGAGAGTAGGAAGTGAGAGGTGGCAAGACTGAATGAAATTGGGAAGGGCTGTGCAAGGGGAGGGCAGGTGCCGGTACTGAGATGACTTAAAGAGAAATACAACTGTACCGGGAATAATAGAAATGTAGAGCTTAAGGCAAAAGTATCAATTTCTTGGAAAAGCATAAAGTAGTGGGAAAAGGCAGGAGAACAGGCCTATGGCATGCTTTTCCTCATTGGAAGGTGCATTGAGTATAGGGATAAACAAGTTATGCTGCAGCTTTATAGAACTTTAGTTAGGCCACACTTGGAATATTGCGTACAGTTCTGGTCACAACACTACCAGAAGGGTGCGGATGCTTTGGAGACAGTATAGAGAAAGTTTACCAGGATGTTCCCTGGTATGGGGGATTTTAGCTATGAAGAAAGGTTGGATACACTGGGCTTGTTTTTCACAGGACTGCAGGAGGTTGAGGGGCAACCTGATAGAAGTTTATAAGATTGTGAATGTTATGGATAGAGTGGAAAGTATGAGGCTTTTTCCCAGGTTGGAAGGGTTAATTACTAGGGAACACAGATTCAAGGTGCGGGAGGTAGGGGAAGATTAAAAGAGATATGCAAGGCACGTTTTTCACACAAAGGATGATGAGTGCCTAGAATGCGCTCCCAGAGGAGGCAGTGGAAGCAGACACAATAGCAGCATTCAAGAAGCACCTGGACAAATACACGAACAGGAAGAGAATAGAGGGATACGGATCCTGCAAGTGAAGACTGTTTCCATGTGGTCCTTTTCAAATTGGCAGGCAGTAACTAGTGGGGTGCCACAGGCCTTGGTGCTGGGACTCCAGCCATTCACAATATATATTAATGATTTGGATGAGGGAACAAAATGTAGCATCTCCAAGTTTGCAGATGATACCAAGTTGGGTGGGAGGGTGAACTGTGACGAGGATGCAGAGATCCTTCAGCATGATCTCGACAGGTTGGGTGAAAGGCAAATCAATGGCAGATGCAGTATAATTTGGATAAATGTGAGGTTATTCACTTCGGAAGCAAAAATAAGAAGGCAGATTACTACCTGAATGGCTGTAAATTGGGAGAGGGGACTGTGCAGCGGGACCTGGGTGTCCTTGTGCACTAGTCGCTGAGGGTAAGCATGCAGGTGCAGCAGGCGGTAAAGAAGGCCAATGGTATGTTGGCCTTCATTGTGAGAGGTTTTGAGTACAGGAGCAGGGATGTGTTGTTGCAGTTGTACAGGGCCTTGGTGAGACCACACCTGGAATATTGTGTGCAGTTTTGGTCTCCTTTTCTGAAGAAGGATGCTCTTGCTCTTGAGGGACTGCAGCGAAGGTTTACCAGGCTGATTCCGGAGATGGCAGCTCTGACATAGGAGGTGAGATTGACTAGGTTGGGATTGTTTTTGCTAGAGTTCAGGCTAATGAGGGGGGATCCGATAGAGACTTATAAAATTCTAACAGGGCTGGACAGGGTAGATGCGGGGAGGATGTTCCTGTTGGTGGGTGTGTCCTGAACCAGGGGTCACAGTATGAGGATTCGGGGTAGACAATTTAGAACGGACATGAGGAAACATTTCTTCACCCAGAGAGTGGTGAGCCTGTGGAATTCATTACCACAGAAAGTAGTTGGTGCCAAAGCATTGAATGTATTCAAGAGGTGGTTAGATGTAGCACTTGGAATGAATGTGAACAAAGGTTATAGGGAGAAAGCAGGATTAGGCTATTGAGTTGGACAATCAGCCATGATGGTGAAGAATGGCGGACCAGGCTTGAAGGGCCGAATGGCCTTCTCCTGCTCCTGTCTTCTATGTTTCTCTATTTCTATGGAAGGGCTAAATGTGTTGGCGCAGGCTCAGCGGGCCGATGGGCCTGCTCCTGTACTGTATTGTTTTTTCTTAGTGACTGGCTGTATCAAGTAAAATTTGTGAATGGAATTTCATTGAAAGTGGGACAAGTGAATAAAGGGAACTACGGATCAGGCTTCACTGTCACTTATGATAAGTTTACAGATATTTCTCTGATGGGAATTGTATCTTATGGAGTTACAACATAAGGTTAGTTTTTAATTAGCTCAACAGATTTTTAACCTTTTATTCATTGCTTATGCCGAGCTAATTTATTGGGTGGTAATTTTATTTGATTGTACAAATCACTGGCTTTTCAGACCAACTGTGAAAGCATGATATTTTTCTGGAGCACAGGAGGTGAATTTAGTTGGTGAAGGTTACTCATGGTTCTGTGCCTGTCACTTTTCCAGTAGCCTGATGTGTTGTTGTCTCTTTTCTCCAGAGGTTCCTCTTGGGACTGACCGCTACCCACTGGAATTAGCAGACAGTCAATTCCGACCATTGTTTCACCTATGTCCTACGGCAGTGGAATTTGCAGGACGTCCACATGACTCTAGCTATGTCTGCAGCTCATCACCTTCAGGAGGAATGAGCACAGTCAGAGTTCCACAAAATGAATATTCAGGGCGATCCAAAAATGAGAATGTAGTTTTCATCCACCAGCAAATGCTGTCAAGTGGATGTGCTCTCCCTACAGATGGAGCAACATGATAGTTCTGGGTGGTGGAAGCTGACTACCTGTTACAGAATGAGTAGCACCCCTCTATCTTGTGGTACCATCTCTCTCTTTTTGTTCACCTGAACAGCGCACACATTGTCAGTGGGGCTTCCGCTCCCCCCGCTTCCCTTCGACTGCTGTTTGACCCTCCTGCATGGGCGATTCATCTGCCTTCCATAGTCCTCCATTGGCCACCACTGGGAGGATTTCACCCAATTTCCCTCCCCATCTCTCCTTGTTGGAGTTTTATGTTCGCTGAATTTGGTGTCACGCCACAAATTGCCAGATTTACTGAATTTAGCTTCAAAACATGCAATGATGGGATGCAAACTCACAACCTCTGCTTTGTTAGTCCCCTACCACTATAACCATAGTGTACACCTTAGAAATCCTGTATATTTAAAGCACTGATTGTGTTGTGTATCCACATGGCTGTGAAAGCATGAGCACAAGAGATAAATATATTGGAATAGTTTATTCAGTGTGCATATATTCTATGGGTGACCATGTTTATATGCCAAAAAGTCTCAAGCTACAAAATGATCTCGTGCGTTGTGCCAGTAGTGCCAAGTACTGCTTTAATTAAAAAGAAAAATCTGATAACTGCATTGTTTCTGCCCACAGCTCACACAACTCATGAAGAATGCCAACTTGGTGAGGATGCTAGTGCCAAATGCATGTCGGAAGTTTTGTCAGATTGTCATATGAGTCAAAGTCTCATGCTGGCTTAATGCCAATTTGCCTGTTTTGATCTCAGTTACTTTTTTTAAGCACACATGGCTGACCACGAGTTGAGCAGCAATAGCAGAGGGTGTCCTTTCCCCAACCCCACCAACTTCAACACCAGCACTATTTATAATAAAGAATTTATAATTGAACAAAAACAGAATTTGCTGGAAAATCTCAGCAGGCCTGGCAGCATCTGTGAGGCGGTGTGGACTTGTTGGGCCAAAGGGCCTGTTTCCGCACTGTAAGGACTGTATGATATGAGATACTGCCAGACCTGCTAAGTTTTTCCAGCAACTCCTGTTTTTGTTCCTGAATTACAGCATCCGCAGTTCTTTCAGTTTTCAATTTAAAAGTGAACTAGCCTGTGGGCTGGTTGCTTATCATTTAGCATTGGTTAGGTTTGGGTTTGTGGAAGAGTTGGGTATTTGGAGGGGTTCTTTCAGTTGCTAAGTCTGCAGGGAGGTGTTGCTATGAGAAAGGTAGTGGTTGCTATTTCAAGAGCTCTCAGTACACCACCTGCTTCTAGGAGCATTGCTCGCAGTTCTCCCTGGGCTATGGCAGAAGGGAGGCAGCAAAGAATAAAACAAGCTGCTTGCTGTGACATGAGGAAGGGATCTCAGTCCACAGATCTGTGCCAAATCTTGGAACTAGTTGAGAGCAACTGGACATGACATTTACTGTAGCCCTGAAATGTTTGCCAATGGATCTTTCTGGGCTGGAAGAAGAAACATAGTAAACATTCTGCAGTTTATCATTCTTCAGTGCATTTTGGGAGGTGACGGAGCAATGTTATACCATGAGAGGGGCATTTATTACCTGCTCATTTCCTGCAAGTTTCCCCTTGGTGCTGCGCATTACTGATTGTGTGTAGTACACGAGGTGATGTCCCAATGTATTGGAATCAGCTGCTTCCTACATGAACTGACCCTCATTCAGGTTTAAGCCTTGCCACCATGGATTTGGCAACATTGTCAGGTGGAAGAGGGGGAAGAAGAAATGGGAAGCAGCTGACAAATTCACACTTCTGAAATGGAGATAGAAAGAACTGCAGATGCTGGAGTCAGAGTCCTGATGAAGGGTGTAAACCCAAAACGTTGACTTTCCTGCTCCTCTGATGCTGCCTGACCTGCTGTGTTCCTCCAGCTCCACACTGTGTTATCTCACATTTCAGAGTGCCTGTCGCTGAGCTCATTATTCGATTCTGATTCTCCCGAATGCAACCCAAGATCCTCACTATTTAGCACTATACAACTTAGAGCAGGGTCTGTACCTTAGGTATCCAAGTAATCTGTTGGAGCACAATTTGCTGGACTGTAGTGAGACCCTAAAATCTCCTTTTGAGCACAGTATCCACGGTCATGATGGCACCAGTGGGGACTGCAAGCCCACAAGCTTATATTTCATAATGTCAGCCTGATCTTCCACATCAGCAATCAAAATTAGGTCACTTCACCCTGTGGTGCCATGGAAGCTGAGATATTGTCTATCAGAAACAGTTTTATGATCGGACCCACATGTATTCTCAGAGGATGCCCACCACTTCCATCTGGTGCAGGATATGCTCTGGGTTCAGCACAAAGCTCTGTGCTAATTAGGAACCAATTCCTCCATAATATGTGATAGTATCAACAGACATTCTGGCAGATATGCCAAATTGTCAAATAATTTTATGTGCATGCCTATCAATTTGTTTCTATTCATTACTGCATTAAAATCCCTTGCACGAGTTCTCTGTGTCATACCTCAGCTTCCAGGGAGTTGGCATCCATCTGATCTTTGTCCCTGCCTTGGCTACTGCCTGTTTATGCCACCTGACTTGATCATGTGCAGGTTCTGCCTCTATCCTGCTTTCTAACTTTTCCGTAGTTTCAGTATGTTTGCTGGTGGCTTTGAGTGCCAGATTGAGTGACGGCGTTTCCCCCTCCTCAGCCTTCTGCATCAAGGCCTTCAACCCCTCGCTTCACAGACTAGCAAAAGGAGAGGTTTTAGATCTTTTGCAGTTTTAAGGAACATGGCAGGTTTGGGGGAAGGAAGTAGAGAAAAGCAAGGTGTACAACTACAGTAAAATGTACACCCACCCCATCTCTCAATCACACCAAGTTTAATATTCCATAGATGTTTTGCTCCAAGTCTAAATTGGTTGCATTTTAATTGACAGGTACTCTGGATTAGTTTACACATATCGTGTTTTTAAGACTCCTACTGATTCATGGACTGTTGAGGTAAGTGAAAATGTTAATCTTTAAATAACCTTAAACATGTTTATTTAAATGTTGTTTACATTGTCTTTCCAATGCTGCTTATCCCCTTTACGCTTTGCATATGGCGGCTTTCGACGCAAGGTGGTCGCGGACTCACTTGACAGGAAAAGCAAAGAAGAACTGGGCCAGAGGGGTGGAATAGACTGGATCATATGTTGTGTGGATGTAGGGATAAGGTTATGCCATCTTCTGTTATGTCAGGTGTGTCTCCCTGATTATGGGGGCACAGGGTCACTTCTGACAGTGATTTTGTCAAGTAACTGTCTAAGAAGGAAACCTAAAATTTTGGTATTCCTGGAGTTCAAATTTGTGGCTTTCTGTTATTTTTTCATGTTGACACATTGTGCTTTACCAGTGAACTTTTTATTGGAGTTGATAATGTGACATTTCATGGAACTACGAATACAACCAACATAATGCAGACATTATATCATGGCACAGCTTTAGGTCTTGACAAGGCAATTCAAAATTTTAACCCTTTTCTTTATCTAAATAATTTGTTATATTACCTGATAGCTTAAATAAAAAGAAAATTACACACACTTGAATGCTCCTTTCTGATTTGTGGCATCTACAGTTATCAGAAATTGAAACAAGTCTTGTTTCAAGGATTGGAATTCTTTGTGTCCATGCCAGATGTGTTTTTTGTGGGTAGAGGTACAAAAAAAAGGGCGAATGCTCAGCTCACTACCTTCCTACCCACCCCAGAGTTCACGCCATTATTTGGAGAGAAGATGGGTGCCAAAAGCAACAGCTTTCCAACCCTATTTAAACAAATAATTAGTTACTCGCAGGACATGGGTGTTGCTGGCTAGCCCAGCATTTATTCTTTATCCCTAATTGCCCAGCAGGGATTCCTCACCTCAAGCATGTAAGCAAATCAGATGGGCTTTTACCCTGACAGTTGCCATGTGTACACAGTCATTATTAGACTCCTAACTTCTTTTTAATTAGCTTAAGTTCTGCTATCTGTCATGGCTGGATTTGAACTGGGGTCTCCGGATTAATAGTCTAGTGCCAAAACCATTAGTCCATCAGCTCTGCCATTAAAGGACGACTGAGCTTATTAAAAACCCAATGTTAGCCTACATATGCCATAACACTTTTGGCATGACCAGATGGACATAAGAGAGTGTTGATACAGTGTGGAGCTGGAGGAACACAGCAGGTCAGGCAGCATCAGAGAAGCAGGAAAGTCGATGTTTTGTGTTGGGACCCTTTCCACACCCCAGGTGATAGACCTTCCTCCACTTCCTTCCCCTCTGCATGGACTTTAAAACTCACCTCTCCAAACCACCCACACCCCACCCCCTAAGGTGGATGAACATTTTCTACTGAATGCCCCTTTGTTGCCCAGGTTCAGGCTTCCATTGTGCCTTCTTCTTGGGATTGCTTCCAGTCCCGGCAACACCCATTACCCAGCTCTGGCACTGCTCCAAGTTGGAAGCCCAGTGTTCCACAATTTAGCTCATGTGCAGCACATTAAGAGTGGAGAGCAGGCTTCTATCGGGACTGTTGGCTGGCTGCTGCCTTCGCTTCCAGTCTGCGCTTGCTCCTAAAATTCTGCCCTTTTTTTAGTGCTGCTGCAATTGACACTGCATATTGATCATTAAAGTGGAAGATAACGCTAAATGCCATCATAATAAAACATTCTAAATTTGCCAGTTTACACCAGTTTCAGATAATGAATTGAATTTACTTATGTGCACAGAATGGTATGTAGGGGTTGTTTGAACTTTCTGTATGGATTTAAACTGGATCAGTCACTCAAAGGACATGTTGGTGGATTCAGGTGCCTTCAGATCATCATGTCCATGCTGGTCAGAGAGTCATAGAGTCATAGTGCCCTACAGCACGGAGTCAGGCCCTTCAGCCCAAACTGGTCCGTGCCGACCAAAATGTTCATCCATGCTAACCCCATTTCCCTTCACTTGTCCAATATCCTTCTAAACCTTTCCTATCCATGTATTCATCCAAATGCCTTTCAGATGTTGCTAATGTACCCGTCTCAACCACTTCCTCTGGCAGCTCACTCCATATGTGTACCATCCTCTGTGTAAAAAAGTTGTCCGTCAGGTTCCCAAGTGTTCTTTCCCCTCATACCTTAAACTGATGCCCTATAGTCCTCGATCCCCAACTCTGGGAAAAAGACTGAGTGCATTCACCCTATCCATGCCTGTCATGATCTTATACACTTCTATAAAATCGCCCCTCAGTCTCCTACACTCTAAAGACAAAAGTCCTAGGGTTATCCAACCTCACCCGATAACTCAGTCCCTTGAGTCCTGGCAACATCCTTGTAAATTTCTTCTGTACTCTTTCCAGTTTAATAACATCCTTCTTACAGCAAGGTGACCAAAACTGATCACCATACTCCAAGTGCGACCTCACTAGCGTCCTGTACAACTGCATCATAACTTTCCAACTTCTATATTCAATGCCCTGATTGATGAAGGCCATTATGCCAAAAGCCTTCTTCACTGCCCTGTCAACCTGGGACTCCATTTTCAGAGAACTGTGCGCCTGAACTCTAAGGTCCCTCTGTTCTACTACACTCCTTAAGGCCCTACCATTGACCATGAGACTCCGACCTTGATTTAAGTTTCCAAAATGCAATACCTCACACTTACCTATATTAAACTCAATTTGCCATTTCTCGGCCCACTTCCCCAGCTGATCAAGATCCTGCTGCAATTTCTGATAACCTTCCTTACTGTCCATGATACCGCCTATGTTAGTGTCATCCGCAAACTTACTAATCACGCCTTGTACATTCTCATCCAAATCATTGACACAGATAACAAACAGCAATGGGCCCAGCACCGACTCCTGAGACACACCACTAGTCACAGCCCTCCAGTCCGACAAGCATCCTTCCACTATTACCTTCTGCTTCCTACCATCAAGCCAATTGTGTATCCAATTTGTCAATTCTCACTGGATTTCATGCGATCTAACCTTCCAGAGCAGCCTACCATGTGGAATCTTACCAAAGGCCTTACTGAAATCCATATAGACTACATCTACTGCTCTGCCCTCATTAACCTTCTTGGTCACTTCATCAAAGAATTCTAATAAATTTGTGAGGCATGATTTCCCACGCACGAAGCCATGCTGACTACGCCTAATCAACCCTGTCCTTCTAAATGCATCTATATCTAATCCCTATGAATCTCCTCAAGTAACTTACCTACCACAGATGTTAAGCTTACTGGTCCATAATTTACAGGTTTTTCTTTGTAGCCCTTCTTGAATAAGGGCACAACATTCGCTACCCTCCAGTCTACTGGGATCTCACCCGTGGCTAACGATGATGTGAATAATAGTCATCAAACATCTGTTTATTCTCATTTCCTTTGGCCCAGCAGTTGACCTGTAGCCTAAATCCAATCAGCTTCCAAACACATCCCTGAAAGTGGGAGTGGGGTGGATAAAACCACAAAGAAATTAACTGCAATTTAAGCTTTCTAATTGCATGTATTTAGACATAATGATGAATTTGTACAAATGCTGGTTAGGTTAGTTCTGGTACTTTATGAAAACCTGACCATTCCAACATAGAAAGAATGTTGATTGAAACCGTAGAGTACATATATAGTTCAGATCCAGTGAGGCCAGCACTTATTACCCACTCATAGTTATCCAGAGGGTAGTTAAAAGGTAACCATGATAGTGTTAGTCTGGAGTCACATGTAGACCAGACCAGATAAGGAAGGCATATTTCCTTCTCTAAAGAACATTAGTGAACCAGATGTGTTTTTACAACAATACATACTGGCTACACTGTCACCATTAGGTTTACATTTTGTTCCATAATTTTTTATTAAATTCACATTTTGCCATCTGCTATGGGACTTGAACCCTTGCCCCAAGGATATAAGCCTGGTGTTCTGGATTATTAACCCAGTGACATTATCATTATGCCACCATCTCCCCAAAGTGCTGTGGAGTTATTAATTCAAAATTGTTATCTGTAGAGTGAAGCGAGAAATTTGGGAACATTTCCTAACTCTGGTTTGTTGGAGCATGGAATGTTTTTGCTAATGCAGACATATTCTGTCCCCATTGGGAGGAGCCGCTGCAGTTTGCCAGCATCTTCTGTACCAAGCCTGTTTTCATTTCATCCTTGATTTAATTTCAATTCCATCTTTCCTGTTTTCGTTCAACCTGTAATTTCCTTGGCTGGTCACAGAGCCTTTCTTTAATATCCTCCATTTATTTTACTGTTTTTATTGAAGTGACTGAGGTGAGCTGTTGTGTCATTCCACTGCTGTTTCCTCTGTATGTTTGCTTAGTGTTCCAATTTTTCTGTTCTACTAATAGGTCTCTTATTTTACAGTTCAGATGAAGGGTAAACACTTGAAATATCAACTGTTGGTTCCTCCCATGGAGGTTAACCACCATTTTCAGTTGTTGTTTCAAAATTTCACCATCTGTATAATTGCTTTTAATATGCATGAAAGATAACCTTGATGAGTGGTTGAAGCCAAATGACAAAATGTTAAGCCTGTGTATAAAGACTGAGAACAGACAACCAAAATTCCTGGAATAATTCTGAAGTGGGTTTCCTTACTGCTGCCTTTCATAAGTGAAGTTGTCATGGAGATTTATGCTGTCTGAGAATGGCAACATGAGTTTGTGCTGCTAACAGTTGGGACTTGTTTAAATTCAAGCCAGTAACTGTTGATGACAAATATTTTCTCTTTTGTCATCACAATGCCATCTAATTACATTGTTAGAAAAATGATTGGAATCAGCAGTTAAGTAATCTCTTATTAGACATGTAATTAAATATTTTAATTTCTATGTCTGCCGTTACATGCACAGTTGGTTGCACCAGTTGAAAAGTTATGTAAATGGAGATTATGACTTTATTATTGCTAGCTCAGTGCAAGTGCCTTCACATGGTTTCATTCTGAAGCAACCATGCGTGTCCAACAATGCCATTGCTTTCCAGCTTTCAACTTTCAACTTTCAACTCACCCAAGGAAGTGATCTTGACTCCCTTCTGTTCCTTGCTTACACGTTCTGCAGGCACATGTACATTGGCAACCCCTAACCCATCCTTTTTTTTTGATCCCTTGACTTCCTTTGAGCTTTCACACTGATTATTCTGTTACAAACTATTAGGTTAAGGCATAACATTCTCTACCTCAATATC
The DNA here is from genome assembly GCF_021869965.1 of Rhincodon typus. Lineage (NCBI taxonomy): Eukaryota > Metazoa > Chordata > Chondrichthyes > Orectolobiformes > Rhincodontidae > Rhincodon > Rhincodon typus. Next base: position 27,282,890 of record NC_063345.1, on the reverse strand, counting down.
AGGAAAACCAAAATCATATGCTTTGACCTCCAACAACCCCTGACCACTGCTCCTTAGTCTCTGATTTCAACTTTTTCCTTGTCAATGTCTCTGGTGGAACTAACAAGTTCATAATTGTTGTACCTTTAACTGAGCTCCAGACCCCACACCTTATCCACAATTACAGCTAATTAGTTCTGCAATAATATTTGCCTGTCTCTTGCCTCATTCATGCTGTACTCTCCTGTAAATTGACTACTTGCCTTACTTTACTACTTGTTGGTTCAAGTCTTAGTTCAAAACTTAGACATGCAGTCTAGGCTGAAAGAAAGAGCTGCCCTTTTGGAGATGTCACCTTTAGAACAGAAATTAAATGGAGGCCCTATCTGAATGCACAGGGGATGTGAAAGATCCCATGGTATGAATCAAAGAACAACTGGGTTCTCCTGTGATTCTGGTTCACTTTTATCCCTAAGCAATACCATCAAAAAAAGATTAATTGGATCTTTACCTCATTATTATTGTGGGACCTTTGTTGTGCATAAGTTGCTCTTATATTTACCTACATTCCAATTGATAACTCAAACTCACCCTGTTGGTTGTGAAGCATTGACATTATGAGGAAAGGGACCAAGTGAATGTAAGTCTTTCTTCTTTCTCATTACGATGCAATCTTCATGTCACGTCCACCCTCCACTAGTCAAAAACTCCACTTGTCCAAAGTTCTGTCACACATAACCAGTTCCCCACAACATCTTGTCTCTTCCTCCTGTCAGTGTGAACTGCTATTGAAACTCTTGTCCATACTTTTGTTGCTTCCTGACTTGACTATTTCAGTGTTCTTTGTCTGTCTCCCATGGTTCCTCCAGGTTTTTGGTTATTGCTGTCTCAATATCACCACCTCTACAAAGCTCTATGAACTCAGTGTTCCTCCATTTCTTGTCCCTTCAAAGTAGAGAAAGGGTGATTTCACTCATCAAGCTGATTTTAATGCAGCTCATTGTGGCAGGAATCTTGGGAGTCTTGCACCAGGCTCCCCTGATAAAGTCAGAGGATGGAAGGAGCTGACACAGTGTTCATGACAGCATCAGTCTCCATCACTTAGGCTCATGAAGAAGCCACTTGTCATCCATTATCTAGAGATCACTGGAATTTAGTGATGGTTAAGAGACTAAGTGACATACTGTGATCCCTCAAAAGGCAGCCCAGTAAACTCTTTCAAGTTTTCCATTATCCTTCTGTGGTATTGGATCCCTCGTAACCAGGCACTGTATGCTGGATCGGAGCAGGAGTGGGGTTCCTATGTAAATCACTGCCCTCACCCTGACTCTGAAACCTCACCATGCTGTGAGTTCCATCCCTCCTTCACAACTTCGCTCACCTTTGGCCTGGTGTCCCTTTATCAACCTGGACCTGTGGAGGGTCCATAGCTGTCAACTGTCACTGGAGGTGACGAATACCTTCCAGCCTCTGATTGGCGATCAGTTGTCAGTGGGCGCAACCTCCACTGCCAGACACCTCAATCACAGTAAAAGTCTGGTGGTAGTGAGGGTTGACAGGACTTCCTCATGAAGACCTAGTGAGGGGCTTGCCACTGAAAGTTACCCTCTGTCTTTACAACTGATGCACCTCCTGTGATCTGCACCCCACTCTCACTGACCTTTGGTCACAGTTCGCACAATGATTCTGGATTTTGGATGGATGCATTGCCACAAGCTGCCACTAATCCCACTGGCCCTTGGAGCATGAAGAGCAGCTGGTAGCTCTTGGAGAGTGTGGTCGTTTGGCACCAGGATCCTCAGTCTTGAGGATGGCCTGACAATAGGCACTTAAGTGCAAGAATGGAACATGATTTCATTGATCCTCTCCCAAAGAACTGATGGGAATTCCCTGCTGATTTTCTGACCAGTGGGTAAGACCCTTGTCAGCCTGACAGAATCCCACCTACTGTGTCATGATGTCCTTGTAAGAGTTATTCAGTAATTTTTCCATTTGCCTTGATTAAAATTATGTGTTTATTGAAAATCCCCTTGGAAGTCACTTCTGAATCTGCTTCCTCCATCCTTGTGGTGAGTTAGTTTCCTGGTCGTATCATCTTTCAGCATTAAAAAATTATGTTTCTCACCTTGTCTTTGGTTTTTTTTTGCCACTTATCTTAAATCTGTGTCCTTTGTTATTGATCATTTTGCCACGGGAAATGCTGGGCAGAATCTTTCAGGGGTCTGAGTAATTTGGGCCTTGGTAAGTTTTGTGGAAGAATTACTTGAGAAGTCTAGTGAAGCCTAACTCAACATTGGGAGTACCTTAGTCCATCTTCTACGTTTTTGACAAGTGGGCGAGGAGGGTTTCTCACGAGGCAGCAGCGAATTGCCAATTAAGGAAGTTTATAACTTGTTAAGTACCTTGTTAATGGCCCAACACACTTCATTAATGTTCAGTTGCAATCTTACCAAGTGCACCAAACAAGCTAGATGTTGAGAAATCTCAACATGGAAATCAGAGCAGATACTCAGCGACTTCTTCTCACCACTTGCTCCAAAGACCTTCCATCTTGGACACTAGGCACCACCCGAGAGCACACTCATTGGGCACTGGCCACAATACCCAATATCGGCATCTCGTATGTGCTGGCCTCTAAAACCCTCATGGCACATTTCCAATCCATTTAATGTAGGCTTCTGCACTTCATTCCTACACCTTGGGCTGTATCAGGAACAATCATTTTAGTGCTGAAGCAAGGACACAGCATGCTCAGGGACATGCGCCCAGCTCATGGACTGGACCAGACTTGCTGTTTGCTTGCTGTTGGAGTGCTCACTGGAGCACTGAGTTTACCTGGATGCTCACAGTCCCAGTTGTCTTGTACTGTTCTAGCAGTTTATCAGCACACCAGTGTAGTGACCAGAATTGAGCACAATATTCCAGCCAAGATCTAATCAGCATTCTTAGAAAGGTTTAGCCTAACTTCACTGTTTTTGCCCTCTTTACCTTCAGTGATAAAGCCAAGGATTCTAGCTGCTTTATAAAAAGCTTCCACAGCTTCTTGAGACAATGTTAAAGATTTGCATATGTACAACCCCAAATTTCTATATTACTGTAGCCCTTTTCTAGACAAAAGCACAAAAGGTCATTCAATCTTTCCAGACACTTATAACCACTCAAGTTCCAGTATCATCCTTGCAAATCCTTTTCGCAGTTCCCTGCCTTCATAACCTCGTTACAATAGGTGGATCTGAAAAGTGCATACTACTCCAAAAGTGGATTTGCCAAGCTTCTATACAAGCTTAACATAATGCACAAAGAAATTGATCTAAGCCCTATGAATGGATCATTTAGCTTTAGAAAACCCTTGATGCACATATGCAGAATGTTGTTAGAATTCTAACTGCGTCCATTACATGAATTTGCTTCCACTTGTAATGACCATCATTCTATGTAATCTACTTTTAAAGCAGTCTGATCATTTGCACATTACTTCTCTGAGTTCTCAGTGTTACTTTCTTCTGACATTTAAATTCAAAAATTGCTGCTCAACTTTTCATATTCTCTGTATTCTCACTGTTTTAAAATCCAATCCCATCACTATGTTCCTCATTCAAATTCATTATCATTTAGGGCCTTGAAATTGTGGAATTCTATATTTCTTCTTCCTTCTACTGTTGCAGTATTAGGTTGGCATAAATATTGCCTTTTTTTTATTTATTATGTCATTTCTGCTACTCCTTTCACTTCAGTGGGACTGTACATAATAAACCATAGTCCTTCACCATGGATTGAATCCAGTTATAGAATTGAAGCATTTTTGTCTGTAGTGCATTATTCATTGGATGCTTTCTTTTCAATGCTAGCTGCTTTTTTCAAGTTACAGGGAATATGCATTGCAATTTGGTTAGTATTCATGGGTCAAGATGAGGCAGGGACATGTGTGGTTAAGGAAACAAAAGCAGAACATGTTGGAAGCAATCAGCAAATCAGGCACACCATCTGTGGAGAGACATAACAAGTTGATATTTCAGGCATAACCTTCACTTCAGTACGACTCGTGCAGTCTTTGTCATTTCTTTCCATCTTTGCAAAATAATCTGCTCACAGGCTACTAAACCCAATTCATTGCCTGTTTGTTTTAGCCATCAACCTATATGTACACTTGGAAGTATCTTCATGTATTTCTGTTTCGTCTTTAATTATATCCTTTATTCATTATTTTGGTTTTCCCAGGTTGCATAACTTTTCTTTCCCTCCTTTTCTTGGACTCTGTTACAAAGTGGCATTGTCAGCTATTTCCCTGATCTTTCGAAATATTAACTAATCCTTTTTCCTTACATGTGCCGGATCGACTTGCTGTGCCTTCCAGTGCTTCCCGTCCTTATTTTGTATTTCCTGAATTTGCAGTTTTTCTTTTCATTTCTATAATTTAATGCCATGGGTGACAGGCTTCTCTTTGAACTAAATTCCTTGACATGAAAATGTGATAATCATTAGCAGAAAGAAATTGTCATGGCATCTCTCGAGGATATAATATGAGTGCAGTGTGGTTAAACTAGAGGAGTAAAATATGTTTGCGATAATTACAGTTTGGAGAGTGGGAAAAGTGATGCAGGTCATTAATAATGTTTTTTGTATTAACCGGATTCAAATATTAGCAACACACGTTTTGAAACTGGGAAGCAAGGAATAAGAGGACAGTCATACTGCACTTAACTTATAATAGGGCTGTGAAATATGTTAATAGATGAGGGTGCAAGTATGTTAAAGGGAAAGTATGTATATGGCCACTTGAACAAACAGATCAGCATGGTCAGCAGCATGTTAGGGATTTTCTGAACTCCATGATTGCCAGCTGGCAGCACTAACTTGAAATGCAACCCTTATAATTGGCAAATTTTGGGGCAGAGCAGTTAAGGTGAGAAATTAGCGGGTGGCCCTTGTCTGACTAAAGCAGCAGGAATATGTTTATTTTGGCCTTATCCTCTTCATGAATATTCTTTTGTTTTAATATATTTACACAGACTGCACCTGGAGTACATAAGAGGTTGTTTCGTAAAGTGAAGAACTTAATTGCTGCGTACCAGAAGGAAAACCAAGGCCTAGCAATACCTTTACTGTACCCTGTGTACAAGCAGAAAGGTATTTAAACTTTCTTTACATTTATCTGAACTGAATGTTCTGAAATGATGCTTTATTTTAAAAAAAATTTCCCTTTAATCATATTTTTGTTAAATTGACTTGTTCATCACATTGAAAATATTATTGAATCTCTTTTTTTAAAAACAAGAAACTCCAAAATTATAAAGCAAGTCTTATGATCTGCATAGTTAGTACAAAGAAATCACTAACTTTAGTCCACCTGATGAAGGGGCTACACTCTGAAAGTTTGTGATTTCAAATAAACCTGTTGTACTATAACCTGGTGTCGTGTGACTTCTGTCTTTAGCCCGTTAAACAATTGTACAGCTGATATGTCAATTTCTCCAGGATTTAATGCGTTGAATTCACCAACAATTTTACCAGCTGAAGTCATGATTATAACATCAAATTTTTATTTGTTTTACAGGTATTGAAATGGAAGAAGATTATCTCATGATGCAACCAGCTGAATGATAACATGTTCTTTCTCTAATTTCTGAAGTGATGTTGGATCGAACTTACTATAAATACTTTCTATTGAAATGGTCTGCCACAGTCAACCTGAATATGTCTTCTTTGATTCTTTGATGGTCTGACACTCTCAATATTCTAAATATTGTGTTTTTTTTCTAGAGTACCAGATGCTTAACTAGCAATTACTGTTCTTGATGTGTGCTTGAATCAAAAGTTCTGGCATATTTCAGTACTCAAGTTCTTGATGAAGCAGAAGGCTCTTAATATTTCATGTATTTATTTTTTTTTCCAAATTTGTTAGAGAATGGATCTCAGCAACTTCCATATCTATCTAAAAGTACTACTGACATTCAACTGGAAAAAGAAGCCAAAAAAAGTTTATTTCTTTACCACTTGAGTGATTTACTTTAAAAAGACTTTTTGTTGAGGCTGCATTACTGTTGGTTATTAATAATAGCACGTCAGTGAGAAAAAAATGAAAACAGATTTTCATTGTAAATATAGAGAGCCTGGTTTGTACAGGAGATGTCCTGTATTCTCATTGCTTTGAGAAATTGGTCCCTTGGGTTTTCATGCTCTCCCTCAGAGGTTATAGCAGGAGATTGAACGCCTCTGTAGAAGCTCGAGGCCAATATTTTGCTTGAAACTAGTGACAAACCAATTTCTTTCAATAACAACTGTATGTGGATGTGTAATGTATGCAAAAATACAGATAGCTGAACAAGCCTTGCTCAGCTCAACAACAGTAACATCACAGCATGACATTCTGGCTCTTAATTAGCAGTTAGAAGATTATTATATAGTCACATAATGTTTTGTACATGGATGCCACATCAACACTTAATTATAAGCAGTAATAATACATCAATATCAGTCTCATTTCCTAAATGATTTCTCCCTGAATTTGGTTAAGACCTGTTAGTAATCAGATGAAGTTATTTCATGCCCAAGAGCCAATTGGGAAAGTTGTGCATAATATTAAAAGAAAAAGATATGGCAAGTGGATTGAAGTGAAAGACAGGCTTGAGATATGAACATATGATTAGGAAAAAATGTTCTTGTTATCTACTGAAATGGATTGCTACTGAATCTTTTCTAAAGTTGTTTCTATGAAACATAAGATACATTACATGTTTTTGTTAATTGATTGAGCCAATGTCAAGCAATAATCGTGTTCCCTTCATCCTTTCTTTTCTCATATTTTCTGCTCCATCCAAGGTATGAAAACTATGCTATGTAACTCGATGCAATGAATTAATCAAATTATTTGATTAGGTGTTTGAAGATTTACCAACTTGTTTTGTTTTAACAATTTTCATCTGGAGCTGTTCAATTTTTACTCAGAAAGTTTCTAAACTGGTAATTTTTAAAAACATGGGAAGTGGAAAATTAAAAAGCAGAAGTTGCCTTTTGATTTCTACATTCTAATCATTTTATATTTGTATTTCACGGTTTTGCTACTTATGCCTTGATGCAGTGACATTGTGTATTATACATACAGTACCTTGTTCTTTTCTTGTGGACATCTTTGACATGATTGTCCTGCAGGCCATTGACCTACTTTGATCACCACTGTTCTGCACAGCCCAACTCTGTTTCTGTTTCCAGATCTGTCACTGATCTCATCTCGTCTGGAGATTTTCCCTCTAAATTTTCCCACCTTATAATACTCCAACTCTACACGGTCTTCTTCTACCTTCCCAAATTTACAAACAGGTCTGCCCTGATAGACCTATAGATTCAGTCTGTTTCTGTCTCTCTGAGCTTATTGCTTTCTATGTTGATTGTATGTTTTCTCAACTTGTCTAGTCTCATCTACATTTTTGATTCTTCTATTTTTCTAATAACATTGCAACAATTGCTAGTTTGCTGGCCCAAATTGCCTCCTCTTCAGTATGGGTGTCCAATCCTTCTATATCTCAGTTCCCCACTGGGACTGATGGAGGACTCTCCACTTCTGTCTCGAATGAAGTCGCTAACAGTAGCCATCCAACACCAACTGTTATCTCATTGATCAATCTCTTTTTTAACTTGACTCATTCCCTCCAAATAAATGAAGTGGGCATGGATATCTAATTAAGATAGTCTTTTTGTAGAGTTTATTAAACATTCCTTGTTAAACATTCTTTGTTATAGTTCAAGTCAGAACCCTCTCACAACTCTTTTACTGCTATATTGATTACTGTGTCAGCAATGCATCTTGTAACCCATATCCTACAAATAACAAAAACTTCAGGAAAAGGCCGTCTACTAATGTTCAATACAAACCCACCAATTCTGACAAGTTACCTTGACTACACTTTCTCAGACCTGGTTTCCTTTAAAGACTCTATTTCATTCTCCCAATTTCTCCACTTCTGTCATATCTTTTCGATCTTTTAAATGCAGTGCTTCCTCCATGCCTTCCTCTTACCCTTGAGCTCACTTTTTACCCTAATAAAGGATCGTCCTTTGCTTTTTCTGCCATATCCAGCACGATGTCACCACCAGGCACATTTTCCCCTTCCTTCTGCTTCAGCATTCAGCAAGGTCCATTCTGTCTATAAGATCCTGGTACACTCCACTGCCACCCAACAACTTATATGCCTCCAACCGATCCACATGGTACCTGCCCATGTGATCACAGGAGAAGTAACACATGCCCTTTTACCTCCACCCTCCTCCTCATTGTCCAAGGTCCCAAACATTCATTCAAGGTGAACCAGCAATTTACTTGTACTTTTTTCAGTCTGTTCTGCTGTACTCACTGCTCATAATGAAATATCTTATTGGGAGACCAAATATAGACTGAGTGATTGTTTTGCTGAACACCTCTGCTCAGTATGCAAACATGGCTCCAACCTTCCAGTCACACCATTTTGATACACCACCTTGCTCTCATGCTCACATTTCCATCGTAGGCCTGCTGCAGTTTTTCAGATGTTGGAACACTCCTCACTTTCCATTTAGGCTCTTCACAGCCGTCAGGACTCGACAGAAAGTTCCACAACTTCACATCATGAACTCCGTCCTGCATTTTATTTTCCCTGCCTTCCATGAAATAGCTGGTTTGCTTGGTTTTGCTTTCAGCGTAGCTAATCTATGTTCAAGTGTCAACATCTACTAGTAACACTTTGGACCTATCTCATCTTGACAACCAAACCCACTCCCATTGGCTTTTCCTCTGTGACACTTGTGCCTCTAAACTCCCTCATCTTCTATCCTTCCATGATCTTCTGTTCTGTTCCACTTGCTCCTCCCTGCCTTTAGAGTACAAAGCTCATCAATTTCCTGCCTTGGTCTTCAAATCTGAGGAAGAGTCGTATTGAACTTGATACATTAACACTGTTTCTCTCTCCAAAGACAAGTCTGCTAGGTGTCTGCAGCTCTTTCTGTTCTTATTTCTGATCTTGAGCATCCAAAATATTTTGCTTTTGTTTTGGTCTTTAATTCTCCACAGATCCACTTAGCAGTAACTGTAACTGGATAATGATGATGATAAGTGTAGCTTATTTTATTCCTTCCACTCTCTAACATGACAAGTTAAGACCAGCTGTGATGGGCAAACTGCTGTTGTGGTTCAAAACTACTAATTCAAGAATAACCATGAATCTAACCAGACGCTTCATGGTCTGTATGGCACATTCCTGTCCCTGAGCATTGTCTTCATCGTTAGACTAACTTGTTTCTTAAGTAATGGCCTGCAGTTCACTCCTGTCACTTTTGTCATCAAAATGACCAAAAATGTAAATGACAATGGATATGCATTATCTTTTGTTTTTATATCATAAAACTGAAGAATTTCTAAAAAGAATTTTGCAGGTTTTTTTAATGTAAAATATAAATAAAATTATATTTGATAATTTGTGTTACTGCATCATTTTTCAACTCTACTCCATTCTACATTTGTCTGATGTTTCTAATTGTGAACATCAGCGATTCAGCACAGAGGGGCTTAATCAATTCTGGTATCACACTGGCTAATATATTTGCATATAATTCCTTTGTGCTGTACTTCAATGAAATAGTTTCCCATTTTTAAATAGTTTACTGACTGCATTAAGATAACATTAAAAAAGATTAACATGCAGGTTCAGAGATAACAAAGTGTAGACCTGGATGAACACAGCAGGCCAAGCAGCATCATAGGAGCAGGAAGGCTGACGTTTCGGGCTAGACCCTTCTTCAGAAATGGGGGAGGGGAAGGGGGTTCTGAAATAAATAGGGAGAGAGGGGAAGGCGGATAGAAGATGGATAGAGGAGAGGATACGTGGAGAGGAGACAGAGGTCAAAGAGGCGGGGATGGAGCCAGTAAAGGTGAGTGTAGGTGGGGAGTTAGGGAGGAGATAGGTCAGTCCAGGGAGGACGGACAGGTCAAAGGGGCGGGATGAGGTTAGTAGGTAGAAGATGGGGGTGGGGCTTGACGTGGGAGGAGGGGATAGGTGGGAGGAAGGACAGGTTAGGGAGGCAGGGACAAGCTGGGCTGGTTTTGGGATGCAGTTGGGGGAGGGGAGATTTTGAAGCTTGTGAAATCCACATTGATACCATTGGGCTGCAGGGTTCCCAAGCGGAATATGAGTTGCTGTTCCTGCAACCTTTGGGTGGCATCGTTGTGGCACTGCAGGAGGACTTCACAAGCTTCAAAATGTCCCCTTCCCCTACCGCATCCCAAAACCAGCCCAGCTCGTCCCCGCCTCCCTAACCTGTCCTTCCTACCACCAATCCCCTCCTCCCACCCTAAGCCCCACTCCCATCTCCTACCTATTAACCTCATCCCGCCCCCTTGACCTGTCCATCCTCCCTGGACTGACCTAGCTCCTCCCTAACTCCCCACCTACACTCACCTTTACTGGCTCCATCCCCGCCTCTTTAACCTGCCTGTCTCCTCTCCACCTATCCTCTCCTCTATCCATCTTCTATCCACCTCCCCCTCTCTCCCTATTTATTTCAGAACCTCCTTCCCCTCCCCCATTTCTGAAGAAGGGTCTAGACCCAAAACGTCAGCCTTCCTGCTCCTCTAATGTTGCTTGGCCTGCTGTGTTCATCCAGCTTTACACCTTGTTATCTAACATGCAGGTTCAGTTGGAAATTAGGAAAATGCAATGTTAGCATTCATTTCAAGAGGGCTAGAATATAAGAGCAAGAGGTACTGCTGAGGCTGTATAAGGCTTTGGTCAGACACCATTTAGAATGTTGTGAACAGTTTCTAAGGAAGGACAGGCTTTGGACAGGCTTCAGGGGCGGTTTACAAGAATGATCTTGAGGATCAAGGGATTGCCATATGAAGAGGGGTTGAGGACTCTGGATCTGTACTCAATGGAGTTGAGAAGGATGAGGAGATATCTCATGGAAACTTACAGAATACTGATAGGCTTGGATAGAGTGGACCTGGAGAATATGTTTCCACTGGTAGGAGAGAATAGGACAGGAGGGCACAGCCTCAGTGTGAAGGATGAATCTTTAGAATAGAGATGAGGAGGAATTTCTTCATGTAGTGGGTGGTTGACGGCCAAATCATTGAGTTTATTTGAGACAGAGATGAATAGGTTCTTGATTAGTAAGGGGATCAAGGGCTACAGTAAGAAACGGGTGAATGAAGTTGAAAAACATATCAGCCATGATTGAATGACGAGCAGACTTGATGGGCTGAATGGCCTAATTCTCCTATATCTTATGGTCTTATGGCACACCACAGAATCAATGGAATTTTGTGACTTCATTCCAATTGTTAACTTTCTGGAGGTGGAAGCTCTGCCATAAATTGATCCAATGTGTAAGATTACCCTTAACTTGGACAAAGTCATGAGGGGTATGGATAGGGTGAACAGTCAAGGTCTGTTCCCCAGGATAGGGGAGTCCAAAACTAGAGGGTATAGTTTTAAGGCGAGAGGTGAAAGATTTGAAAGGGATGTAAGGGGCACATTTTCATGCAGAGGGTGGTGTATATAATCGTGTATAATGAACCGCCAGAGGAAGTGGTGGAGGCTGGTACAATTACAACATTTAAAATGCATCTGGATGGGTATCTGAATAAGAAGGGTTTAGAGGGATATGGAACAAATACTGGCAAATGATTAATTTAGATTACTTTAGGATGTCTGCTCAGCATGGATGAGTTGGACTGAAGTGTTTGTTTCTGTGCTGTACAGCTCTATGACTCTATAATTGGATAAGGGTTTTAGCACCCTGAGAGAAAGGGTAAAAGTCCTGTTGTATTGGAAACAGAAACAGAAACTTCCATTAGAAAGCAGTTTGATTCAAGGCCAGACTTAGTTAATTGATATCTCCAAAATAAAAACAATAGCATTACAGAAATACATTTGAAAGGCGTCCTATTATCAGTAAGGATGTTATGCTTCAGCTGCCCTTCAATGCAGCACATCGGTGAGACCACTTCTTGAATACACTGTGCAGTTTTGCTCTCCTTATTTAAGGAAGGATTTAAATGCACTGGAGACAATTTAGAGGAGGTTTACTAATTGCCTGCAATTATTGGCTGTCTTACAGGTTGGACAGGTTGGGCTTGTTTCCACTGGAATTTAGAAGAATAAGGGATGGCTTGAATGAAGTGTATAATATCATAGATAGTCTTGACAAGGTGGATGTGGAAAGTATGTGGTTGAGTCCAGAATTAGGGGTACTGATTTAAAGGTAGAGGTTGCCCTTCTAAGGCTGAAATGAGAAGTTTTTTTCTCTCAGAGGGTTGTGCAACTTTGGGATTTTCTGCATCAGAAAGTCATGGAGGTGGCTGTCATTTAATGTTTTTAAGGCAGAGATAGATTCCTGTCAGGCAAAGGAATTAAAATTGTCAGGGGTAGATTGGAATATGGAATTTGAAACACAAATAAATCAGCCATGATTTTATTGAATAGAGAGCAGGATGGTTGAGCTCCTATTCCATGTGCTCACATATTTGTATTGTGTTGTTGGGAAGCATTGAGTAGAAAGCTACAAATTGAATACTGGAATATAATGAGATTGATCTACATAAAGCAATTGTGCAACATGTGGGAGTTTTCATTCTTGCAAAGCACATACTATGAGAAACTTTGCAAAGATTTTAAAGATTCTGTGAAAAATTTTGGAAAGTGACAATATTTTCTGGATGCATAATTTCAAAACCTCATATGTTGATTGAAGATGTTGAGATCTAAATTCAAATTTGCAACTCAGCCAAATCCTTCTTAGGAAAACAATGATATACATGTGGGACAGTTTGCCAGTGCAGGTGGTCAGACAGGAAACTTCAGAGAACTTCAAAAGAAAGCAATCAAGCTGATGATATCAAAAGAGATTCCTGGTTATTTGGATCTATATTAAATATTCATAAACTATATCATGAAAGAAAGTGATTATTGAAGCAGATGGACCTGGTCTTTTGTGACCAGAAGTGTGTTATTACGTAAAATCCTTCATCAATTCAAATATTCAAAATTAACTTTGTCATCTTCTGATTTATATTGCACTGCTGTAGATGTACTGAATTACCAGCAGATCTTAACAAGTAAGGTTTGATTTTCACGTTAAAAAAAGGACTACTTTCCTTTTTCTAAAGATAATGACTGGTGGGCAAAATAGTGATTAGAATTTTTATAACCTTGTTTTAGGATTCAGAGACAATGTGTACATTTCAATCCAGAAACACTGGACTGCGTTCAAGGGAAATTTTAGAATGTTACCAATCTTAAACCTGTCCCAACTCACCTACGACTTGCCCCACTTCCAAGTAGAATGGAGGCAGGTTAAGGAGCAGATAGACAATCTCAAGAGGTAGGCTGGTGGCTTTGCACGTTTATCTGCGGCTGGCCTGATTTCTAAGACTGGGAGAATATTCAGCAAATGCAAGGTGAGGACAGCTAAATAGAAAAAAATAGTGCTGTTACAGCATTGGTTGGGGGTCAGATTGAACAGGACTGTTTTCACAACAACCTAAGCTTAACCTTTTCCTTCAATTTGAATCAGTCCCATCAGAATCTCCAGCAAAACTTAAGTTTTTTGGGGTCAGATATCAGATTCTATATGGCCTTTCGCAGCTGCAGTCTCATTACCTAGGCTATGGCCTGCTCTAGAGTGCTTCCTACCTGATTGGAAGTCAAATTTTTTAACCAAGCTGTCACCTGGGCTGATGTGTTGAATATCAGCCAAGAAAGCAGATGCCACCCTCATCTGTTCATATAAGTTATCCCTGTCAAGAATGAAAACACTGATGTGTCAGATTTTTATTTTGTGAAATTCCTATTGAGATTAAGCTTTTAATGACTGCCACTGATCAATCTTTTTGTTTTAAATTGAACCATGAACAATCTTTGCTTTTTTTATACTTGCCCTTCCCCAATAATCCTAAGGAAGGTCTTGTGACACAGTGGAAGTTTTTTCAGTACATTAAATTCAAGAGGATAACCATAGAAAGGGTTGGGCCTATCAGACATGTACATGGATGCAGGACATCTGGACAGAGTTCTCAATGACTGTTTGTCTTTACAACGGAGAGGGATAATGTAAATATTCTAGTTAAATAGGAAAATCGTGAAATATTTAATAAAGTAAACATAATGAGAAGGGAAGTGCTACAGGGACTGACTTCCTTGGAACTGAAAGAATAATCAGGGCTAGATGAATTTTATCCCAGGCTGTTAAATGAAGCCAGGGAGGAAATAATAGCTGCTTAGAGGTTCATTTTTTTAATCCTAATAGACACAGGTGAGGTAGCAGAGGATTGCAAGTCTGCAAATGTAATACCATTATTCAAAATCAGGTCAAAGAATAGGCCAAATAATTATAGGTCAGTCAGTCTGAACTCAATGGTGGGCAAATTACCAGAATATGTATTGAAAGATAAGACTAACTGTTACTTGGAGAGGCATCGATTAATCAATGATAGGCAGCGTGGTTTGGTTAAGGGAAGATCGTGTCTTCATAAGTAATTTATTTATTTGTGAAGTTAACAAGGAGATTGAGCAAGGAAGTGCAGTGGGTGTTGTCTACACAATGTTTGTAAAGATATTCAACAAGTTTCCATATCGTGGAATACGCAGAAAAGTCAGTTCATCATCTCCCAAGATAGATGGATGTCATCAATTCTACTAACTAATCTTAACTTTAATAATCACATGTCATCAAAGTTTCCATAAATGGCGCTTGGCAATTAATTTAGTTTAGAAGTGGTTTAATTTTTTTGTGACTAATTGCTGTGTTTGCCATTACTATCATTTAAATGGCTTCTCTATTTCTGATACTAATTATGTATTGAAAATAAATACTTTAACCGCAATAAAAGCAAAACCACCACAGCACAGAAATTAAAATTGGCTACATAGACAGAAAATTGTAATGAAATTTTAATGAAATTCTTGAAAACTCTTTTACTGATCACAACACATCTTCCTGAGCATTTCCCCTCTCTCTCCAATCACTTTCTCCTCTGATGGTACCCTGTATTGACCAGCATTGAGAAGGCTGATCACAGCTAAGGTAGATGTTGGAATACTACAACTTGGCACACTTTGATTACAAGGGGAAGGATTATTCAACTGTTGTTATTTGTAATCATTACACTTTGATACTTGATGGAGAAAGGCATGCACAGATAATAGGTAAAAAACAATCACGAGGCTTGATAATGAACAGAGTAGTGAAAATGGGGCCATTGAATATTTTTAAGGCAGAGGGGATAGATTCTTGATGAACAAGGGAATAAATGGTTATTGGAAATGTGGATTTGAGGTCACAATTAAGGTCACCAGTGTTCTTGACTGGTGAAGCAGGCTAAAGGGGCCGAATGGGCTTCTCCTCCTTTAATTTGGATGTTCATATGTACATTTGTATTATTAAATATCCTGCTGATAATCACCGTCTAATGTCAGAGATAGCAAACGGGCAATTAGACATGCACCAAAAATGAATGCTAGCACCAATAGAAATATCTCAGCCATTTTATAGTTTTAGGAGAAAAGCAGAAAAGTTGGGGAAGCTTTCTTTTTGCTCACTTATGCAACATGGGCAACATTGGCATCCCTGGCTGGGTAAGCAATTATGCCCATCCTTGGTCACCCTCAAGCTTCCTTCTTGAACCACTGCAGTAGATAGATCCACAATGCCTTTAGGGAGGGAATCCCACTTCCTCGCTATTTATCCCTCAGCACTGTGATTTTATCACCTTGAAGTATTTATCCAATTCTCTTCTGAAAGCATCACTGAATCTGCTTCCATTACACTTTTAGTTAATCTGTTGTAAATCATAAATCATTGTACACAAGAAATTCTGATTTGCTCAACCCTGGTTCATTTGTCAATTACCTTAAATCTACATTCTCTGGCGGTGTTTGTTTTTGTTAGTGAAAACAATATCTCTGAAGTTACTTTACCAAAGCCTTCATAATTTTGATCATCTCAATTAAATTTCATCTCAACCCTTTCCATAAAACAAAAATCCCAGTTTCACTTGACTTTACAAATAACTAAAGTCCCTTAGCTCTGATGTGGTGCTAATTTGTTTTTTCCTTCGGCACTAATTGTTTCCAAGACCTTGACATCCTTCTGAAAGTCTGATGCCATGAAACAGGAAATATTCCAGCTGAGGCCCAACTAATGATTTTCACATAACTTCACTCCTTTTGTTATCTCATGTCTCTCTGTTCATAAAAACCCAGGTTTTTGTGCTCGTTAGTAAACAGTCTTATTGTTCTGCCACCTTCACAGATATGTGATCATGAAACACAGAAGGTGAATTCCACTGCATTGACTGTAATATTTTTCAGTTTAGTTTTTATTATGTTTGAGATATAAATTTAGGCTGGGACTTTTTTCACTGGAATGGACGAAGTTGATGGGTGACCTTATTGAGGTTTATAAAATCACGAGGAGCAGAGATAAGGTGAATAGCAAGGGTCTTTTCCCAAGGGTGGGGGAGTTCAAAACAAGGGGCATATTTTTAAAGAGGGCATGAGAGACAACTTTTTTTAAACAGAGAGTGGTGCATATGTGGAATGAACTGCCAAAGGAAGTGATGGATGCTGGTACACTTACAACATTTAAAAGACGTTTGGATGAGTACGTGAATAGGAACAGTTTGGAGGGATATGGGCCAAACTTAGGCAAGTGGGACTAGTTTGGTTTGGGGACAAGGTTGTCTTGGACTGGCTGGACTGAAGGGTCAGTTTTCATGCTGTATGACTGTATGGCTGTACATTCTTCCTCCCATAATGCTGCATTTTCAATTTAGTTAAAGGAATTCCACCTGGCCAGTTTTACCAATCTGTATCCTCCTGAAGTTGGCAGCTATTGTCCTCACTGTTAACGAGACTTCTAAGTTTTGAGACATTTTTGAACTGAAGTTTTGCTTCCAAAACCTATGTACAAGTTGTTCTTTAAAAATATTTCATGAATCCAAATGCAGAAAGTACTGAAATGGATGACAATAAAAGTGGTAAGAAAGAAAGAAAAACACCCCAAACCTCAAACCCTGCATTGTTCAGCTTATGCCACAGTTATATAAAGACCTATTGCCCTAACATATACTAAAGAAAACACAGGGATATAACAGAGTGCTACACAGTTCGTTAAGAGTGTCTCCTGCCCATTTGCAGTCATATTACTGATTTGTCTATGCTTTGACAAAGACTTCATTTAGAGGCAATCAAACATAATGAAGTAGAGATAGTGGATTTTTTCGAATACGTCAATGAAATGATGTTGGAACATTTGTTTTAATGAGGCATTTCATGGAAAACAAATGGTTTCAGATAATTATTGATTTTGGTTGCTTGCACTCAATCCAAGGGAGAAAACAAAAACATTGCTCTTAAGACTGATTTTTCTAGTTGCTCTGTTTGAAATTGTTTTGCAGCCTGGGAGATGGTTTTTGATTTCAGTTGGGGAATTTTGCTATAAGAAACTGCTTATTTCAGAAACTCTTGTTTCTGAAATACCTTTGTGGTAAATTGAGCATGAAATGCAATTGTCGTCTAGAAGACTTCTCAATAATGTGTATTCTGAGCAAGCTGTGAATGCCAAGGCACCAGACTCTATATTGGTGATACCCGTGTACTTATGACAAAATGCCAGATCAATAGCCATCTGAACATTTCACATCTTGTTCTTCTTGCTTTCAAGAACTAAGACTTATTTGTGCTTAACTGTCATTGTGTGGCCAAATAGGTTGAAACTTCCAACAATGAAATTTCATAATTTTCCAATTTAAAAATTACTATACCATTTGATTCCTGCTGATGGCAGAACAGAGCCTCCAAGATGGCAAATAATGACCACACATATTTCCAAGTGTTTTAAAGACATTGTGATTGTAAGGTCATCATTCTGCCCTTGCAATATTGGGAAATACAATGAAAAATACAGGCTCATAAACACTTTTGAGTGCCAGCCATGGCCGGTTAGGTACCCTCGGCCATAAGTTGCAAGGTTCCAGTTCCACCCCAGCTGGTCCTTCTGTGCCACACCATGGGATTGCTGCAATGCTGGATCCTGTCTTTCAGTTGAGATGATAAGCCAAGATTCTGTCTGCCTGTTTGTCTGGATTTAAATGATCGTGAAGAAGAAGAAGAAGAACAGAGGAGTTATCCCTTGTGTTCAGACCTGTTTATCCCTCACCTAACAGCACATTATAAAAAAAGTGATCTGCTCATTATCACATTGCCATTTATGAGCACCGACTGCATGTAAATAGGCAGCTGCATATTCTGCATTTCAACACTGGCTAGACTTCAAATGTTCTTCAATGGCTGCAAAGTGCTGACAGATCTGGTGGTTGTGAAAAGTACTATACATATGGAAACCTTTCTTTCACTGGGTTAAATGCATAATTTCAACTTAATTTTTTCATCTCTTCAATTTTTGTATATATTTAAACATAACATTTATAACTACAGTTTCTGTTAGTTGAGTGCCTTTACTTCTGTCTGAGATCGTTATGCATTGATAAATTGTTTATGAGACAGGATAAGTTTCATGTTCTTATGCTTAACCTTGTTTTCACATTCATTAAAATTGAACCTTACATGAAAAGTGAAAACAGGCTTATATTTGTGTGGGAGCTTATGTTTCGGACAGATGTCTCAAAGAACTTCACATACATTTAACTATTTTGAAATGCAGAGAATACTGTCATGTAAGAAAAATATGCCATCCACTTTCCTGAAGCAAAATGCAGTAGATATGATTCAGTTTATTCCAGAATATTTGAAAGCTTATGTGTATTTGTGGGTAGAAAATAACAATACTTCTAAGGGACAGCAACCCTGCAGGAGTTTCATTAACCTGAACAAAATGAGGCTATAAGATGCAGTTTTAATTGCATAGTGTGCAGAGCATCTGCCACCTAACAGCTGGTAGTACAGCAGAAGGGATATGAAAAGTTTTCAGATTAGTTTTATGGTCCCAGGAAGAGCAAAAATAATGTGCATTGATATTGCCCTAGGTTGCCACCCTTCTGTGATTGCAAATATAGACCCCAGCATTCTTCTGCCACTACCCACCCTACCCTTTGCAGTGTTTTCCCAGCTGTCTTGTTCTTTGGGTGTTCCAAAATGGACCCGACTGGTATTGCTAAACTGTATAAGGATAGTTATTCACTCCCAAAATCCATTGCATCTATGTTAATGTGACCAAACATTTGAAATGGAGGCACCATTCCCACCAGCAAAGTCGAGCAGCCCTGATATTTACCAATCTGGCCTAATATCATTTCCAGTGATTTTACAATCAACTCTGCCCACTTGCTCAATGGATAAATGCCTTTCTGTTGTGACAAATGCTTTTATTTCTATGATACTAAGCCAGTCGTAAAGATACAATCATTATATTCTCTCTCATATTACATAATATTAAACAGACAATGACAGCTCTGATCGGAGACAATCTACCCATTGCCCTTGACATTCAATGGTGTTACCATGACTGAATTGCCCATGATCAACATCATGGGGTTTACCATTGATCAGAATCTCAACTGGACTAGCCACATAAACACAGTGGCTACAGGAGCAGGTCAGAGCCTAGGAATACTGCAGTAAGTAACTTCAACAGATGCTGACTCCCCAAAGCCTGTCCACCACATTTCAGGCACAAGTTAGAAGTGTGATGGAATATTCCCCTCTTGCCATATGAGTGCAGCTCCAACAACACTCAAGAAGTTTGACACCATTCAGGACAAAGCAGCCCACTTAATTGGTACCGCCTCCGCAAGTATCCACTCCCCCATCACTGATGCTTAGTAGCACCAGTGTGTGCTATCTACAAGATGCACAACAGAAATTTGCCTAAGATTATGTGACAGCAAGTTCCAAACCCATGGTCTTTTCCATCTCGAAGGACAGGGGCAGCAGATACATAAGAGCACTACCATCTGCAAAATTCTCTCTAAGCCACTCACCATCCTGACTTGGAAATATGTCACCATTACTTCACTGTCATTAGGGTCAACATCATGGAATTCCCTCCCCAGTGGAATTGTGGGTCTACTCCAAAAGTATCTAGATGGGCAGCTCTGCAACCTTTGTCACTTTTAGTCAAAAACAAAACTCATTGACATCCATGACTTTCAGTTTGTGGATGACTGCTGTGTGATGGCTCTCCCTATACAGGATATGGAAAGTTCAGTCGACCTTTTCAACGCCTTGTCTTTAATGCTTGGCCTGTCCTAAACACTGTTAAGACAGTAATCCTCTACTAACCTTCCCCAGGCCAGTTGAATATCCCCTAAAACAATGAATAGACTGGGTGACTCCGGATTATGTGTAGCACTTCCTACATCTTGGCAACCACATCTTCCAAAGATTGCCATTACTGAAGAAGTCCATCAGCAGGTCAACTGTACTGATGATGCCTTTTAAAGTTACAACAATATGTTTTTGACAACAGGGATGTCTCGGAGAGCAGCAAAGGACCTGAACTATCTGTCAACATAACATTAAGAACCTTGAGAGCTTCCATCAGTAGTGCCTATGTTGAATCCTGGCAGTCAAATGGGAAGACCACTGGACCCACATGTGTCCTAAATGCAGCAATGTCCAACAGCACTGAAGGCTTGTTCCTGAAAAACCAACTCTGACGGATGGAAACCGCTTCCCTTGGTCGGATTCCTTCTCCCAGTTCTCCTTTAGAGAAAACTCAAAGGGTGGCCAAAAGAAGTGGTTTAGGAATACGTTCAAATTTGCCCTCAGTCATGGAGGCATTGACACTACTGACTTGAGGAGAAAGCTGCTGACTGTTTAGCATGGCATCTTCTGATCCATTTCGGCATAAGCCATCTCAAAGGTTAGTGACTCAACTGCAAGGTGGAATGGTGACTACAGAGGAAAGTAGAGGAAGCCAATACAGGTCTGTGAATTCCATTTCGCCACAGCAGAAAAACTTATGGATCTAAAATTGGACTCCTGAAGACTCATCTAACCTGAAAGACGGCATCTTTACTTCCAAAGGACTGCTGTAAATGATGGCCTGGTGACCTTTAAAAGGAGTTGGTACAGATAAGTAATCCAGGATGTTTCAGACATGGCAACTTCCTGGATATTGAGTGCAGAGTCACACTATCCGACTATTGTGGTCACAAATGTTTTGAACTTTGAGGAAGCGGTATTTGCTGTTGACAAAAACTGCTCGTTCACGATGATTCCCTGAAACCTATGTGACATAAATTACACTCTCCACCTGCAAAAAATAGGAAATGGCTGACAATCCTAATACTCTTGCTGTCTGACTCCATGTGTCAAGGCAGAGCAAGACGAATTGGTGGCTCTCACGATTAGGCCATCAGTGACATCCTGGATGCAATTAGCAGTTAAAGTGTCGCAGAGATGCACAGCAGGTCCCTGAAATGGCAAAGAAATTAGGGGCAGCTACTACCTTTAGGGTTACAAGAATGAGGTTTCTACTCAGCTCTTGTGACCCAGCCTTTTGTCCAGCAGCTGGATGAATCTCCATTTATAACTCAAATGCATTTGCAACTAAATATTCTCCTCACCTTCCAGTGCTTGAACAAACAATATCATGAACAGCACTTATGCTGAGTGTCATTAATATGCTTTTCAAAAAGCGCAGTAATCCCTTCCAGAATCCTGGATTTTTAAAAGTTTTTTTTCCCTTTTGCAGTCCACAATGAAGAATACAGAAATATAAGAAGGTGCCATCTTTACATGAGGGGTTGCAACAAAAATTAATTGTTCAAATTTAAATGAACAATATTCAAATTGAAATACTGTTTTGGGAACTCCAAACCCCGCAGTGTCCAAAGGTAATGGAAGATTTTGAGCAAACCATTCTACCATGCTCCCACTCCAAGAAGACCTGAGCATGGGCATAGCCGTGAAAAGGGGGCAGGCAGTTCAGTGAAATTAATCCCTTAACTGCATGTTGTCTGGACCTGTTTGTGGCCATCTCGGTCAGGACCAGCAGCAGACTCACAAGAAGATCATCTGTGTTGCCTATGTCTCCCCTTCATACAGTGTGTCAAAATATCAGGAGCATGGGGCTGAAGTGCAAACAGAATTGTTGTAGCAGCCCCCCTTACAAATGAAAAAGGAGCTGGAGTCTACATCACCCAATAGATATATGGAACATAGACTTCTCAAGGCTGCAAAAGACTCACTTAGCATGGGAGTCCATGAACCACCTTGTTCCTTTATTGCATGGACTGCTGTGTGCAACACACTTCATGGAAAATCTCCAATGGTAAAGGGGAATACTCCCATGTAAAAAGCAACCCAGCAGATACCACAGCCACCTTCTGGATGGAACACCACAGTAAGTCCAGGTGATGGTTAATTGGTTTGACATAGCTCTTTCAAAACCAGTTAAATCAATTGAACTCAAATAAGCCAAATCAAACCAAATTATCCCAGTTAAAGTTGCCAGCCCCGGAAAGGGACAGTGTAACAAAAACTAATGGTGTCCAATAAAATAACAAAATTCAAATTGAAATGTCACTTAGATAATTAACAGTACAGTCCAGTCTGTATGCTGCCTGATGGACACCTCATGCTCCTTCAGCAAGACCTCCATGGCACAGACAAAACCATGGAAGATGGGCAGGAAGTCCAGCTGAGCAAGCCCCTCAACTGCCCTCTACCTGGGCCCACTTGCGACTGTTTTGGGCATGCCCAGAAACAGAATCACAAGGTGACCAATTGATCTGCTGCTGACCCCCTCTGCACTGAATGGCCATTGATGAAGAACACGGGGTTGAAGTGTAAGCAGAAATTAAGGGCAGTCCCATTGCCTTCAAAAAGTGAATTTGACGTTTCAACAGAATGCCCACACTACAGAAAAGGCAGGTGGCATGGGAATCCATGAATGACATGAATCATTTATTGCATGGAATTGCTATGTACAACACCGTCCACATGGAAAAAGGGAGTACTCCTACATAGAGAACCTCCTGCTGAAGTCCCTGTTATACTGAATGGCAGAGCAGACCATTATGGTGTATCCAGATGCTATTTGGTTGTTGCAAGCTTTGTTGAAAAGCTGATTAATTGTGAATTGAAGACAAATGGTTAGCATTGTGGAATCACTGGACTCCTGATTACTGGAGCAATGCTTTAGATGACCTTACATTCCAACGGCGAACTCCAACCCTATCCAAAAATATTGTTACTCCTTCCACTTTGGGTTCTACTTTCTTAATTTTGAATATCGATATATTGTGCAGTTGATTTCAAGATCAATATGGTGAGGTTTAGAATTTGTGTTCACTGCAGTGAGTTGCATGCTCCACCTGTTATCCCATTTACCCCCAAAGTTCATGGCCATCAGGGTGCCAATATTCTTACCGGCCCTGTACCTTCTCTACATCGATGCCACAGAGAGTGTGAGTTGTATTGACCCCTTTCAAAACTGTCCAGTCTGTCCACTAACGTACCACATCCCAGTTATTCAGAATGGTTCTGAAGAAGAGTCACTGCATCCAAAACATTAATTCTTCTTCCTCTCCACAGATGCTGCCAGACCTGCTGAGTTTTTCCAGCAATTTCTGTTTTCGAAACAATAATACTTATCTGGCATATGGGAGCTTCCTTGAGTTAAAAATGGTGGCAGCCAGACTTTTCTGGGCTTCCTTATAGGATAGAATCTGTACAGTGTGGAAACAAGCCCTTTGGTCCAACAAGTCCACACTGCCCCTCACAACATCCCAACCAGCCCTCATAACCCACCTAATCTACACATCCCTGAACACTATGGGCAATTTAGCAGGGCCAATCCACCTAGCCTGCACATCTTTGGACTGTGGGAGGAAACCCATGCAGATACAGGGAGAATGTGCAAACATCACAGAGGCAGTCACCTGAGGCTGGAATTGAACCTGGGTCCCTGGCACCATGAGGCAGCAGTGCTCACCACTGAACCACTATGCTGCGCCATGTGGGTAGTCCTGCTATAACATGTATTTTGTTAATGTGAATTGGCTGAAATGCGATTGATGAAGGGGCTAGGCCCGAGACGTCAGCTTTCCTGCTCCTCTGATGCTGCTTGGCCTGCTGTGTTCATCCAGCTCTACACCTGATTATCTCAAGGTTTCTTTCAATTGAGTTAAGGTTTCTGCCTCAATCAGTAGAGCAATGAATTCTAAACACCACCATCCTCTGGGTGAAAAAGTATTTCCTCAAGTGCCCTCTAATCCTCTACCAATGACCTTAAATCTGTGCCATCTGGTAATTGACTTCCTTGCTAGGAGAAAAACATCTTCCCCGTCCACTCTGTCTAAGCCCCTCATTAGTTTGTACAGCTCAATTAAGTCCATTTTAAAGTCTTAGAAACATTTGTCTAAATTTTCTCCGTATCCTTTTGCAATTAAATATTTCCTGTAATGTGGTGACCAGAACTAGAGGCACATCCCTCGCTGTGACCTAAGCTGTGTTATATGTAGTTCCATGACTACATCCCTGCAATCGTATTCAATACTGGGCCCAATGAAAGAAAGCATCCTATATGCCTTGTTTACCACCTTATCTACCTGTGCTATTACCTCAGGGACGTATGATCATGTGTTCCAAGCTCTCTCATTTGCTCTCCTTCTCTTACTATCCTCCTGTCTATCACATGTCCCCTTGCTTTATTTGCCTTCCCCAAATGCATAATCTCGCACATCCCTGGATTGTCACTTTTCTGCCCACTCAGTGATCTATTGATATTATCCTGTAGTTGACTGTTATACTCTTCATTCTTTTTAAAAAAGGTCAAGCCTGCCCCTCCCCAGTACTGTCCCCATCAGATACTCCTGGGGTGAAGTCAGCACTGGAGCAAAGTTCACTCTATCCTTTTGAAAAGTAAAAGTTTCTCTGACTTTTGTACCAAGGTGAGACTCCAGTGAGACAACAAGATGCAGGATTTCTGATGAAGGGTCTAGGCCCGAAATGTCAGCCTTCCTGCTTCTATGATGCTACTTGGCCTGCTGTGTTCATCCAGCTCTGCACCTTGTGGTCTCAGATTCTCCAGCATCTGCAGTTCCTACTATCACTGAGACTCCAGTGATGCTGGAAAAAGAAAAACAACAAATAAACAAACAAAAAAAATGGCTTTTTTCGATTCTGCCTCCACCAAGCACTCTTCGAGTAGGGATAACAAGGGTTCAAAATGTGGAATAAATATTTCTTGATAAAATAACAGCCCTCATAGCTCCTCCAGAGGGTCAGAAATTGAAACAAGGGTAAAATAAGACAGCTCTCTTCCTGGGGCAGCAACCCAAAAACAAGCACAACTCAAAAGGCAAAACGGAAGCTTGTACAATAGAAACATAAAGATCTACTAAATCAAAATATTACTGTTCAGGTTTACGATGCTCTCTAGCTCCTGCTGCACCCACCAATCACAAAAGGCCTCAACCATACTATTGAGCACAGCATGCTACTGCTCCAGGGTCACCTGAGTGCAGATGTAGCTGCAAATTGGGGCAGATAGTCAGGAACATTGAGCCCCTCCTCACCCGCTGCCTAGACCTCACCTATACTCTTCGCTACTAACTACTCGGCCAATTTTTGTGTTGTCTGCAAATTAGTACAGAACTGGAGCAATTTTTTCAGCTGGTAATCTTAATTTCTTTTAATGGGCTTGACTGACTCTTTTCTAATGGTTTAAACAAAATAATTTGTTTTAGAGTCATAGAGTCATACTGCAAGGACACGGCCCTTTGGTCCTACCAGTCCACGCCGAACATAATCCCAAAATAAACTAGTCCCACCTGCTTGGTCATGGCCCATATCCCTCAAAATCTTTCCCATTCATGTACTTATTCAAATATCTTTTAAAAATTCTAATTGTACCCACATCCACCACTTTGTCAGGAAGTTCATTCCACATGTGAACCACCACCTGTGTGAAAAATTTGCCTCTCATGTCTTTTTTAAATCTTTCTTTTCTCACCTTAAAAATGTGCTCACTCGTCTTGAAATTCCCCATACTACAGAAAAGACAGCTATTGTTAATTCTATCTATATCCCTCATTATTTTATAAACTTTAATAAAGTGGCCTCTCAACCTCCAATGCTTCAGTGAAAAATGTCCCAGCCTATCTAGCCTTTCTTTATAACTCAAACCTTCCATACACAGCAACATACTGGTAAATCTCTTCTGAACCTTCCCCAGCTTAATAATTTCCTTCCTATAATCGGGCGACCAGAACTGGACACAGTATTCCAGAAGAGAACTTGCCAATGTCCTGCACAACCTCAACATGACTTCCCAACTCCTATACTCAAAGGACTGAGCAATCAAGGAAAGCGTGCCAAATGCTTTTTAACCACCCTGTCTACATGTGACGCAAAATTCGAAGAATTATGCACATGAATCCCTAGGTTCTGTTCTACAACACTACCCAAGGCCCTACCATTAATTGTATAAGCCCTACCCTTGTTTGTTTTACCAAAATGTAATACCTCGCATTTATCCAGATTGAACTCCATCTGCCATTTTTCAACCAATTGACCAATTTGATCAAGTTCCCTTTGTTATCTTAGTAAGCCTTCTTCACTGTCTACAATGCCACCAATTTTGGTGCTGTCCACAAACTCAGTAACCATGCCTTCTATATTCTCACCTAAATCATTGATATAAATGACAAACAAAAGAGGACCCAGGACTGATCCTTTTGGAACATCGCTGGTGACAGACCTCTCTCTGTCTCCTGCCATTAAGCCAGTTATATATCAGATGGGCAAGCTCACCCTGAATCCCATGTGACCTAACTTTACTAATTAGTCTACCATACGGAACCTTGTCAAAGGCTTTACTAAAGTCCAACTAAACAACGTTTACTGCTCTGCCTTCATCAATTTTTTTGGTAACTTCCTCATCCTTTAAGACAAAGCAATATACTGAGGACGGATAATTTCAATATATTTAAAAAAAAGAGAAAAACTGGAAAATTCTTTGCAGATCAGGCACCATCTTTGGGGAGTGAAACAGAATTAACACTGTGGCTTGATGACCTTTTGTGTTCTCTCACTCTAACCTCACCTCAATGTTAACCTTACATTACTTGACTTTTTTTTTCAACTTTGCTTCTTTTCTTTCCATTGAACATGAGATTTCAATGGCCACATGTTAGCTATTGTTGACTACTTACTCACATTTTGAATTATAATTCAGGCCTTGGGATGCCCTTGAATACTGACAAGATGGGACCTACTAATTATATCTGGGGCAACTGGCAACCAGAATGAAATTTCAGTCTAATTTCTTTGAAGCTCACCATCTTAATTTAGTTTATTCCTTCTGGGTTTGACTTGGAACATCCTGAGATCATGCAAAATGCATCTTTGTTTGATCAGGTTTTATATAGTTAAACAACTTACTAAAAAAAAACTTTGTTTCCTTTACTCCTTCTTCAACCTAAAAGACAAGTTGACTTCAAAAAGCAACTTCACTGTTCCAGTTTACAGCATTGTATGTGTGGTAAGTAAAAAGTAAAAATATATTTTGAAGAAAGGAGGCCAATAATTTTCATCCTTAAATAAAATTGTTCATGCTTCTTGTGTGAATCTTAATTCCACCAGCAACATAATTGCTATTGCTCTACCAAATTTGTCAAGTTCAAATATATAAAATGTCACACTTAACAAAGACATCACACCTTAACGTCAAGTCATGTGCCAACAACCTCTGACCTGGAAGTTACATCATAAATAATAGCAAGTCAGTCAGGAATCAGCTTTAGAGTAAGTGATCATCTTTTGGACGAAAATCAGCAATACACAATTTTGAGTGAAGTGTTCTCTATCAATAAATAGCTAGTCATGAATATCTATCATAAATGCCACAATAGAAAATCAGCCAGAGAGCCTCAATCACTTGATGTATGTGATTGTCAAAGACCAATTTCATCTCCTATTTGCTTCCTCCTTTCTCTGCATTATATTTAACCTGAGCTCCATCTTCTAGTTGTTCTTATACCTTCCTTCTGAAGGGCTACTTTATG
This sequence comes from Rhincodon typus, assembly GCF_021869965.1. Taxonomy (NCBI): domain Eukaryota; kingdom Metazoa; phylum Chordata; class Chondrichthyes; order Orectolobiformes; family Rhincodontidae; genus Rhincodon; species Rhincodon typus. The sequence goes on along the minus strand of NC_063345.1, from coordinate 27,254,908 downwards.
AGGCCTCATTGTCACATGATTTTGTACAGCTTGCCACATATCACTGAAATTTATAAGGAACCAGCTAAACTAATTTGTGGAGTATCCCAGATACATATCATCAGAATTTCATTGTGAGTTCAGTCATTACTGTGGGGAAAGAATAGACATCATTAGAGTGGAGCTCATTTAATGTCATCATTATCATTGAGGAATCACTTGAATTTTTAATTCTCTCAGTGAAAGATTGAAGGCATGCTGTACTGTTTAAAATGAATATATCCAGGCAGCTGCTAGGGAAAGAAAATGCTCTTGTACGTTATGGGATTTCTATTTAAAGACAAACTATACATTGAAAATTGGAAATCTTTGGTGTTGACAAAGATGCAGGAATTAATTAATGTGGCCACATTTGTTCATTCTTTGATCTTTGGATCCTAGAAATTCTTAGTTTACTTTTCACAATGAAGCGAGCCTGTGAGCTGACAACGGATACTTGAATAGGTGTATGCATTTTGCAGGTGTTATTTAGACAAGGCCTAAAATACTGCTTTGAATGGGCCTTGGGTTTCTGTTTCTGGCTTCTCACATGGATTCTGTGCCCATCGGCTACTTTGTGTCCCCAAAACAAGCCAAAGAAATGCTTGGGCTCGAAGCACTTTTGTGGTATATTGCACCATGTTTAAACAGACTTCCATTACACTTCGTATTTGAACCAAGTGAATAACTAAGCTGGATGAAATTTGGGCAATTCATCCCCAGCACACTGCAGGATACTGCCTACTGTGAGCTAAAAGATTTGCAATGTGAAACATATAAAAACCATGCTTTTGCAATAAAAATGCTTGTGAATTGATAAATGAACAGAAGTTAGTACCCAAACCCATTGTGCTCTGTTTATTTATAAACTTCCACACAGAATCAGTTGTTTCCACAAATCCAGGACTAGCTTCCATCGTATCTTGCTTGAATGCAGATTGCATACTCAGTACATGAAAACACGTAACAATTAGCAGGTCGCAATGGCTGGCAATAATAATGTCTACCAGTAACTTCACAACATAATTAAAAAGACTAACAGCTTGTCTGGCTTGTCTTTCATATGCTGCGAATGTTTGTTGCCATGTCGCCAAGATTACATTTTAAAATTAATTACACAAAAGTTAGTAAAGAAGTTACAATTCTGTGGGTACCACAGTTATACCGGAAAAAGAAAAACAAATTCCTCATTGACCTAGCAATTACACCATCAAATAATTTAAATTAGAAAATAACTGGCATTAATGGTGAACAATAAAAGGTATGTTTTACTGAGGAAATAATGCACCTTGGATTTTTACCACACCCACCACTAAAAGCAATTTAAAACAGGTGTACTGTGCTTTATACACCAACTGTACATACTTTCCTTGTTCACAGCATTATAGACCATCCATGATCAAATAAAAAATAAAGAAGATCAAAATGAAATAGCTTTAGCTAACATAAGTAGCTCAATAGTGCCACACACCCTTGGACAATCATTTTGTGACAGTAAATACGTGAATCTGAACTGTTATGAAGAACACAGTTGGCATTTTTTCTAGTGGTACATTAGAGACAAAATACTGTATTTAGTGAATGCACTGAACCCCTACTAGTGCACTCTGTAACTATAATATAGATTTATATTTGATCTGGACTTACCACTATTTCCCAGTATTACTTATTGAGGACCAGATCTGTGGACCAACCACTAAAAGGAATGCTAAACATGGGTATTATTAAAATACCATATTTTATCACATTTGAAGGCAGCTTGAAAATTGACTTGTTTCTCCATCACAATATTTACAGGATATCATTCTAGAAAAGAGTACAGCAAATCAACAAATGTCTTAAAAACAAGCAGTCTTTGGTGACTGAAAGGCAGGTGTTTCTTCACCGTTACCTCTTTCCTATTTCACTCTGTCTCACAAACTGGATATTGTTGGCACTGTCGGAAAGATCGGGATACTGTTCCACAAACAATACAAAAAACCCTTCATAACCTTGTACCCTTCCACTGTTGAGTAGCTGTTGCTTTTCTCCCTCAGTCCATGATCTGATACCCTCCTCCCCTTCTTGCACCCTGCGCTGTTCCTTTGCCCATGCCTGGGCTATAGCTCTCTGTCTGGCCATCTCTAACACATGGACTTTTTCTTCTTCGATAGTGGCACCATAACGAATGTTGAAGCTTAGGGCTCCGTACTGTAGCTGAATGTCTGCAAACCTTCTAGTCCTCCTATTCACTACAGAGGTCATCTGAGAGACAGTCACATTGACTCCATTTTCCAACACACGACCTCCTCCAGTATTCCCAATTATGGCTAGGTCTTCTTCCAAGGGCCCTGACTTCACAAAGTAATGCGTATCTCGACCATCAATAGTAAAATGGAGATTCTCCAGATAATCAGCACCATTCAGAACAGCAGCTATTCGTCTGCTGTCATCACTGGCGACTCCGATGATGTCAGCAGTTACCTTAGCATCCTGAATTGCAAATTTCACTCCTTTACCAAACATTGAAGGGACTGCAGCAAAGCTTGGTCGTTTATCTTGACAGTTTTTGTGGTTCCTTATGTATGCCTGGGGCAGACGTTCCAAAGATATGAAGCTTTTGAGTTGCTTTTGTAATTCACACTGTATGCCTAAAACAATCTGTGAAAAGAAAATGGCTCCTGATAAAGTGCTCATAAACAGACAATGGAAAAATATTTCCTCTGCAATTGTGTTTGTGAAACTGTGTTTACGAGATTATGAAGAGAGTGGGAAGATTCCTTGTCATGATTTCTGCAGATATTAAAAATGTTGCCTTTTAGGTTAATTTTATGATTTCATTTGAAACAGCTGACATAAGAAATATTCTTTCGAAACTTACAATGTTACTGACAGACATTCACCAGAAAAAATACTGTCCTAACCCCAATGTGAGTTCAGAAGATGGGGAGAATGAAAGATTAAAGAAAGGAAGATTAGTGATAGGGTATAAAACAGGAGAGATTAAATTACAAAACAATGGTGAGGTATGGCCAAAGGGAATGGGATGAGTAAAGAAATAAACCAACAACGTGTTGAAGGTGTAGTGGAATTACGACTCATGCTTGTCATAAAAAGAAGGGAAAAATGGGGAAATACAGTAATTAAAAAGTTGGAAAATTACTTTGCTCAACATACCTTGCTGGGATCCCAGTTTTGTGTTCTGGTTTGGGTTTTCAAAAGTTCATAAGTTGCTTCCATGACATTCATTTCTGGCTTTGGAAATCCAGGCACAACATTGTGCAACTGGAACCCAAAAAGCTGCAGCCAACTTCCAATGTCTGGAAAACAGAAAAATAAAATAGAAAAAAAATAAGAATACATAGGTCCATATTTGGCACACCTTTGCAAATCATCATTTGACTTTGTACATTACAACTGAGCAAGCAATATTACTTATGATTAAACATTGTTGATTGTGTTGTATACAGTAGATCTCTCCTTCAATTTTTTTCTGACATACCATAAATAGATTGACTCTGCAGGACAGAGTCAAAGAGGAAAGAACCATATATGATATAGGGGGGAAATTAATTTGATAGGTACGTACTTTTACTGTTTTTGAGAAAGTGGATGATATTTTTAGCTAAAATAATATGTGGACACAATCAGCTGAATGATCTCCTTCTGTGTTGCAACACTTCAGCAATTCTGTGAAATTTGGCAATGTTTACCCAGCCAAAAATGTGGTCCATCTCTGGAAAAATTACAAACTAATTAGAAAGAATAGAAACCTGCTGGGATTAGATTAAGATGCAAATGAGAAATAGAAGGTATAGATCAACAAAAATGCAGAATGAATAGTACATCATAAAAGAACGGCTCAATTTATCTAATGTAAACTATCTATGAGGAACAGAGATAAGGAGGCACAGACTATCATGAAATATTCTTCAGGCTGTACATTTTACATGATGAATACAAAACCCTACCACAGTTTATATGCAAAAATGTCTAAGAATATTGATATCAAAATGCATTTCATCATCAGGTTGCTCACATATGACAACTGCATGTCTTCCTCAGGTTATGGAACACTTGGAGTAAGTGACAACTTCATTCACAGCAGAAGCTCATACCAAAACACAGGACTGTGCTCCCGGTACGCTATGACCAGCAAAACTATTTTCCCAAGTTCTGTTTTCCTAATTTACCGTCTAGTTTGTTCCACCCTTCAGTAACTATGTGTGTAGATATGGTTCCATACATAGCATCAGCACTCTGATGCCTTGCCCAAATAACTACTGCTCGTATAAGCTAAACTGCTAAGCCATTCCAAAGCCAGACATCAAAGTAGAAAACGAGATGACAATCCTTTTCCTCATATTTATTTACAGAATGCAACTTTTATGTCTGCCTATCGTGTGCCTACATAACATTAATGTCCCAAAATTTCATTTTTAATAAAGCAATTGTTACTAATATCTACTTTAATAAAGTAATTAACAAAATTAAAAGAATGAAGTGAAAGTCACCCTCATCCCAGGGGACCACAGCTGCTCTCTCATTAGAGAGAGACGACTGGTGGTGAGTTTAATCGAAGGGTCACCATGCGTTAGGTGAGAGATGAGATGAAGGAGGTGGGTTCTTCCTGGTGAGTTCAGTTGGTATGGAAATTGAGCCTGTGCTGTTGGTTTTATCACAAAGCAACCATCCTGTCAGCTGTGTAAGCTTCTTCCCAAGACTAGTAACAGCTCATTAAAGCAGCATAGCAACTAAAGCCAGCACCACAAATAAAACAAACATAATGTAAATGAGAAAGCAGACATTGATAACCTGGAATCATGTGGCAGTTAAAGCCGATGTGGTTGAAACAGGGGAGCCTTTGTTCCTGGATGATCTCAAAGCAGCAACCTTTCAGGTAACAGCTAAATGCACAAGTATATCTTTATATGTGCTGAAAAGACTTCATAAATCATGACCTCCACCTCTATATATTTTATTGCTCACACAATATCTGGTTACTTCAATGTTTCAAAAACAATGAAAGCGACTTGGGAAGACTTTTTGGGTGCCCTCAAAAGTGCACGTGTGCATGGACGTCAGTTGAGGATTTGATCAGACTTCCCTCTGATACACTCTCTGGTACAAAAGCCTGCAGCTATAACACACATTTCCTGGAAACATGATGGAATAATATTTATTCATAAGTCTATTGTTACTCATGCTCTTTTTCACGACAGCTATGCATGCAAAACATAATTTTTAAAATATAAGAGTATGTTTTTGGTCTTCAAATTTCTTTTTTAAGAGGCTTAATGGGATTATAGTGAAGATAGCTATGTTGCCAAAATTTAAGTGTTACTTTCTTTGATCTATCCTTCAAGAACAGAAAGTATAAACTTCGCATAATACTTCTTTCGTCTTCTACTTGTTCAACTGTTTCCTTTCAGGAAGAGCCCTAAATAGGAGAGGATATGAAATTAGGAACTAAAGTGTGCTATTAAGTCCTGTAAACCTGATCCATAATTCAATTAGATCATGGCTAATCTGTACCTCAATTGTTTTTGCTGCAAAACATTTAATAAATTTACCCAACAGAAAGTCCAATGAACTTATTGCTAAAATTTTGCATTTAGCCACAATTCAGGGCTTTTTGGGGAAATGGTTTCCAAATTTCCACTATTATATGTGTGAACATACAGTTACGATCCCTCTCCCAAATAATTTAGCTCTTATTTTAAATTGCCCTTGTATTTCAGTTCTACCTCCACAAAACATAAGTTTCTGTTTCTAACCTATCTAATTCCTTTTAAACACCTCTTAACTTTCCAAACTGGATTACAAGCCAAGCACATCGAACCTGTATTGTTACTGCACTCTTTAAACTGAATGCTCACTCATTGCTGCTGTTAAGGGCAGTGTCAATGTAGCAGCAATGAGAGGTCCAGGTTGGCAGCTGCTTGTAAAACCTCAGTTCCTCCTTCAAAAGGGTGCTTCATTATCAACAAACTCAGAAAGAAAACAGCAGTTGGAATGTGTTGCAATTTTTAAAAACAATTTTGAACCACACATATGCTATTTTGACACATGGTTGGCAGAGTTACATCAGCAAGTGTGGTATTTTGAAGTGACACAGATTTGCCAGGCACCAGATTAATGGTACTCATGGAATTGTTGTTGAGCTGGAAATCATCAAAGTTATGGAGGCTCCAGATAATTGAATGCAAAAAAAACGAACGCATGAATTTCTAAGGGAGATATATTTTTACTTACTTATGTTTTGCTGATTGGGTGAGATGTGACAGTGAATGAATAATTGATTTAAGAAATTAGATAGATTGGGTTCAAATTTAGGCTGTTTTGGCAAATTGGTGGTCACTTTGAGTGTGGTGAAATGCTTCTTGCTGCGAAGCCCAATGAATTTTCTCAATATATCTTAGCAAACTCATTGCATTAATTGGAGTTTCAGTGATTGTGGTAAGTTTCACATCTGATTTCCACCCGGTATTAATATGCACACTTCCTGGATCTCCTCGCCATTCACTAGAGATCCTGAAATTGCCTGACATCTCCGACACCACCGTCTTATTTAAAAGGCCATTGTGAACCTAGATTAGTGCTGACTGTTGAGAGGTGGCCTGCACAGTTCTTGGCATTTGTCCTGGACAAGGTAGACAGAGGGAAATCAGCTCGCATTTGCAGGATGGCCCGAGAGCTCCTGCTGGATAGGGTGGTGCAGAGTCTGAATTTCTCTTCCTCAGGAGCAGTAGTAGAGCCCATGACACCAGACCATGCTAGCCTAACCTGCAGCTGCCGCCCAGTTATAGCAGTCTCAGCTATTGAGAGGAATGCATAGCGCTGTAGGAAGAAGGTCAATGTCATTCTCTACTCTGCCAGCATAAATCTCTTTGCTACCTCATAATCACACTATCTTTGATACTGAACACTTTCTGCCACACCCCCTCCCCCCCCACACCCCGCCCCCACCCGCCACCAAGGCTCATGTTCTACTATTCTCACTTTTGTCTTCAACATCTGCTCTACTGTCTCTCACCCACCTCAACCTGCAATGCCAACAACGCTGTACCACTTTCTGTCACCTACGCACTCACTCAGGACACCTCCTCACCCACACAAACAGCAATAAACTGTGCCACCCACTTCCATCTTCTGTAATGCTCGCCTCTCTCTCATTCCAGGAGCAAAACAGTTCCAAATAGGACAGGAAGAGTCAAAATGGGTGGTGTGCTGTATGTCATTTGGCTCCTTATGATCCTGACACTGACCACACCAAGTATGGCCTGGACTGGTTTTGGAAGTTGCCCTTGCCATACTGTGCAGGGATGCCCCTGAGTGAAGGCTATCCCCTTTCACTGGATTGAGACCTGCTAGACAACTACAACGAGCTTCCTGGTTTTGTATCTGCGTTAACTGGCATGGCAAGAGAATAGTAATATGAGCCTGGTACTTCTAGCTGAGGGGGCAATGCACAAAGCCCAGGCAAAGTGATGTAAAATAAAAACTGAAAGAACTGCGGATGCTGTAAATCAGGAACAAAAACAGAAGTTGTTGGAAATGCTCAGCAGGTCTGGCAGCATCTGTGAAGAAAAAAAAACAGAGTTACCATTTTGGGTCTGGTGACTCTTCCTCAAACAAAGCGATGCGAGGCAGGGGTAGGCTCAGAGTGAGTGAGCACTATGAGCATTAGAATGATAGCTGCCAGTGGAGTCCAAGTTACAGAACTGAAGTGTACATGTGTCCTATAAGAGGATTGGAAATGTGCCATGAGGGGTCCTAGCAGCTGTCATGTAAGCTTTCTGTGGTTTCTATGTTGAGTTTACCTGAATGCTTGTTTTTTGCTAAGTTTGGTAAAATTACAACCTATGGTGAGTTGGGATACTTACAAGACTTTCAACAAGCATTAATGAACATAAATTTGAAACTTGCTGCTGCCTTGTGAGAATCCCTAGCAAAACTGGAATCAATGGGTATCAGGGGGCAAATGCTCCGGTGGTTTGAGTCATATTTGACACATAGGAAGAAGGTCGTGGTTGTGGGAGGTCAATCATCTCAGCTCTGGAACATCTCTGCAGGAGTTCCTCAGGGTAGTGTTCCAGGCCCTCAGCTGCTTCATCACTGACCTTCCCTCCATCATAAGGTCAGAAGTGGGGTTGTTCACCAATGATTGCACAATGTTCAGCACCATTCATGACTCCTCAGATAGTGAAACAGCCCATGTTCTGGACAATATCCAGTCTTGGGCTGACAAGTGGCAAGTGACATTCGCGCCACACAAATGCCAGGCTATGACCATCACCAATAAGAGACAGAGACAATCTAATCACCGTCCCTTGACATTCAATGGTGTTACCATCACTGATCCCCCGCTATCAACATCCTGGGGGTTACCATTGACCAGAAAGTCAACTGGATTCACCACATTAATAGAGTGGCTACAAGAGCAGGCCAGAAGCTGGGAAAACTGCGGCGAGTAACTCACCTCCGGACACCTCAAAGCCTGTACGCCATCTACAAGGCACAAGTCAGGAGTGCGACGGAATACTCCCCACTTGCCAGGATGAGTGCAGCCCCAATAACACTCAAGAAGCTTGGCACCATCCAGGACAAAGCAGCTTGACTGGCACTACACCCACAAGCATTCACTCCCTCCACCACCGATGCTCAGTAGCAGCAGTGTGTACTATCTACAAGATGCAGTGCAGAAATTCACCAAAGATCCTCAGACAGCACCTTCCAAACCCACAACCACTTCCATGTAGAAGGACAAGGGCATCAGATATATGAGAACACCACCACCTCCAAGTTCCCCTCCAAGTCACTCACCATTTTGACTTGGAAATATATTGCCGTTCCTTCACTGTTGCTGGGTCAAAATCCTGGAATTCCCTCCCTAATAGCATTGTGGGTCAACCCACAGCAGGAGGACTGCAACGGTTCAAGAAGGCAGCTCACCACCACCTTCTCAAGGGCAACTAGGGATGGGCAAGAAATGCTGGCCAGCCAGCGATGCCCACATCCCACGAATGAATAGAAAAACAAATCTTGCCGAGCTGCTTGTTGAAATGGATCTTGCTGAAAACTCTGCCCAATTTTGGGACACATCCTCACCACAGCTTACATCATTTGGACCCTCATAACATCCTGTTAACTATCTTAGATACAATACATAAAAGGAATCAATGTCGTGGATAATGTGAATTAATTTTGGAAAAAAGATAAAATAAGTTCACTTCCGAATTGAAAACAGAAGGAAACTAAAGTTTTTGCAATGAGTTTTGAAGTTAAAAATAGGTTGAATGTTTAAATTGTGAGCTTTTTTTAAAGATGAGCAAATAGAAGAAAATGAGTGCCATAAAATACTTTGTATAAACAATTAAAATACATAATTAGGAAAGTTAAAGAAGTAACAATTAGAGGAAAGCTGATAAAATAAATTGCTTCTATGTAAGCTGGATTAAATGTAAAAGAAAAATTAAATGGAAGGTAAGATGTTAAACAAATTGGATTTCATTGCAATCTTGGTTCCTTGATCTTTTACCCTCTCTGGCAGACAATGGTGAGTTATAAAGGTGGTATGTGAGGACCAATGTTATAATGTGTTGATAGAGGCAACAGGAGTTGTATAGCACTGGGATAGTGGGCTGCAAAATGAAACAGTGAGTCCAACATGCTAAAAGGAAATGATGAACTGATTGAGTCAGGTCAAATTAACGATGAGAATAGTTCACCAGAGGGTGGGCAGTAATAGCTTTCACTTGCTGAGTCTGTCGAGAAGAGTGGGATTTTTCTGAGTTGGCCTGAAGAAAACAGCAGGATCGCCGTGACTAACTTGAAAACAGTTTAGGTTCAGGCAGATGAGGCAGGCATGAGGAGGTGGTCCTGTGCATGTTGAGGCTCAATATATAGGGTAACAGATGAAGGAAAAACATTTTATTAAGGAAAGATGTCTTAAGAGACAAATGTTGGAGAAATTATTTTGCTGTTGTTCACAAAATGATACATGAATCTGTATTTGGCAATAATTGGGAACTATTTTTGTTAATAGAAATGCAAGCCAATTTGTGTCAAAAAGTGAACCCACATTAAAAGTTTTTATAACATTCCTAGCAATATTATGTGGGATGGTGCACAATAAATCAGAGTATGCTTTGTTTTAGATGGATGGATTAATTAAACAGTGTAAAACATGAAACTTTAGTCTTTTGCCAAAGTAGGCGTGAACCTTATTAAGGTTACCAAGTCTCATTGCTAAGACAACTTCGGATTTTCACAAATGTGAAATGAATAAACCACGTGGTCCTCAGAATTTTGTTCATTTTTTAAAAACAGTTTTTGGATGTATGATGTAGAAATTTAAATGATACAGTATGATAAACGGAATATGTAACACTTCTACTGTTTTAATGCTGTTATAGGTTTACATTCATACATTCAAAATTGGGATGAATTTACTCTTTGCTTTTAAACAGGGAAGTGTTAGACAAAAAACATGAACATACATTTTATTTGGCAATTTCTTAAAGAGAAGTCAAACGTGCATATTTATAGTATAAGCAAAGTGTTGGTGAGCAACCAACAAAGATAAAATTATTCAACTGAACCTTTTTGCAAGTTATTAAATATCAACCTCCAGAATGATACCAGAAACTGACCTCAGTCTGGCAAAACATGTCGGGCTCCCTACCAATACCTTTCCTCCCCATTTTGTCCCCCAGCCCCCCTCAACCTATCATAGAAAGGGTTATCAAGATTTAGTCCATTACTAGATAACAAGGTGTGGAGCTGGAGGAACACAGCAGGCCAGGCAGCAACAAAGGAGCAGGAAAGCTGATGTTTTGGGTCTGGACCCTTCTTCAGAAGGACCCTTTTTCTGAAGAAGGCTTCAGACACAAAACATCGGCTTACCTGCTCGTCTGATGCTGCCTGGCCTATTATGTTTCTCCAGCTCCACACTTCATTATCTCAGACACCAGCATCGGCAGTTCCTACTAACTCTTTAGTCCATTACTATTGTTTCTCAGTAGTTGCTACCTGACATGCTGCGTATTTTCAGCAGTTCCTGTTTCTTACAGCATGAATTGTGTTTGATTCTCAAAATGCACGGTGTGTGTATGAATACTTCATGCATTCATATGAAACATCTCTGGTTAAAATTTTAGAGGTGATGCTAACCTTAAATGATTTAGTCAAAGTGATGAAGACAATGAACTTGTGCAAACTTACAGCCTATGTTTTAAAGCACATTTCACACTTGATTGAGAATTTCCCACACCACCAAGTTATGATGTCACTGTGACATAGTACAAGTTAACATCCTGTGGCGTATCCTGGAAACTTTACATTCAGAACATGTAACATAAGGTTTTGAACATACTTTTGCACAGAAAGTCTCAGAGGAAGTGACAGTGCTCATTTCTGAGCAGGTTTGAGTGATAACAAGTTGCTCACAGCAACATGTCATCTGTACTTGACATACTGCATGATTTCTCTTCCACTTCTCAGTTCCCAACCACAAACAAGTTCAGTCTTATTTACTTTTGAATGGCATTTCTCTTTAAGAAGTCTTTAGCCTGCAAATCATTTGAGGACCTTGTTTTTCTATATTTAGAACATTGACCATCTGTCAGTTGTGTAAAGCATGATCTCAGTCAGGGTCTTTTAATTATGTTGTGAATCATGGCAGCTAAGCCCTTTTGGGTATGCTGTCATCAGACAATATTGTACTGCCTCACTCATTCACTGTTCTGTTTGTTAGCTTTCAATTGCTCAAAGCCTTAGGTTAATGATTTCTGGTAAGGCCGACAACAGGTGCATTCAAAATGCAGCCGCTCATCCTTTTTCATAATTCTCCAAAGAAAGCTTCAGTTCTGTATTTAATGATGTTATCTGAGAGAGAATATTATATCTTTATTGCTGCGGAATATGTTCTATTTGGTTCCTGTCTTTCATGACATTGTTGGCATTTACCATCTGAATATTATCTTCAGCTGCCACGCAACATTTTCCAATTTAAAGATCCTACCACACAACTAGAAGTGGCAGCAGTAAGAAGTCAAAATTCTATGCTAATGCCATGTAGCGCAGGGAGATTTTTGGAAAGCATCTTCCTGAGATTACCTACACTTTATACATCTGGAGCAAATTATCATTTATTGTCCCTGCAAAGAAATGATGAATAGTTTACTGCTAAAATAGCACTTTTCTTTGAAACAGATTAGTAATGGTGGTTGCAACTGTCTGAGTGTAGCCAATTGCTTTCTAATTTCACACTGATTGAATTCAGTGCATCAAACTATGACACTGAATGAAAATTACTTCATTATATAAATGTACAGCCTTTTCAGTAAAATTATCTGTCAGTTTGCCTGGTAGTCTTCAACAACCTGAACAGCTTTTAAAAATGAAATATTCATAAATCTGACACATCTGAAATAAGAATGTCGTTCAGGCATTAAAACAATCAGTCACCCAGGAACGTTTATCAGAAAGTTGAGAACAAAACAGTAACTCAAAAGATGTTTAACTTTCTGTCTGTATTAACAGTTAAAGAAAAAGCATAGTCATTGTACAGCATTATAATTATTAGATAAACTCTATGATTAAGAAATTCAACCATAGAGGGCCTATATTTTGTATGCTTAAATAGCTTCCAAAGCGTCCAACTTTGGAGTTGTGAGGTGTTTAGCAAGCTATTTTGGTAAATGCCAAAAATCCAGATTATGGTGACTTTGTCAAATATAGGACCTTTGCCATTAGCTCGGTTTCCTTGCCACCAACCTTATGTATCTCAATTGGAACTATCCAGGTTGGAACTGGACAATTTGCAACCTTGGTTGTGATGATGCAATTCTAAGCATAAAGTTGATTTATCACCAAAGCTGCTCACTTCCACCTTCAAAATGATCAGAAGTGTTCAACCCACCTTAGGTTATCTGCTGCTGAAACCTTGATCAATACCTTTTTTAAAACTTCTGAGCTCAACTATTCCAATCTGTCCTGGCTGTCCTCCTAATTACTTTGCAACCTGGGGCTAGCCAAAACCCTCTATAGCCCATATCTGCCCCTGTTCACATGTCACCTTAGAGTTCACTTACCAACATGGCTCCCAGATGAACTCTGCAATAACTTAAGAATTTTCATCCTTGTTTACAAATCCTTCCTTTTGATCAATCTCTGCAACCTCCTCCAAAATGTCTTTGATCCTCTGGTCTGATCTCATGAATATCTCTGATTTCAATTACACCACCATTCGTTCCTTTACCTTCAGCTGCTATGGCACTGAGCTCTAGGAACGTCCTTCCTAAATTGCTGTGCTTTACAAGGCTGTCCCAACACTTAATTTTTCCATCTCAGACTCCTTTCAGGTACATGCATGAAATACTTGTACAATTTCACAATCTGTAGTGTATGAGTGCATCTCCTAGGTGACTGTTGCCATATTTACCAGCACCAGCTATGCACTTAACCACCTTGTGATACTAGTTAGAATGAGAAAGCCTGCATAGAGAATGACACAATCAAGATATCGTCAGAGCATTTAGAAAACTCATCAAAGAAAACCGACCTCACTCCATCAATGTTCAGTTGCCACCGAAAAATCACATTGATATCTGTGCAAGATACTCAAGACACTGTCACGATGCCAGCCCTGTGCCAGTCTAGGGGCAATGATGGCATTGTGAGGTCAAATGAGATCTCTTATTGTGCCTTACCAAACTCAAACTCACAGTGACCCTGCCCAGCTTGTCCCAGCCATTTTCTAGTTGCAGTCAGTAACAAGAAATGAACTTGTGGTGGACACCATCAGCACTGGGCTCCACCTCGTCATCAGGTAATGCCCCAGGGCCTCCATGCCCCCTTTAATCTCACACTGGCCCAACAGTCCATTTTCACCTATTCCCCCCACCTTACTTAATTTTACCTACAACTGACCTTCCTGCCCTAAGCCCTGGTATCACACCTCAATTTTGCTCACTCTAGTCCTCTATACTCCCCACTGGAGGCCACAGTGGTGGTAACTGCTATCCCTCCAGGACCCTACCATACCTTCCAATGTTGTTCTGCCTTCCCCTTTTAAACTCTGAGCTTCCCCTGTCACTGTCCTTGCTCTCACTTTAACATCTGCTTCTGTTTTTCCCCTCTCCCCCAATAGCCTTGACCACCCCACCCCCTGTTGGTAAGTGATCTCGTTTTGCCCCAAAACCACTCGCTCCTTGCACCCTACACAACAGTCAGTGCACAGACCACCACAATTGCATTCACTCCCAGTACCTGATTGACTTTGAAGAGTGAGACATGATTGATTAGGCCCCTCACTGCTGTCTTTGCAGTTCCCAAGCTGATGATATGCAATTCCCCTGATGGTTGTGATAGTCTTACAGACTGATCATTGCCCAGGCTATCACTGGACAGATCTCCTGACCATGACCAGCCTGAGCAGATGGTTAACTGTGGCCAAGACCCTGCGTTATGTGTGGACAGTGCCCATGACTGACGGTATGAAGAACCCCCGAGGGACAGTGGGCCCCCAAGACCGGACAGAGGACACACTCTCACCTATTTTCCAATCTGGTTATTTGGGAGATTAAATATGTGTTGGCTGTAATACTGACAACCTCGAGGCTCTGCTGAAGCGCCGACATGCTAACAGGCATGGTATGGCAAGAAATTCAAGGCATGGATGCAGCAAATCTGCAGCTGATGCTAAGTAAGTAAGCACTAAGAGATCAAGCAAGCAACATTGAGATGTTGCCGAGATCAAACTGTGAGCTGGGTACCAGACTCTGTGTGCAAAGTGTCCTTGCTGTTCCTCTGATGCTGCCTGACCTGCTGGGTTTCTCCAGCTTCACACTGTATTGACTCCAACTCTAGCATCTGCAGTTCTTGCTATCTCTGAGCAGCCAATCAATGCTAGTTGCTGGAGTAAAAGAGAATCAGGAGGAAATCTTTTCACTGGTTGGAGGCATATCTGACACAAAGGACAAATGCTATAGTTATTGGAGATCAATGTTTTCAATCCCAGGACATCACTACAGTGTAGTATGATAAATCAAACAATTTTCAGCTGCTTTTGCATTAATGATTGCGCAACATATAGTGCCATTTGTGCCTCCACGGATACTGAGCAGTCCAATAACCAAGGAAAATATTTAAAGTAGAAGGCTAAGAGGAGAGTTGAGCCAAAAACATTTTCCTCAGACTGTGATGGGAGTCTGGAACTCAAATGCTGGTTAAGTGAGAAACTCTCAAAGCCTTTGAGCAGTATTTTGTGCAGTCAGATCTTTGTTGACTGTGTCAACATGATGGGCTAAATGGCATCATTCTATGCTATAAAGATTTATCAGTTTCTAAGCCTATAAACTGAATTGTCCAGTCACACTAACACTGTGGCAACAAACAGAGGTCAGAGGCTTGGAAATCACTGTGACAAGTAACTGTGATGATACTGTGGCTTTGAGAGATATATTATGTCCTACTTTTTTTTTAATGAAGCAAGGTTCAGACAGAGATGCTGAGAGGTCTGCTCAAAGTCAATAAAGTAGAGCTTCTGAGGCATTTTTTTTAAAGTTGGTACAATAGAAGCAGTCTGAATGGGTGGGGTCAGGCTCCCACAGAACCAGGAAGCTGGATGTGAAAACTCTTATTCCTCTCTCTGTTACAGCTAAAAGCTGGTGTTCTCTTCCTGTTGATAGAATTACATGTGAGACAATCTATTTTCCTGAATTTGCCTTTGCCAAGGGTGTGTTTATGGGATGTTACCATGTTGGAACAATTAATTAGTAATAGTTAATATATCAGTTATTGTGTTAAGCATTTCACTAGTGTTACAGTTAAGCCCATTCTTTTCTTATATTTTTATTTTGACTGTATTTTAACAGATCAGACCAGGCACCTGAATCACCTCATCAGCATCTCAATGGTTTCCGAATGACAACTCTTGTGCTCATGTAGCTTTTGTTTTCCCTGTTCTGGATGCTAATGTTATGGCACATTGAAAATCATCAACCAGTCCATTAGACAGTAACCCTTGTCTCCAAGGGGTCACGTTGTCTGTAAAAATAAAGTGTGCTTTGCTTAAAGTCAAGTAGTTTGACCAATCGAATTACATCTGGAATGCAACACCTTACACTTACCTTTAAAGTCTTAGGTCTTAGGATACCTTCAATATATATTATGAGAGGGTTTGGCCTAATCTGTAACATAACTAACTTCCTGACTTCCAAAGACTATTTACCATTTACGAGGCAAAAGTCAGGAGTGTGATGGAATAATTTCCACTTATCTGGGTGAGCACATTTCCAACACTCAAGAAATGAGACACCTTCCAGGACACTTGATTACCACCTTGGTCATATGAAAGAAAAATCACTCCCATCACAAAGTCATAGCAGTGTGAACCATCTACAAAATGAATTACAGCACTCATCATGGATTCTTCAAAAGCAACTTCCAAATCGTGACTTCAACTCCCTGAAGGACAAAGGTAGCAGATAAATAGGAGCGTTAGCATCTCCAAATTCCCCTCCAAACTATACGCCATCCTGACCTCTAATGTTCTATCAGTGTTGCTGGGTCAAAATCCTCGAACTTCCTTCTAAATAACATTGGATATACCTACACCATAAGGACTGTAACAGTTCAAGTACCAACTCACCAACATTTTCTCAAGGGCAATTAGGATTGACCGACATTGCCCACTTCCCATGAAATTGAAAGGAAAATGTCAGGTCAATCACAGAGATCTGCAGCTCCAGGTACAGACAACAAGTGACCCCTTAGAGACAAGGTTTATGCTCTAATGAACTGGCTGATGACTTTCAAAGTGTCAGTACACGGAAATGAAAGCTACACGAGCACAAGAGTTGTCATTGAGGAAACAACCAAGATGCTGGCGAGGTGATTCAGGTATTTGGTCAGATCTGTGGGGTGCGTTCACTATTGGCAGCAAAGGTTTCCAAATGATCATGGCTTGCTGTGGTCTGCACAACATAATGCAGCAGAGAGGATGGGAGCAACAGAGGAGGGTGATGATCATTACTCCATATCTTCAGAGTTGCAAGAGTTGAATGAGTTAGATAAGCCCAATGCAGCAAGGATGGCGCAGTTCTCAGATGTCAGGGATATTCAGAATGGTCAGTTCCAAGCATGGGCAAGTGGGCAAGGATGATAAGAAGAAGTATTTTGAGTTCCCACTTTAATGTACCCTTCCTTCATCCTCCAGCTGATCTCCACCCCTACTTCATTGCTATCCAAGAGATGGAGACCACTTTCCTGCAAATTAATGACTGCTTTCCTGACATAAAACTACTTTGGATAACAAGAAAATAGGTTTGGATGCTTTGCTTTTATCCATTAATTTCCTGTGGTGGGGAGTCTATGAATTCTTTGCTCATGGCTAAATGAGGCCTTTCTCAATTCTGCTTAAGATAGCAGTCTGAGTGTGCAGTCATTGGTAAGAAAGAACTTGAATGCTGGACAGTTTCATGTTCCATGTAGGTCACAACTCTTTACAAGGACATGGACATCAGCCTGAAATTTATGGCACTTCTGCTAGAGATGAACTCTTCCAATTGTATGCATTGGAGGAGGACCTCACATTGCTCCAGAATGGAATTTATTGATCTTACTGAGGTCTCGTATTTGACACTGAGATAATATTTTGAACTCATATCCATATCATCACTGAGACTGCCTATTTCCATCGCTGTAACATTGCCTGCAGCCAACCTTGCCTTGGGTTCTGCTGCTGAGACCCTCATCAATGTCTTTGTGAGCCCTAGGTTTGGCGGTAAGCACTTCTTGTTGGCCTTCTACATTCATAGTTCCATAAATTTAGGCTCACCAAATCCTTGCTGTTTATGACCTAACTTGCACCATGTCCATTCATCTATCATTCCAGTGCTCACTACCTGTATTCGCTCATTTGTTAAGCAACACTTCAACATTAAGTTCTGATTCTTGCTTATAAATACCTCAATGTCCTGCCCCAACTCTATAATTTCCTCCAGCATTAAAGCCAATGTTCTTGCAAAATATTTCCATCTAGGTGCAGAATGACTCCTTTTATCTGCACCAACATCAAGGTAGTATGCAGACAAGTACCACAAGTGGAACCAAAAAATGTAATTAATATCTATTTTTTTTAAAAAAACTACTGTAGGTATGAAACAAGTAGAAAGAGTAACATCCACTCCCACCACTGTCTTTGAGATTGTAACATGCTGGTTGACAAACTACCAGATTTACAGCATTACTGCATTCAGCTTTAAATGTACTACTGCGGAATTTGAACTCACAGTACCTAAATTTTAAGTCCAGTACAATGGCCATTACACTGCCAGTATGTAGCAGCTTGTATTTCATTCATTTCCCAGAGAAAAGTTCAATTGATAGAGATAGCTCAAGACAAGAATCTTCATTTTCAATAGACACGCTCAAATAAAAATATAAAGACTGAAGAAGTTTTTTGAATTGATAGGAAATGTTATAAAGTTAAGTTTCTTTCAGATTATTGACTGCTTTCTTGACGTAAAACTACTTTGGATAATAGGTTTAGGTGCCTTGCTTTTATCCATTAATTTCCTGTTGTGGCGACTCTACCAATTCTTTGATCATGGGTTAGAATGGGAGAAAACTTCATTTAACCATCAGGACACTTGATAGATTGTTGCGTATTGCATGTGTCTTTGGGGATGTTTGATTGATGTGATATCTTTGTATTCTTGAAAATACAATAAATTATTAATAAAACTCACTTTTAGTACTGCCTACATTCATTTTGATTTGACTAGAATCAGTCAGAATGATGGCAATATCTGTTTGAATCATTTTTAAGAAAGGTTTAACTTTTATCCATTCATAAACATTGCATATTGTTTTTAAAAAATCCATCCAACCTGCTGTGCATGATGTGAAAACTAAATAGTTCCCTTTCGTTAAGCTTGTATATCAAAGCTTTTATTGTATATATTCTTCAAAAGACATCAAATTAAATTACGAATAACAGACAATTAAACAGAACAAGGGCAGACAGTTTGAATCCTTCCCTCCCCTGAAGAAAAGTTGGTGGTGAGCTGACATGTCAAAAACAAGCCTGCTTTGTGGCCATAGAGTGCTATGGGCACACTTTCACCCCGACTGGGAGGAAATGCCACTCTCTGGGTCTTCTGGCTAATCATCTTCAGCATCTCCAGCAGTCCTGGCAGGGCCAGAGCTCCATCGTGGGTACTTCTGCGACTGCAGGCAGACCCATAGACAAGGTCTGATGGATTCCAGAATAAGGCCAGCCTTTGGGCAACCTTTCTTTTGGCATTTTGGGTGGAATTTAAAAGATGCCTGGATATGAAATAATGGCATACGATCTTCTCAGGCCAGTGACCATGCGGGGGTTGGAGGGGGTGGGTGCAAGGGGAGAATTGTCCCGAAGGGCCTGATTGTTTGCGCCTTTTCAAACTCTTCAGAGCTAAAGGGAGTCTCACGCCCACTGTCTGTCCGTGGCAACTATGTTATGGCACAGGCAATGTATTATCGGCGTCAGTTGAGTTTTTAAGCTCAATTAACCCTTAAATATGTATTGATGTTTAGTGGGTAGGCTGTTGGTTTTATTATTCATCCACCGTCTCTAACATGAGAGTGAACTCAGGATGGGTGGGAAGGTGTTGTGCTGGGCTCCTGAACTATGCTACACGTTCACCCCTTCACCAAATGCATCTGCTTGGGCATTAATACCTAGAGTTACATGTACATCTTAGTCAACATGTTAGCTCTCCCACAGGACTGAAAGCTTGACTTTTTAAAAAATTGCCGCATTTGTTTATATTTGGATGCAACTTATTATCCTTTTACTCACCTTTTTCTTATTCATGAATTATGTCGAAATGCTGCAGATTGATATATCAACCCAGACACAATACTATTTCTGAAATTGGAGTGATAACTCCAAACCCCAAAGTGGCTGCCAAAATGGCACCCTGCCAGATGCAGGAAAAGACTGTGCGTGTATCACTGATATCACCCCCTTCCTCGCACAGTTACCTCAGCACATGTATACGTGCAGACAGCATTCATGATGGCTGCTACATGATGCTGAGTTGGTGAAGAGACTGGATGGATTGAGGGGTGTAGTTGTTGTGGAGTTGCTCCCTACCTCCTGGGAGTCATTCACCGTGGAAGGCAATGCATAGGCGCAGTGTTCAGCAGTCTTTTGAGCCTGTGCAGTGGTGATAGACAGCCATTCATTTGTCAGATCAATGATTTGGCTAGGCAGAGGGAGTCGTTGGACTGGGCAGCCCCAGAAGCTTGTTAAATAGACCACACACCCCAGAAAATAACTTTAACCTAAAAATCACAGATGAAGTCCCTGGGAGCTGTGGTTTTGTGGCTTTGCAGTGACAAGGCATTGCTGACCTATGTTCCTATGCATGCAGGTGGATTGCATCACTAGTTGTGATGTTCAGAATAGATACAGTCTTTTGGGAAATGTACAAAGTGAGCAAAGACTATGATCATTCAACGTGGGTTTCAACAATTCTTCAAATTTTACGAACTACAGGAATAGATGTCAATCACTCGGAGCTGCCAGGAAAAAGTGGAATCAAATGTGTACTCATCTCAAGGATGGTTGACTGTGAAAAGGCAAGGGAGAACCCTAGGACTTCCATATAGGTATGCAGGTAGAAGTCAAGTCAGGGGATCAACCATGGTTCAATCGACAGTACAGGAGGGCATGCCAGGAGCAGCCCCAGGCATACCTAAAATTGAGGCGTCAATCTGGTGAAGCAACCAAATAGGTGTGCCAAACAACATAAGCCGTAAGTGATGGGCAGAGCTAACTGACTCCACAAACAACAGATCAGATCAAAGCTCTGCATTCCTGTCACATCCAGTTGCGAATGGTGGTGGACAATTAACCAACTCACTGGAGGGGGAGGCTCCACAAATATCCCCATCCTCAATGATGGAAGAGCATAGCACATCAATGTAAAAGATAGGCTGAAACATTTGCAGCAATAGCCAGCAAAAAATACTGAGTGGGCAATTCATTTCAGCCTTCTCCAGTACTCCCCATTATCACATATACCATTCTTCAGCCCATTTGACTAACTCCATGTGATATCAAGAAACATGGAAACACTGGGCCCTGACAACATTCTGGCAATAGAACTGAAGATTTGTGCTCCAGAACTTGATGCTCCCCTAAGCAAGCTCTTCTAGTACAGTTACAATGCTGGCATCTACCTGACAATGTGGGAAATTGCTGATGCCCGGTACACAAAAAGCAGGACAAATCCATCCCAGCTAATTACTGCCCCATCAGCCTACTCTTGATCATCAATACAGTGATGGAAGGTGTCATCAATAGTGCTACCAAAATCCTGGGGATTAACATTGACCAGAAACCCAACTGACTTACCACATAAACAGAGTGGCTAAAAGAGCAGGTCAGTGGCTAAGAATACTGTGGCAAGTAACTCGCCTCCTGACTCCCCAAAGCCTGTTCACCATCTACAAGGCACAAGTCAGGAGTGTGATGGAATACTCCCAACTTGACTAAATTGGTGCAACTTCAACAACTTATAAGGAGCTTGACACCACTCGGGACAAAGCTGCCCAATTGATTGCTCCTACATCCACAAGTATTCACTTCCTCCGCCACCGACACTCAGTAGTAGTAGTGTGTACCATCTACAAGATGCATTGCAGAAATTTGCCCAAGATCTTCAGACAACACCTTCCAAACCCTTCCATCTAGAAGCACAAGCACAGCAGGTACACAGGAATACCATCAGCTGCAAATTCCTCTCTAAGCCACTCACCATTCTGACTTGGAAACATATCACCATTCCTTAAATGTTGTTGGGTCAGAATCCTGGAATTCCCTCCCTAATGGCATTGTGGGTTGACTTGAAGCACAAAGACTGCAGTGGTTCAAGAAGGCAGCTCGCCATCACTTTTCAAAGGCAACCACAGATGGGTGATAAATGCTGGCCAACCAGCCTGTGATGCTCACATGCCACAAGCGAACAAAAGAGGTACTGAAACTTATTTTCCAGTTCCTAGAAATATTTTAACTGAAGCATTCCAGAAGTTATAGTTTTTAGCTATAACAAAGTTTGAGCTCAATTTGAACCCCAAAATATGCAGGAACATAATGATATAGTTGCTCCATCCACTGGTTTATTCCAGTCTCAGGCCTTAGCCACAGCATTAGGTCTTACTCAATAAATGGCTTTCCCAACAGTGCCGGCACTGGAAATGATTGAGGTAATTAGATTTTCTAACTTCTTAAAATCTTTTTTCTGGGCTCTGAGGAAATGTTCTAGGCCCCTGAAGGAAAGTTCAAACTTCTTCTGTGCTATCACTCCCTTTCATCTGTCACAGAGTTTGATGTAACTTTTCCTTCAGCCCCTTCCATCTGACATTATGGTCTAACCCACTGGCCAGCTTTAGCTTCTTGCTAAATTTAGGGCTGGAAGCTGGTAGTTTCTCATTTCTTGGACAATATTGCTCTCATTAGTGAACAATTCTTTTTAGTTTATATGCTTATGAAAACTCCTATTTCCTTTTTTATTATTTGTAAGCTATTTTCATCATTCTTTGGTCACCAAACCCTTCTACAATCCAAGATCCAGTCTAGCTTTGTCACCCAAATCTATTTTGTGACTATGTAAAAGTAATTTAAGGCAGAAGCTATTCAGTCTTCTGAAATGCTATTTGCAGATTACATAGGATTTTTAATGTTCTGAAGGCTAAGATTTCCTGCACTGATCATTTTGGAAAGTCAGTTTGAGGATTTCAAATGTGACATACTCACAACTGTGCAAATACTGTATCTTTTCATTTTACTTCATTTTTGATTATGGACTGAATTGGGAAAGGAACTGTTTTAAAAGACCAAGAATTTTGGAAGGAATTGCTGCAGTTTTAAGAAACAAGTTATTGAAACGTATTGCAAGTTGCCTTTACACTGGCACTTTGTTTGAGCTGTGGGAAAAAATACTTTAGCTGGATCAGTACCAGGGAGTATAAATAAATTGAGATTTGGTCAACAACAGATTGCTGATTTGTTTTTGGAGTTGTGACCAATTGTGGATGTTAAAGGCCATCTGCCTGACAGCAACAATCTGATTGGTTCTTGAATAGCAGAATAGCTTCTGGGTTTGAATAGTACTGGCAGAGATCTTTGGACTGCTGAAAGGATGGATGCTCTGTCTCTTTCTCTCTACCAAGAAACCTAAAACCTGAAGAAAGACAATTTGTTTTCTTTAACCAGTTGCTGTAAGTTGTTGTTTTTAACCAACAAGTTAGAAACTTTGTAATTCACGAACCAGTCACTCCTGTGAAGAATAGAGAGAATCTGAAGGAAAAGATCTGAGAACTGAATGGGAAACAAAAGGAACACTCCTTTGTATCCTGAGAATTGGTGTTATTGAATGGTTTCTCCATTTTTTTGTTTCCTCTTCCCACTTGCTTGCCTGTGTTTGTGTATGTGGATAGAGGGGGAGCTTATAAGACGTTTAGAATTTTAACTAATTGAGTTATATAGAGGGAATTAATAATTATTTATTTCTGGTTAGAATCTATGTATTTGTAATAAATAGGTTCTTGTTATTCTTGTAAGTACAGAAACCTTGTCCATGCTTTTTGTTATAACAAGGTGTAGAGCTGGATGAACACAGC
>NC_063345.1:27108117-27226229 GCF_021869965.1 Rhincodon typus | reverse complement strand
ACACCTTGTTATCTCGGATTCTCCAGCATCTGCAGTTCCTACTATCCCTGTGAAGGAACACTATTTTGAACCCGTGCAGCAAAATCGACTGCTGTGTCACCAGGATACATAATTTGGAGCATACTGCCCAAGAAAAATTAATTAGATCTTCACAGTTATTCAGCTGCAAGAGGGGCCTGGCACAAGCGCCAATTAAAAGACCATGCGTGGCACAGTAGCTCAGTGGTTAGCAATGCTGCCTCACAGCACCAGGTCTGATTCCCTGTCTGTGTGGAGTTTGCACATTCTCCTCACGTCTGCGTGGGTTTCCACTGGGTTCTCCAGCTTCCTCTCACAGTCCAAAGATGTGCAGGTTGGTTGGATCGGCCGTGTTAAATTGCTCATAGTGTCCAGGGATATACGGGCTAGGTGGATTAGCCACAGGAAATGCAGGGTTACGTAGATAGGGTAGGGGGGTCTGGGTGAGATGTTCTTGGGATGGTCGGTGTAGACTTAGTGAGTCGAATGGACTGCTTCCACACTGTAGGGATTCTATGATACTTCTATCATAGCAGGCAGCCACATTGCACATAAGGTACTTTTTAAGAAGTCCTGCTATTGCAAGGTGAATGCAGGTACTCCAGAGGGCCTGTGGTGAATTGATGGATTTGCTAGGGACCGTGGCTGCATCGTCACATCGAGAACAAGGAATAAGGACTGAATTCAGAGACCACTCAATTCCCAACCCTTTCCATTTCTAACTTTCCAGTGTTCTGCTGATGATAGTCCACATGGTTAAAGCTCTCTGGATGACACCACTGAGCCTGAGCTTACAACAACAGTGTCTGGTGATGACACAGAAATGGGCAGGATGGCCTGAGGTTATACTGTTGAAGGACTGATTTGACAGGCTTCTGGAGGCATAGCTCAAGGGAGATACCAATCCCGATATCAATCTCTGCGACATATCGAAAAATACTAGCCTTTAGATTTAAAAACAACTGGTCATGACTACTTTTGGGTTCCTTATTAGTGGCAACAGGGATGACTACTTTCAAATGGTTTACAAACTCTGAGAGTTGTACATAGATTTGTGTCCAGCTTTAGATTTGATGGTACCTTTGGTAGGAATAATTTTATTTTCACTGATGATGTCTAATAATTAAAGTTGATAAATGTAATTTTGAATTTTGATATTTAAATTTGAGACAAATCAATTATTAGATTTGAAAACTGGAATAAAATGCTTTTTTAAACATTTTACCATTTATATTTTTTGAAATAATTGCATGTTGAGGTTTGAATGTGTGGCACAAGTGTACTTAATGAGTTATTATGCAAAGTACAAAGCGTTATTTTTACAGGCAGTGTGTGTTAAGTGCTAAATTGAGCTGCAGAATGTAGCATGTGATATCATGTCTCACATTTTGCAAATAACAAAGTGGCTTCCTGTCAGTTAAACACAGAACAGGAATTGAACATATGAGTAAATTTGTGGTTTAACCATCAAGCTGGGTGGATTTGGAATACAGGTGAAAGCCTTGGAGAATGAAATGCTGAATTAGTAATGAGAATGGAAATAAGCTTCACCATTACAGCATTGGAGGCATTTATAATACTCCAATTGCCTGCTGTGCTGTGGACACTCTTGTGTATATAACCAGGTTCTACAGTGCAACATAATTTAATAGCTGAGTTTTCAGTTTCTTTCCCTGTGGTGCAAATTCAAAATCAGTTCCTTTTTGATTTCTTTCCTGGCTGTTTAATATAGCTTAGGTTATCAAACTCAGTTCCCTGATGTTGCTAACGGCATTGATGTCAAGAGTTTTCTTAATCTGAACACAAGGACTTATCAATAAAAGAAAAATCCAGAAAGTTCTTACCTTTTCCGAATAAGTGTAGCTCCATATTTTCCCATCTGCCAGCACTCTGGATACGATCTTGCCACTTTGATCATATTCCATTTGTTCAACCCAAGTTCCCCGCTGAATGCCTGTCAGCAGCCCCATAGGGGAATAGGTGACATTGACCTCATTGAACTTGTTACTGGGTGCCCAAAGAACTGGGCGTCCAGATTGGTCGTACTGAATTCTGAGAGTAAACTTTCGATGGTCATCATAGATCTTTCCGATTCTGGTGCGACGGTCAAAGTCTATGGATAGCAGGTTTCTGTTATGAGCCTAATGATAAACCAAACCTGAATCAGCATCACTAATAACAAGTTCATTGCCTTGGCTTTTAAAATAAAATTCCAGATAAACTCTAACCACAGCAAATTTCATCATCTATCATTAGAAAAGATCTTTTTCAAAAATATTTTTTTCTGGTTATAACTTATAATTATATTGTAATTTTTCTCTGTACCATTTTCCATGAAGCACTTGTGAATCTCAGCAATGTTGAGTTTAGAATTCCAACATTCCAAAAATCAAATTGCATCTATATAATGCCTTTAAGACAGGAAAATGTCCCAGAACTTTGTAGGTTGACTTAAATTGTAGAAAATGTTGCTCTAGGATAATTGTAGATTTTATGCTAATATTTGAAAATGGCATTTTGAGCTGTACTCCATTATAGTGTGATATTCATACCTGTCACTGATATAAGGAAAAAATTAAAATCACTGCAGGGTTCATATACCCAATGGAAGGAATAAAAAGGAAGGAATGACTGGCATTTATACATTGCCTCTCACAAACTTAGGATGTCGCAAAATGCTTTACAATTAATAAAGTACTTTTGAAAGTTATTCACTGTTGTAACATATAAATATTTTGCCTCAGGCATGATATTCTAATATATCATTTGAATTATTGAATTTGAATGTATCTAATTCCTGATCTAAGTAACTATTTTTCTCAAGATCTATAATCTTGAGGGAACTCACTTTTTGTTTTGATATATGAAGCGTATTAAAACACAGAAAGAGGCATAAGTAGCAAAACGCACAATAAATTATTCCACTGATAAATTTCAACATATTTTTTATCACAATATCCCATGTGTTTCAGTGAAAATTTGCAGAATTTACTGATTTAGGAGGTATACTGAATTTATTTAATATTTCTTTCATAAAATAAAATGACTACTATCAAGACAAAAAAGGCAATGCAGAATGCTGTGCATTAATATTTTGAAAAGAAGTGTCACTTTTTTTTATTCCAAAATGGGGCAGCACAGTGGCTCAGTGGTTATTACCTAACAGTGCCAGGGACCTGGGTTTGATTCCAGCTTCAGGTGACTATGTGGAGTTTACACATTTTCCCTGTGTCCGCATGGATTTCCAGCTGGTGCTCTAGTTTCCTCCCACAGTCTAAAGATGTGCAGTTTAGGTGGATTGGCCAAGCTAAATTGCCTTATAGTGTCCAGAGATGTACTAGGTAGATTAGCCATGGTAAGTACAGGGTGTGGGGCAGGGTCTGTGTGGGATGCTCTTCAGAGGGTTGGTGTGGATTTGATGGGTCAAATGACCTCTTTCTGCACTGTAGAGATTCTGTGCTTCAAAAGCAGGACCTGCTTTTCCACATACTTCTTTCTTTATATATATCTTGCTGCAGTTTTTAAAATTTAATCTTGCCTCAGGTAAAATAATTCTACAGCCTTTTAAATATATTATTGAACATTAGAGGTTTTTCGCACAGAGGGCTTTGTTAATTAGTTTAGTATTCTGAGCTAGCTTACTCTGAGAGCAATTCAAAACTAATTCAGCTATCTTGTTTTCACCGTCGAACTCTGTATCATTTTCTGCTGTAAATGTTTATCCAAGTTTCCTTTGAAAAATACAGTAGTCTCTGTCTCAATCATTGCTTGTGGCAAACCATTTCCTGCTGTAACAATCATGTGTATAACAACATTTCTCTGAACCTCTCCTCACCTTTGGTAATAATTATAGGTTATGAAAGGATTATTACTGAATCTGCAACTTGAGGAAACAATATTTTTCTAACTATAAAAAACTTCAGGTAATCTCCTACACCTTTAAATGTTACATTGAAACATTTATAATTTCTTAAATTTCTACACAGCTGGCTAAATCCTGGTGAATCTATGCTATGCACGTTATACCTTTAATGTCTTTCCTATAAGAAGGTGCACATGAGATTCACATGGTGGTTAAGCAAATGCTTACATTACTCATTCATCCTTGTATTTTATAACCAATTTATAAAAAATTAAATGTTGTGACATTTCCTTAATGTTTTTGGCTGTTTAATGCCTTACTTTCAGAGAATTTAAATTCTCAGGTCTGTCCATACAATACTTTTCAGCCTGTCTGTAATCTTCCCAAACTACATAGTAAAATGTACATTAAATTGCATCTGACATTCTGCATCCTCAATCTAACCTCCTGCATCCCCAAATCTATGTCTTCATGAAGTATAACTGTCCTACTCACTGCATTCCATTGTTTCACCAGTAAGTCTTGAAACTTTACTTCCTGTTCTCAAACTTAAACATCAAAAATGACAATAAAAGTGAATCCAGCACTGATAACATCATATATCACATGTGCCCTTTCTCCAATTTGAACTTTGTCCATTTATCCAAATCTTTATTTTGTGTTTCTCGACCATCTTTCTTTTCATGCTGTTACATACATTTGCATGCATATTTCTAAGAATCCAATGTGAGAGATCTATTGCATGCCTTCAGAGAATCTACATATACTAGATTACCTTTTTTGTATCTAATTGACCCTTTTTCAAAAGGTCTGTTAAATTTGTCGAACAAGCCAATCATGTTCTCATCCTTCTTGAATAAATTTACATTGGTTATTTTCTTGTCCCATATATCAGGAGGATGAAATTGGACACAGAGATTCCTTTTTATTGGTTATGGCACTTGGGCATCACTGTCAACTCTACCATTTATTATTCCTCAATAAGAGCCCTTGAGAAGACAGTAGATCTGAGCTGCCTTCTCGAACTACTGCAGTCCATCTGATTTATGTGCACTCACAGTACTAGTTGAATTTCAGGATTTTGATCCATCCACGATAAAGGAATGGTGATATATTTCCATATCTAGTTAGGGTGTTTGCATTCACCAGCTACTCTTCCAAATGGTGGAGGCCATGTTTGGAAGACACTGTCAAAAAGATGCTCAGTTGCAGAGTGCAGCTTTTAGATGGTAGATATCGTTGCATGGTGTGGCAATGGCAGTGTTGGAGGGGTTACCAATCTCTTCTTTAATTTCAAAAGTTTGAGTACACACTAGCAGGACCAAACATATTCGTTCAAACAGATCGCTAACTATTGCTATGATTTATTGGTACAATATGTCCTCCAAACTTTAATCTTACATTAAACTCTCCCTTCATCCTTAATCAGCCCTACCTTCATCTACCTACTATTTTAATGTTTATATAGGTTAAAAAAAAACTTAAAAATAATCTGAAAGCGTTCTCCCAACTTTTTTTTAGCCTTTTGATGTTTCCATTCATCTTCCCAGTAAACTTTTTATATTCCTCTTAACTGTTTTCAATACTTTGAGTCTTAATCTCATCAGTTTAGTTGGAAGCACTGTTATGTACTCACACAAACATGTTCTCTGAAGTGTCTCTTCTTGCTTTGTTTTATATTCAATCCATCTCCTATATTTTGCTAAAGTATTGTGCGTATTGCTTTTGATTTAAAAATTTAAATACATATGTAAGTCGGAATTTTCAAAGGGGAGGATAATTTTTCACAGTTTGGTTGTTTAAATTAAATCCAATATAGATTTCATGGATTTAAATAATGCGATTTCATAAATTTAAAGAAATATAATGCTGATAATTTTGTTTACCAAATGTCATCCTCTTGCCAGTTATTCATATTTTATAGAATTATCATCTTGAGCGTCTATTTTTGAAAAAATATTGTCTTTTAATTTTACATACAAATTTCAAGGTCTTTACCTTCAAACTTTACAGGTCTTGATTCTGGTACCACCACTAGGATTGCACACACTCTGGTGCCTTCTTTGTTGATTGCACAAGAGCACATGAGACCCAAAATGGCACCTGTGTCACGAATGGAACATCTTGGATATTTGCCTTTTGTCATTATCTGGAAGCTTTAACATGACTTTCCTGTTTTGGGGTAGTGTTAGATAGTACCCACATGAAAATTCATTGCCAAGCAGCCCTCTTTATTAAAAAGAAAGCCACATGAAAGTAAAAGCCAAATGAAAATCGTTCAGATTTTTAAAGGGCATAGAGTATATTTTGTATCTATTTCCACCAGTCAGGCCTGTTATCACCATTTAGAATGCTGTATATCTGCTCCCACTTGCTGGTCAACATTCCAGACTTATACAAGGACCCTTGGAGAATGTGTGAAACCATAATAGAGGGAGCCCCTGTTCTTAGTCTCATTTTCTTTGTATCATTAGTCTTATTTTGAGTAGGTGCATCAAATCCACAGTATTTTGCCACCCAGTGTACCCCAATGGAATCACAATTAAACCTACAGAAGAGCTGACCAAACTTGGCATGGTGATTGTTGCATTGGTAATGGTTCTGAAGGGGTTAACGTTCATATAATATTTATGTCCCATTCTTCCGATGTCACACACACTCGACGGCTGGAGGCAAGGAGTTCTACTCCAGCTTTCAGAGGGAATAGATGTACCTGCACCAACTCCATGAGGTCCTAGTAATTATACCTGACAAAATGTAGCGGCACATATTGCTGTCATATAATTAACTTTCTTGTTATCTAGGAACAGAGTCGCTATATTGGTCTATACTCTATCACTAGCCACTAGATAGGCTGAAGATAAAGCAAAGACAAAGGAAGATTAGTAGCAGCAAATTACTTCAAAGAACTGTTACTAAATGCCACAGACTGGTATGAGTGACAAATATCACATGGTACCTAGAATAGTCATCCTCAAAAATACCACAGTGGTCACCAGTATGCTTTATTACAATTGTAGCCCATTGTTTTTAGTTTGATACAAAAATAACTATCTGGACCACAAGCCCTTCTAATGTCTATAACTTGGAGAGAAACAACTTAGAAAATGGTAAATGACACAAATGCAAATGCAGCTTTCTGTTTTTAGTGGGTAGGGGTTCTTGTTATAAATGTCTATGCACTTATTTTATTGGGTTCACTGGTGTCAGTTGCTTTCGTAAATATTTCCTTTTTATGTGAGTTGAATAACATTACCCTGTTGTTGCTGTATGACAATATAATTAAAGACATCATAAAAATGCACGGTTGTTATCAGAACTGGGTATTTGCGTTTTGGCATGTGTCCTTCAACCAGAACTGAAATGCACTGAGTGTTCTATATATGTATAATCTGTTCCATGATGATTCATCAATGTGCTTTGTTTTGTTATGAAAATATTTTTGAGTTGTCAGAATATCATAATAATTATGACTTGCTTTCTAAGAATAAACTTTTTTCCTGTACTAACCCGAAATCTCCTTCCAAAGACAGCAAGGTTGCCTTTGCTCTGCTCCTTCCTCTGTCTCCACTCCACTATGTTTGGATTGTGTTCAGTAGGCAACGAGATGTTACGTTTTCCCATAGTTGGATTTGCAGCTCCAGCCAAGAGGTGAGGTTCTGTCTGTAGAGTCAATTCCATCCCGCTGGCAAAAGTGACTTGCAAAGAGCCGTCAGAGCCAACCCGGTAAGTATTTTGAATGTGCTCTGGAAAATAAAATGCCTCCAACAATTAATAATTAAGTTTACACATCATTAAAGTTGTCTTGCTGGATCTGACCTAAGGAGTGGAATCTCTAGGTCCCAGATGTGGTAGGCCCAGTGGCAGGGAGGGAAATTAATTAGCCAAGGTAATGGTGTATCAGAATCCTGGCACCTTCTAACTGCCTCTGGAATGAAAGTCTGGTTTGGAAGGCTCAAGCTCAAATTACCCAACCAGTTTTCAATTGATGCCTCTTTAGTAGTTAATCAATGACCAATTAATGGCCTATTCCCACTTGCTTTGCAATTACCTCCGCTTCAAACTGAACAAAAGTATAGTCCGCCGACCTGACTTGTAAACCAACGCAGGCTGCCTGTCAGTTGGAGGACTGCATTCAGTCTGCACTAATTGGCTTAAAAGTATTTATCTGACCCCTCAGACTTTGTGGTCTTGGTTGTCCCCCTGGTAGCGGCCGTGGCTTTCTCAGTGGTACTGCTGAATGCAAGAGCTGCCAGTTTCTGATTTGTTGCCATCTCTGATAGAGAATTTCCACCTTGAGGGACTTAATTTCAGACAAAGGTAGGCTTCTGCCTTCCAAATTGTCTGGTTGGAAGAAGAAATGATGGCCTTGCTCTGAATCAAATGTCCCAATAACTTTTGAGCAAGTAACCATAAGTCCATAAGTTGTAGGAGCTTCCTATAGCCTACACTTCAACACATCACCAGTTCCCTGGCCCAAATATCTGTCTCAGGCTTGCTGCAGTGCTCTAGCAAAGCTCAATGCTAGCTGGAAGAACAGCTCCTCATTTTTCACTTGGGAACACTGCAGTCTTCTGGACTCAATACTGAGTTCAGCAATTTTAGGGCTTGAGCACCTTCTCCAACATCCTTACCTCAACATGCACACACCAGGCTGTCATTCACATGGATGACTATAGTGGCTTCACCTTTACATATAATGTAAAATCATACAATGTATTCCTATAATTTGTACATTGACAATAACGGATACTGGAAGGCCTTGGTGTGTACTTACAAACACATGAATAGGGATCAGAGATAGACTATTTGGCTTCTCAAGCCTGTTCCACTATTCAAAAAGAAATCACTGCTGATCTGTTTGTGTTTCGAATTCCACGCACCTGTCTATTTCGAATAGCCTTTGATTCTCCTGCCTAATAAAATTCTCTGTACCACTGCCTTAAAAATATTCAATGGCATTATCACATTCACCTTGTCAAGGCAGTTCAGAATCTTTGTATACTTCAATAAAATCATCCCTCACACTTCTAAACTTCCAAATTCAAATGGTAACAAGCCCGGTCGGTACAGCTTTTCCTCAGAATTCAACCCACTCATTCCAAGTATTAATCTTGTAAACATTTCCAATTCATTTACATCCTTCCTTAAGTGAGGAGAACAAAATTCAACAAGGTATTTGAGACATGGTCTCTCCAATGCCCTGTATAAGGTAAGCATAAGATCCCTACATTTATCTTCAGTTTCTGTCATTATAAAAGATAGCATCCTGTTGGCTATCTTAATTACTGGCTGTACCTGGACACAAACATTTTGTGACTACTTCACAAGAACACTGAAATCCTGCTGCACCTCTAAATTCTGCAGTCATTCTCCTTTTAAATAATACTCTGCTTTTTTTTATTGTTCCTGCTGAAGTGAACAACTTCACCATTCCCACTTTTTTTCCACTCACTCAACCTATTTATATCCACTTACAGCCTTTCTAAGTCTTCTTCACATATAATTCTAACTATCTTTGCCCAACTTACAAAATTAGCGACCATGCTTTGTTCCCTTCACCAAAGACATTGATTGTGAAAAGCTGAGACTGCAGCCCAGAACCTTTTGGGGCTCTAGTTGTTATACCCTGCCAATTGAAAAAACATCCAATTTTGTATACTTTGTTTTCTGCCAGCCAGAGAAGCTCTATCCATACTAATATATTACCCCTATACTATGAGCTCCTATTTTGGGCAATATCTTTGTCAAGTATCTTCTACAAATCTCAATACAATCTGGCAAGAGCAGCTTCCATAGTGGTAGGGAGATTTAACATTTAAAGTACAACTGCAGCTTTCAATCCAAGGTTGGAGAGGTCTGTTTTGCCACCTCACACTATTTGTTCTCACCCCAGAAGGCTCCACAATCAAATTTGTAACTTTAGTTACAATTAACTAAAGCTATCTAATAAGATCCTGATCACAGAAAATCAGCTAGTGTCAGAAATGAGCTAATGGAATGCGTGGAACCTACACCATAACAAAGTTCTGCACAGTGGAAAATCCCAACCAATATTTCTATGGTTAGTTCGAGAGAGAAGAATGAATGGGAAATGGAAAATTGATCGAAAGGTTAGCAAAATCTTATTAAATTGTTACAAAATCTGCACTAATTTTATTGCCACTTCAGCCAAGCTACATGAAAAGAATGCAATAAAATCACATACTTTAAAAGATATATTTGAAACTTAAGCAACATGTACAACAAAAGCAACTAATCCGTTTCCTTTGGTTCTCTATAAATTCTATTTTGGAGCAATTTAAATGTAAATTTTAAAAAGACTGATGGACAGATTGGTTGTAAACTGACCGACTGACAGATGGCCTGCACAGTGCACTTCCATTACTGTTGCCCACAGCTGGAGTGGGTTTAATGATTGACAAGAATGCCAGAATTCTACTTCACTTTTGATTTATGACATGACAGTTATTTTCTGGCTTTACTGAGACTGGGAAGAATGTATTGGCTATTTAAAGTGTACGCTACAATAGAACACAAAATTCAGGCAATAAGCCTGGCTTCTTTGAATTGTTGTTGGTCGGGGTTAGGCATCTTCCATAGACAGAGACAGTAAATAAGTTAATTCATTTGCGGATTGAAGGGGAAAGGGAACATTTTGTGTTACGTTATTGACATAGTCATCGCATGCTAAATCACAGGCTTGGCTTGCTCAAAAAGTTAACATTGGCCAATATGCATCATAGTTCTGCTTGTGATGAGGACTTAGTGAAAAAAAAATCTTGCTTGAATTTAAAACAAAATCAATTCTATCATTAATTCTACTTATTTTTCACATTAAAATTCAGGTCATGAGCTGTGCGCGTTATCATATAATAATTACAAATTAGCTTTGTGAACATTTCAGCCCCAAACATTTTAGTGTAAAGCACAAGAATAATTATATTGAGTTTGTATCATTTGTTAGAAAGAAGAAAGCTTAAATAGTGACTGTTCATTTTGCAAGATTTTGTAAAACTTACCTTTACACTGCTTAAAGCTATATTTAACTAAATACTTATATTTTTACAGGCCAACCATTAATGTTAACTGATCCAAATGCAAGTCAAATTTATTATTTCTTCAATCATCAACTAAGATATTATTTTCTACTTGAAAAGTAACCATACATGTCCAAGAAAACAGCAAAATTTTGAAAATATTATACTTGCATCAATACAACTCAGCACCACAATTGCAGCTCCAACAACACCTTAGAAGCCTGATATCACTCAGGACAAAGCCACCTGCTTGATTGGCACCACATTCATCCCTTCAACAGTCACTCCCTCCAGCATTGAAGACGAGTGGCACCAATGTGAATCATCCTTTTTTATTCATTTGTGGAATGTGGGCATCACTGGCTGAATCGGCATTTAGTGCCAGTTCTAAGTTGCCCTTGAGAAGGTGGAGGTGAGCTACCTTCTTGAACAGCTGCAGTCCACATGCTGTCAGCCTGCACTATCATCTTTTCTACTGTGATTTAAATGGCTCTGGTTGAATATATGAAAAATAAATAGTTTTGAACTTGCAAAAAAAATCTAACTACCGATTCCCTTACATTGATAGATAGGCATCCTGATTTTGAATTGAAATGAACACCTCTAGTTCTTTCCTTCCCAGGGAGCTGCCTATTATTTGGGAATGTGGCTATGAGAAATGCAAGGCTGAGATTCAAGTGCTATTGGGTTTCAGCACAGTAAGTTCTCTATTCACCTAATGATAAAGGGCATTTTCAAGAATTTGTACTAACAAATTGTTCCATTGATGTGGCATCTTGCTTGTTGAAACAAATTAACAGTGTTACAGTGTGTTACAAGTCTTGTTACATATCAGAAAGCATTTTCTTCCTTGTATCAATGAAACGGCAGCTTTTATTAAATGATGAATTTTTTTGAAGGAACATAAACTATTTTCCATTGATGTCACGTAGAATCTGAGGACTATACATAGTATATACTGGCTGAGTGTACTGGGTTGATCTGAAGGGACACGTTCAATACATTAGTGGCATAGAGCTGGCATGGATTAACATGTGTGATCTGAAGAAACACAGGTTGGCGTGGAGGATGGGCAGGGAGAGAAGGGTGAGCCTTGTGTTGCATTAAAATGCTGCTGGAAACTGGAGTGCTGTGTTGGAAATGCAAGATGGGCATTCTAATTGGCCTGCTTCCTCACACATTCTCCTCAAACACATAAGCATGGCTCACAAACTGCATTGCCAGCTCCATCCCATAATGAAAAAACAAAAATGGGATTGATGTCACACATGACTGGGTACATTTTGCTCTCCACAAAAGTATACAGGTCAGACTTTCCCCAGAGCACAGGAAGGTTTTATCCAATAAGTATGAATATTACAGTCACTATAAAATCTATGGTTCAAATCACTACAAATTAAGAGTGAATCGTGTTGTTTAAAACTTTTGTGTTCTGGTTTACCTTGCCTATAAATATAAACAGCATTGGTAGCTGAGAAGTTGGCTGTAATAGCAAAGTTCTCTCTGTTGGAAAGGTTTGCTTCCACTTGCACCGACTTGTCCACCTCACGATAGAAACTGCTGACTTGCCCAGTGGGAAAAGTCACATTCGTCAGGTGGCCATCACTATCATACCTAGGTAAACAAAACAAAAGTTTTAAAGGAAGACGTTATGAATAATTATACATTGTTGATACCACACAGGACACGCGATTATAAAATATTCAACGCGAGGGAAGGAGGGACCAAATGCCCGACTTGCCTTCTAGATTAAGATGAATTTGGAAATACAGCATCAGATTCTATGTATACATCCTGCTTACCACACAAATGTCACTTTTGTTCCCTCTATTGACCCTGACTGCTCCGACATCCGGTACCAGCAGACAATTTCACAGTGTGAATATCAGGAAGACTAAATACGTTATTGTCAGTCCCAGACAAGAACCTTGGTCCTAGTCACAGATGCCATGCTTTTCCCTTACAATTACCTTGGGTTCAAATACAACGTTCGCAACATCAGTGTTTTGCTTAACCTTGAGATGAAATTCTGACGACGTATCCACTCACCCTCTCAGGAAGTCTACTACCAAGCTTGGATTGTGCACATCTTCACCTGGCTGATCTGCACCTGAAGTCTTTAACCATGTCTTTGATACCTCTAGATTTGACTATTTAAATGTTCTTCTACTCACCTCCGATATTCAACTTCCCATAAAACTTGAGCTCACTCAAATCTGTGCTGCCTATGTCTTAACTCGCACCAAGCCCTGTTCATTTATCACCCTGCATTTACTGAGTTATACTGGCTCCCAATTTGATAATCCCTCCCTTTTAAAATCCTCATTTTTGATTTCAAATCCTTTCATATAATCTTCTCCTCCCTGATCTGCAACTATCTTTAGGTCCACAATCGTGCGAGATATCTGCCCTCCTCTAATTCGGGAATACGGAAGAGGCCAAACTATAGTTGATCTACCAATGGTGCACTCTGCTGCTTCAGCCCAAAGCTCTGGCATTCTCTCCCTACACCTCTCCACCTATATCGATATCTTAATAACTTATTAGATGGCTCAGTGTCACAATTGGTGTTATAATGCTCTTGCCAATCTTGCCAAGGGTGATTTCATTACTTTAAAGATGTTACATATTTAAAAGTTGTTGTTGATGTAATGACGATCTATTGAAAAGAAACACCACATTATTTTGTTTCAGCCTCAGTTTTGGGAGACCAAATTCTCACTGTTTAAACTTCCTCCCATCTGCTAGAATAAAATAAGCATTCAGTTTGTATTTGTAACTACAGATGGGAGTGAAAGAACTCCAGCTGCAGTTTTTAGTTTCAACAATAACTTGCACTAATTTAGCACTTATTATGTAATCACATTACCCAAAGTACTTCCGAGGAGCAATAGTTAGTAAAATGTGACACTAAGTCACATAGAGACATTATTAGGAAAGATGATCAAAAGTTAAAGAGGTAGGGTTTCAGGGTACGGGGCTACATCAGGTAAATGGAGAGAGGTTTAGATAGGAAATTCCAAAGTTTGTTGCGTAGGCAACTAAAAGCATAGCTACTATGAGTGGAGCAATTAAAATTGGAGTTGCTCACAATGGAAAAATTAGAAGAACACAGATATTTTGGAGGCTGTGGGGATTGAGGAGATACAGATTATAAAAATTACATGCACAAATTTGAAAACAAAGATTGAATTTTAGAATCCAGATGTTGCTTAACCCGAAGTCAGTGTAGGTCAGTAAGCACAGGTGTAATAGTTAAGTGAAACCTAATGCAAATAACTACACGGGTGTCAGAATTTAGTATGATTTCCAGTTTACAGAAGGTAGAAAACAAGAGGTCAGCTAGGCATGTGTCCGATTTTTCAGTTTTAATTTTTTATGCCACCTGAGCAAAATCAATCATTTACCCACAGAAACACCAAAGAAAGTGACTATCCTTGGTTGCAAAAAGCAACATGTTCACCACTCTCTGTTTCTTTTTTGGTGTCTAAGTGTCAGAGCATTGAAGATGGTACCTAGGGCAAGAGCGGTTGCCAGTTCCTGACAGGAAAATGCATTTCTGTTCCCTATGAAAATTGTCCTGACTCATCTCTGCTCCTCACATCCACTGCATGCAGTAACACACCTATTTTAGAATCCATAAATGAAGTTGGATTCCACTCTATTCCATTACTTAGTCATTAACTCTGTTTCATTTCATTTTATGTTGTGTCAAGGACAATTTATTCCACCACCCTTGCACAGTCTTGGCAAAGGCTGACAAGAACTTAAAATCCATTTGACTCTTTACAAATACTGGAACATTTTTCCAACCATATCCCTTTAAGGGTGCATGATGCTTTTGTGTTGTTACTTAATTTTAATAGCTGTTGGTGCAGAGCCAAAACTGTGCTGGGAGCTAATTCTTGTTATTCAAATTAGCTGACTACGCAAAATGAAGTACTCAGCTCAGTATGCTTTCGGGCAACTTGATTCAAGCAGGCAGCCGCTCCAGGCACATAGTTTGCTGCCTTCGCAAAACTGGGGCCAACATGTACACAACTAGATTATATTTGCTGCATGCTCTGAGCTTTGGGGTTTCTCCAGAATCATATGCTATTGTGAATGTGGAACTGATAGATGCAATAATTTGCTTTACAGTGAATAATACACTTCTGGAAGCAGATACCTCCTAACAGCTAAAATGATAGCTTTGATAGTGTTTCTAAACATTGTTTTTGGATGGTGCTGGCACGTTTGCATTTATTCCCCATTCTCAGTTGGTCTGAGAAGGTGGTCATGGGCTTTCTCCTTGAACCATTGCAGTCCTCGGGCTATTGCTGCATCTAAAGATATTGCCCTACTGACAATTAAGAAAATAGCAATATATGTTGTGCGACTCACAAGCTGAACATGTAGCTGCTGGTGTTCTCATGATTTTTCTACTCTTGCCCTTCTCAGTAATTGTTGTTGCAGGGATGGGAGTTGCTGTTGAAATAACTTTGGAAAACTGCTATTTAAAATCTTACAAATTATGTATAATGCAACCAAGGTGTGCAAGTGATCAAGGGGAGTGCACATATATGTCAAAAATCTACCTGGCACTTGTTAGTCCAAAGCAAATGTTCTTAAAGTTGTTGATGTGGGAACATTTCATTCTCAGATGATTTATGAATGGAACTGAACACTGTGTGAAATCACCATTGCGACTTTATGATGGAGGGAAGTTCATCAATAAAGTACTTGAACATGGCTGAGATGAGAAACACTATCATATCCCACTTCCTTTGAGCCAGATGTGAATTCAGCTATTTGAAAGGCCTCCCTTCGAGTCTGTTTGACCTTAGTTCCTGCACAGTACGTTGTTGCCAAATTCAACCTTGACGTAACCTGCAGCCAGTCTCATCCCTCCTCTGGTATTCTGCTTTTGTGGATTATATTTGGTCAATGGTGAAGCGCAAACTGGAGCCAATGGTTCTTGCAACAAAATATCAGTGAGTTTCTTCATGTTAAGTAGGTTTCATTTGGTGGCACTACTGATGATGCCATTTGTCACTTTATTAATGATTGGGAGGAGGCTGATAGAACTGACTTGGCCATATTACATTGATCCTTTTATCTTTGAAAGATTATACTGTGTCTGGGAAATTCTACAAATCAGCAGTTAACTGCCTGGGGCATAACTGTGAGGGAAATTTTTGGTGAAGTAGTTAACTGTTATTGCAGGCTTCTAGTTTTACTGATGCTCACAGACATATGTATCATACACCATTATGTTAATATATAATTCACAGAGGTAAGAGGTGAGAGAAGAAAAAGGACTATTATCTTTCTCTTTCATCAAAGAGGGAGAAAGGAGATGCCTTTATACAAGACTTTTCATGGTGTATCAAAACATTTTACAGCCAATTATGAACTTTAGGGACTGGATTTTGACATGTGAATTATTGATTTAATTTGACTGACGTATTCTGGTTAAAATATGTTTTTTTTGTGTGATAACGTTTGTTAATGTCTCAATGTTTACTTGGGCAAAATTGAGTTATTAAGTGTTTGAAATCTTTGTTATTGACAATTAACAGCCTAACAATTAGCATTTTTATGGGATTGCAGTAACACTACCTTTTTTTATGAAAGAACATTTCTGAATTGGTGTGCTGTTAAACACTAGGCATTTGCATATGGTTCATTGGTATGTATGCAATGCATATTGGCTGAATGGGCATGGAAGTGATACTTTGGCAGTGAGTTAGCATGCATAGTTTGAGGGATCATGGAACATACCTTGGGGCATTAAGTCGTTACGGTGAGTATGAGAGGTTATGAGGAATATGTGGGAATGAGGTGTTGTGAAAGGAGAGGGCTAGAGTGCCTAATTAATTGTTTTTGTTGCAATTGGAATGAAGTTGCAGGGAACCAAAATGGGCCAGTGAGCAGTTCACCTGAGCACTCCCCTGCCACTTGGCTACCTCAGACTTGTTTGCAGGATCAGTGGGCTTGAGTCCACCCCACACCCAAGCCCTTCCTGACAAAAAAATGCACAATTCAGGGCCCTGTAGCTGCGGCAGACCTGCTGAGTATGAAAAATTCTTGACTCAAGGCACCCACTTTAAATGCAGAAGATCTAATCCCTAACATATGTCATCAGCTGTAAAACACTTTGAGGCATCTAGCATCATGAAAAGTGCTACCTCAATGCATGTGTTTCTCTTTTGTCTTTTCAAAAAGAGAGGAAGACAATAATTCTCCTTCTCTTACCTCTTAACATTACAAATTGTACGTGAACAGAAAAATCTATAAATCTATGAGCGCTGGTAGAACAAGCAGCCTGATAATGCTGTAACTTACTCCTAATTTGGTAAGCGAACATAATCAAGGTCCATTGTTCCTATTCACTGAAATGGGAAAGGAATTTTTACTCTCATACATTTTCATGCCGTTTTTAAAAACTAAGCTCCTATGTTGTTTCTGCATTTTTTCCATCTGCCTGTGATTTGTTCCAATGTGTCATCAGAATTCCATCAAGCTGAAGTGTTCTCAATCAACAGCAGCCAAGAATACCTCTCAAGAAATCAATTTGAAGTACTCAGCTCGAGGATTATTTAAATGCACTTTCAATTCAAGGTACAGGGTGCATGCAAATTAAAAGCTAGCAAGTTATCATTGAATACATGCTTCTGCCTTGTGAATGCAACAAAACCAGAATAACTGGCTAAAGGAGCCCACCAATAAAAACATAAACTCAAATAAACATCCCAAATACTTCCAAGAAATGTAATTTTGGATACAAATTTCCCCTTCTGATTGTTAAGAATGCAAAATACTGTTTACAAAACAAAAACTTATTCACAAGTGCATGTTTCACCACTCCTGTAAGAATGATCTTTTGTGATTATCTTGCTGGTAGTTGAATCTTGGAAGTTACAAAGCAGGAAGAGAGCAATTTCCTCACAGGGCCTCCACTGGCATTATCCTGTGGGTGCCACCTTCTCTAATTGCATTTTCCCTTCGCTTACCCCTACCAGTTTAGATTTGTTGTTTTCAACTACTTATGCAATAAACTTTTAAACGATTGCTTCAATTGTCATCATTGGTGAAGAATTCTATGTCCTAACTTGTCTTCTACGCGAAAAATCTGTACTTTCTGAGAATAATCTTGAGATGTGTCCCTTTGTTACTGATTTGTCATACAGCATAAAATCTTGTCAGTTTATATTCTGACCTGTATTCTTCAAAACAAGTTGAAAGTTGAAAAATTGCGTTTCAATGAAAAAAATCTCAAATCTTTTAAACTAATCTTTCTAACTTTAACTTTTCGTTGCTAGTTTGTGTATTAATTTTTTTCTGGACCCGTTATATGACTTTAATACTAATGCAAAATTAACTGTGGCTGAACAATGTCTCACACAAATTCAACACCATTTCCTATTGTATGTTGAATATAACAGCTAAGTAAAACCCTGACTTTTTTTTTGTTTTTCTGCTCTGTTATGTTATGGTTTGGAGCATACTTCCTTTCATTTGATTTCCTTTTTTTTCTGAAGTTTACTGGTTCACAATTTCCTGCATTGAACTACCCATTTACCCCCTGCTCAAATAAGTCCATGTGCTTGTGTAGAACACAGAACATAGAACATTACAGCGCAGTACAGGCCCTTCGGCCCTCGATGTTGCGCCGACCTGTGAAACCAATCTGAAGCCCATCTAACCTACACTATTCCATTATCATTCATATGTTTATCCAATGACCATTTAAATGCCCTTAAAGTTGGCGAGTCTACTACTTTTGCAGGCAGGGCATTTCACGCCCTTACTACTCTCTGAGTAAAGAACCTACCTCTGACATCTGTCCTATATCTATCACCCCTCAATTTAAAGCTATGTCCCCTCGTGCCAGCCATCACCATCCGAGGAAAAAGGCTCCCACTGTCCACCCTACCTAATCCTCTGATCATCTTGTATGTCTCTATTAAGTCACCTCTTAACCTTCTTCTCTCTAACGAAAACAGCCTCAAGTCCCTCCACATAAGACTTTCCCTCCATACCAGGCAACATCCTGGTAAATCTCCTCTGCACCCTTTCCAATGCTTCCACATCCTTCCTATAATGCGGTGACCAGAACTGTATGCAATACTCCAAGTGCGGCCGCACCATAGTTTTGTACAGATGCAACATGACCTCATGGCTCCGAAAGTCAATCCCTCTACCAATAAAACCTAACACACTGTACGCCTTCTTAACAACGTTATCAACCTGGGTGGCAACTTTCAGTGATCTATGCACATGGACACCGAGATCTCTCTGCTCATCCACACTACCAAGAATCTTACCATTGGCCCAGTACTCTGTATTCCTGTTACTCCTTCCAAACTGAATCACCTCACACTTTTCCGCATTAAACTCCATTTGCCACCTCTCAGCCCAGCTCTCCAGCTTATCTATGTCCCTCTGTAACCTGCAACATCCTTCCGCACTATCCACAACTCCACCGACTTTGGTGTCATCTGCAAATTTACTAACCCATCCTTCTACGCCCTCATCCAGGTCATTTATAAAAATGACAAACAGCAGTGGCCCCAAAACAGATCCTTGAGGTACACCACTAGTAACTGAACTCCAGGATGAATATTTCCCATCAACCACCACCCTCTGTCTTCTTACAGCTAGCCAATTTCTGATCCAAACCGCTAAATCACCCTCAATCCCATGCCTCCGTATTTTCTGCAATAGCCTACCATGGGGAACCTTATCAAACGCTTTACTGAAATCCATATACACCACATCAACCGCTTTACCCTCATCCACCTGTTTGGTTACCTTCTCAAAGAACTCAATAAGGTTTGTGAGGCACGACCTACCCTTCACAAAACCGTGTTGACTATCCCTAATCAAATTATTCCTTTCTAGATGATTATAAATCCTATCTCTTATAATCCTTTCCAACACTTTACCCACAACCGAAGTAAGGCTCACTGGTCTATAATTACCAGGGTTGTCTCTACTCCCCTTCTTGAACAAGGGGACAACATTTGCTAGTCTCCAGTCTTCTGGCACTATTCCTGAAGACAATGACGACATAAAGATCAAAGCCAAAGGCTCTGCAATCTCCTCTCTAGCTTCCCAGAGAATCCTAGGATAAATCCCATCCGGCCCAGGGGACTTATCTATTTTCACACCTTCCAGAATTGCTAACACCTCCTCCTTATGAACCTCAATCCCGTCTAGTCTAATAGCCTGTATTTCAGTATTCTCCTCGACAACATGGTCTTTTTCCTGTGTGAATACTGACGAAAAATATTCATTTAGCGCCTCTCCTATCTCTTCGGACTCCACGCACAACTTCCCACTACTGTCCTTGACTGGCCCTAATCTTACTCTAGTCATTCTTTTATTCCTGACATACCTATAAGAAAGCTTTAGGGTTTTCCTTGATCCTACCTGCTAAAGACTTCTCATGTCCCCTCCTGGCTCTTCTTAGATCTCTCTTTAGGTCCTTCCTGGCTAATTTGTAACTCTCAAGCGCCCTAACTGAGCCTTCACGCCTCATCTCTACATAAGCCTCCTTCTTCCTCTTGGCAAGAGATTCAACTTGTTTAGTAAACCACGGTTCCCTCGCTCGACCACTTCCTCCCTGCCTGACAGGTACATACTTCTCAAGGACACGCAGTAGCTGTTCCTTGAACAAGCTCCACATTTCAATTGTGCCCAGCCCCTGCAGTTTCCTTCTCTATCCTATGCATCCTAAATCTTGCCTAATCGCCTCATAATTGCCTTTCCCCCAGCTATAACTCTTGCCCTGCGGTATATACCTATCCCTTTCCATCGCTAAAGTAAACGTAACCGAATTGTGGTCACTATCACCAAAGTGCTCACCTACCTCCAAATCTAA
Organism: Rhincodon typus; assembly: GCF_021869965.1. NCBI lineage: Eukaryota > Metazoa > Chordata > Chondrichthyes > Orectolobiformes > Rhincodontidae > Rhincodon > Rhincodon typus. Next base: position 27,205,441 of record NC_063345.1, on the reverse strand, counting down.
CAGCTGGCCTGGTTCATTACCCAGTATCAAATCCAATGTGGCCTCGCCTCATGTTGGCCTATCTACATACTGTGTCAGGAAACCCTCCTGCACACATTGGACAAAAACTGACCTATCTAAAGTACTCGAACTATAGCGTTTCCAGTCAATACTTGGAAAATTAAAGTCCCCCATAACAACTACCCTGTTACTTTCGCTCCTATCCAGAATCATCTTTGCAATCTTTTCCTCTACATCTCTGGAACTTTTCGGAGGCCGATAGAAAACTCCTGACTGGGTGACGTCTCCTTTCCTGTTTCTAACCTCAGCCCATACGACCTCAGTAGACGAGTCCTCATCAAACGTCCTTTCTGCCACCGTAATACTGTCCTTGACTAACAATGCCACACCTCCCCCTCTTTTACCACCTTCCCTGATCTTACTGAAGTCTGCAGCAAAATTTGCTATGCCCATAACTTAGTGTAATCATCAAGCTTCAAAATCATTCTTCCTTCACCTATGCCAAAATCTTAAATATTTTAAATGAGAAACAAAAAAACCCATTATAGGTCCCATTGCTACCTGCATCCTGCCAATCAAAACAACGTCTCTACTTTTGTTTTTCTTTATATACTAGATATCTGCCTGTTCAAAGAGATAACTTGTCTTAATCTGTTACCCATGGCTAATTCTCTAAAGCCACATTTAACTTCAGATGGCGGTATAAAAAAATTATTTCAAATCAGCGTTCTATTGCACAATTTGCCATATTTTTTTCCGTCCATTGACTGCAATAGAGATGGAAATGATTTTAGGAGTATGACAGGCAAGCCTGGTTTCAAAGCAAAGGTTTCATTCCATTCAATGAGCAGTAATAAACACAGCTGTCATGATCTCAAAACTGCTGTCATTACTCTGTGAAACTGACAGTAATTTCTGGCATCTGCATTTGAAATTAAATGTGAAAATCCAGAAGTTACTGTCAGAGATACCCTATTCCTCTGCTCGTGCACTTTTGAAGTCTTTACAGTTGAAAGACCTAGGAATTGCTGAATTGATGAATTGATGTTAATTTCAACTTTTTTGCCCCTGTAAAATCTCATGCAAAAGGTATGTCTTGGTGCATGAGGTATTGCTAGATTTTTAATGATGTACTTAATCATTATTGTTGCCAAACAATTACTCTGCCCTAAAAAAATTAATCTTGTATTTATGGATTGGTAAACTTTTGCATTATGATAAAAATACTCCATGGATTATTCAAATAAATTTTTGATTAAAATATAATATGTTTCCACCCTAATTTACCCTAATCTTACTGTCTGCAAAATTTTAAAGAAATGTAATGGAGAATTTGGGTTAGAGGAGTGGCCATCATAGTCAGATTGTCACTCTGCTTCTACTTTTCTTTATACAAAAGGAAGGAACTCCACTTTTCGAACCAGAGATTCCAGTCACATGTCATGCAGAAATGCAGAGTGTACATTTAATCTAACTGTGTCTTCGTAGGATAATCAGGGGAAGGTAAACCACACCCCCATTTCATATCAGTAATTCCATATCCCATAACTTCAATGTCCCGCAGCAAAGATAGCTGCTTTGACAGCTCCTGTGAAAGGTTAAGTGTGAGGTTAGGGTGTCAAGTGGGTAGGGAGCCAGGATTCAAAATGGTTACGGTGTTAGATTAGTAGAGTACCAATTAAGTAGGATGCCAGGTGGTTAGGAGGCTTGGGAACAAGATAGTAGGGTATGTAGAGTGCCAGATAATTAGGAAGTCAAATGGATAGATTCCCTTTGTGCCAAGTGATGGGGTGCCAAGATGAAAAACATCCAGATAACTAATTCAGTGTTTAATGTAAGTTGGGGTGAAAGGGGTCATGTGGTTCTGCAGGCTTTTGGGCTGAAGGAGTTGCAGGCTGTTGTTTCAGGCAAGCGGGAGGAGAGAGACAGTGGTAGTAGGAGTGAGGGCTGTCAGCCATAGTCAAGAGGGTGTAAGGGCTCAGAGGAAATGTAGTTGAACGTGTGAGAGTTAAATTGTGAGTCAATTTAATAGTTATCCAGGAACTGGTCTCGGCTTTTAATAATCTGACATGTCCTGGACTTAATATTAATTGTATCAGAACACTCCAAGTTCACTGATTTAAGTGGATACTTTTGGAGAATTCCAGGCGCAGGGGAATTATCTAGTGGAATTTTCAATTTCCTGCGCAGTTCTCTTTGAGTCTGCTCTGTTTAGGATTCTGCAAGGTCCGAACTGGCAAATCTAGTCTACGCTACAGAAATGACTATGTGGCAATTGGAAAATTGGAAAATTGAAAAATAAAGACATTCGTCTTTATTACTTCCTTCTTTGTGAGAATTCTTCAGTGTGGCTCGTCACTTAGCCTGCTTGATGATAACACTGTCGATCACTGGTGTGATAAACAAATCAGCATCAAGAAAGTTGAAATCCAGCCATGAAGCTCTTTCAAATGAGTAGCAAGTGCAATCACTTTGCTGCTGACTACAAAATTGAGAAGTAAGTTCAAATTCTCTTCAAAGAGACTGATAGTTTCTGTTAATGGGATAAATGCCAGTAGATGGCACACCACACCACACCACTGGACTTAGAGAATACAGAAACATTCAGGAAGAATTTTTGAAAGGCACTTTGCTTCTAGCAAAATCGGATATTTCCTGTTGTGCAATAGGATTTATTTCAACCATTCACAGTGTAAAGTGACTAGACTATAGCGACCATTGAAAAACAGTCCATCTTTTCTACCAAAGCATCTGACACTATAGATACATACACAGGTAACTGTGGCATCAGGATTTCATTTGTTTTTATCACAGTGATGCAGTAACTAAGGTCAAGGTTAATCTCAATCACATGCCAATTAGAAGAAGGAAAGAAACATTAAAATTATAGCAAAATGATTGTGGAGCACAGGACTAACACAAATTAATTCTTAAATAATCAATTGTTCTGAATTCCTGTATTGTCAGCCTTCATTCAGGATTTGTTTTTAATTGCTGGAGGTGGAAATTGTACAGCAGTCAGATGCTTCAATATATACAAGTCTCAGCTAATTCTCCTTGATAGATACAAGAGCTAGGGTTTCTGGTTTTCTTTTTGATTGGAACCTGGAGCACTTGAATATTTGCCAAAGTCGATGACAATTCCTTCATGTTGATCAGATTCAGAGATTGACTCCTTTTACCAAATTGCTAATAGTGTCAGGTACTTCAGCAATACCAGGGACTGATAAAAGATTCCACTAGCAGGGACTTGAAACAAAAGTCTCCCAGCATTCAGCAGCCTATCTACCCTGTCAAACATGAAGCAGACTGATACTGTTAGTGACTGGGAATGTATGGATCCCAAGACTGGGTCACTAACCACCAGTGTCAGACATTGTGGAACTGAACAGTTGCTGCCTAGGCTTCACAACTAATTGGATGCACTCAATCAAATTTATCAATTTAGGTATACAAGGAAATGTGTAATGTATATGCAGTGAGTTCAGAGTAGTGTTTGTTGCGCGGGAACGGAAAAGGTGCAATACTTATTAATTACATTGATACTTATTAATTGCAATGATATTGCTAATTGAATAGAACAACTTGAGTTGAATAAAACCTTTAATCACAGTGAACTTGTTGAAATCAGCAGAAACTAAATAAATCTAGATTGGTAATCATCATGGGAGTTCCGTATGGCTAAGCCACTGGATGACAATTTGGGAATATACTAACCAAACCAACAGCCAATCATGGTATCAAGGAAGGTCATGAGCTCTTTCAAAATTTGCATTCTGCATGTAAACATCTGATAGAATCCCACATAGGCGCATTCAAAAAAGTGAACAGGAGAAGCATCAACAGGGAATTTATAAAGAAAGAAAACAGAAGGTAGGAGTCAACAGACAAGTTTCTGGTGACCAAAATCAAGATGATTCCAGTGATAAATCATAAATGACCTACAGTCATCTCACAATGACAACCTAAAGGGTAGATGTATGATTTGTTTAAAACTGTTTAAAATTCTCAATAAAGGTGTTAGATTTAGTGTGACATTGTGTCAATAATAATTCTTAGTCTCTGAATCCAAGGAAGAAGTAAAATTACCTGCAGTTAGTTCAATAAAGTCGTCACCTTGTACACAATCCAGTGCAGAACCACTGTGAGCATGCATTAAATGAGTTTGCAGTGTAGGTGGAATGTGAAACGTGTTTTATCACAGGAAGTCCAAATGAGATATTTATTTTATTTGTTCATAGGATGTGGGCATCAGCTGCTAGGCCAGTATTTATTGCTGATCCCAAATTTCCTTGATATAAAAAAAATGGTGAGCTGCCTTCTTGAACTGTTGTGGTCCATATGTTATAACTACACGTACAGTGCTGTCAGGGAGGGAGTTGCAAGATTTTGACCCAGCATCGGTGAAGGAATATTTTCAAGTCAGGATACCATGTATCTTGGAGGGTAAGTGTAGGTGTTGGTGTTCCCATGCATTCACTGGCATTGCCCTTCTAGATGGTAGAGTCCAAGGTTCGGAAAGTGCTGTAAAAGGAGTATTGGTGAGTTGATGGTTACATGATTTGGCCATTCAATACGTGTATAAAATAAGCCTATTTATACCTACATGAATATGGGAGAACACCCATATTTAAACACCAGAATTTAAACAGATTTGTTTATGCATCTTTGAAAGATGCTGTCAATCAAGAATGACCTCTCTCACTGTGTTGCTTGAGTCTCTACAGTCAGGAACATTACCCAGAGGAAAGGAGAACTTGCTTTTTACTTCAGGAACAGGGTCCTGGATGTTTTGGTGGATGTTTTGCTGACCACCACAGGAGGCCACATCACCAGATCAAGCCAGCCTGGATGCAAATTATAACCGAACTTATACTCAACAGTGCAGCAAGAAAGTTCACGATTTTCTTTGCCCTGCAGCAGTACGTGCCATTTTCTCTCTACTCCCTCACACTCACAGGGTCACCATTCACTCAAACTCTTCCACTGCACTACAATTCTCACTGTTGCATACATCATGACCACTCAATGGCTCTCACTCATTTCATCCTCCAAAATTACAAACTGTCTCTGCCCCACTGCACCCCACCCATGCTTCCTACTCATTCAATGGGAACACTTTACCAGCTCTCCTGCTCATGCATCCTCATTGACTGTTCTTCAAACCACTTCCATTATAGTCAATCTCTCTCTTTGTCTCAATGCACACAACATTGGCCAAGCCAACCATGGCCTACTTTGCTCCACCCCAGACTTATGTCTCCACAGCATCTCAGCTGACCAACGTGTAATTCCCGGATTGCTTGAATTTGACCTGCAGGGCTGATCATAGCTCAATACCAAGACTGCAGGGACATGGTAGGAACATGAGATGGCTAACCATGGCTAAACCCCTGGGTAGGAATTGAGCAAGCTGTTTGACAGGGATCTATGCCCAGATCCTCAACCTTTTACAACATATATCAATGAATAGATGAGGTAAGTGAAGGCAGTGTCATTAAATTCATCGACAACACCAAGATGGGTGAAAAAGTACATTGCGAAGGCAACATCTGGTAGCTGCTGATGGATGTAGTTAAGTTGATGAGCTGAAATTTTCCAGATGGAATATAATATGGGAAAATGTGGAGTTTTTCACTTTAGCAGAAAGAATGCAAAAGCAGGGTAACATTTAAATTCAGAAAGAATGAGGAAGTCTGAAGTGCAGAGTGATTTAGATATGTTAGCACGAGTCACAACAGGTTGTTATGTAGGCACATGTCATCAAGATGGCTAATGGAATGCTATCCTTTATTGCAAGAGAAATTGAAAATAATAGTAAGGGTGTTGTGCTTGAGTTAAACAGGGTATTGCTGAGACCACAGCACAAATACTGTGTGCAGTTTTAGTCTTTTTTCATTTCATTCCTGGGATGTGGGTGTCACTGGCTATGGACCTGGGATTTAATGATGGTGCCAGTGGTGTGAACGTCACATAGTAGTGGTGAATATCTCCACCTCTCCTGCTACATAATTCCCCAAGGAAGATGCCCAAGAGCCTGAGGCTGCATAAGTAATAAGTCAAAGAACAGATGATTGCATGAGAAAAGTCACTCTGCGACATGGCAGCCTGGACACCATGAGTCGCATTCTAAAATACAGTCTTACTGAAAATGGGAATATTCAGCCCCACATCTTGTCCTGAATCTTCTGTGTTGAGTATTAACTCCCTCACAAGCCAATTGTCATATTTCAGATGTTCTCTGTGTGACGCATTATTCTGCTTGTCCTAACATTGTTCTGTTTCTGTTAATTGATAATCAGTTCATGAGAAATATAGCAGCATGTTAGATCTCTGAAAATAAACTGCATTGTTTTTTTAAACCATTGCGCTGGAAGTTTAGGGGTATCCATATTATATGTTTTATATCATGCATTCAGAAGGAAAAAAAAAATTCTCATTGACACAACCCGCCAGTGAGACTTCTTTTTATTGTCTTTTGTATTCTCATTTTCTGATAATTTTCACAGGAGATTGTTCCGCAACTGTATATCAGGAGCTGTGAAACAAATACAAGAATATGTTTGTTTCGATGACTACTGTTTAAAAACATACAGGTCCTTTTGAATCTCTGCCATTAGATTAGCTTCATTGTTTCTTTCTGAAAGTTATTTTTAGTTTACATTAATTTGTTTACTAAGGACCTTTGCTCCTCAGTCACCCCTTTGAAATGGACCTAGAATTACCTCAAAACACTACAGTGCACTGTGTTCATAATGTATCTATCCGTATCAAAGTCCTTCCACTTAATGTGTAGTTTTGACTTTCATGAATTGAATCATCTGTTTGTATACAACAAGCAGATTACCTGTTCATAGTATTAGACTTGAGTAGTATTTGTGTACCACTTTGGACACTTATGTTGCATTTCTGGTCAAGGAAACTAGTGAAAGGAGAAAATCTGAATTGCTTAGAAGGATAAGGCTGCATTTTACTTATAGAGACTGGAAAGGAGCAAATGCTAAGCACTGGGAGACTGATAACGTTAAGTATTAACAGATGATTGACAGACCTTGAGTACGAATGACAGCGATGCTGAAAATCAACAGCCTCATGCTTGAATGCCCATGTATCAAATGATTAGGAATGCCGAGCACAAGCACAGATACAGCAGCTTTAACAAATTGTGAATAGAGTGATTTTGAAAGGAAATGAAAAGGTGGATGGAATATTTTCCTAACAGGAAAGAAAAAGTACTTAGTTACCAAACAGTAAGTCAATTTGCAAAGAAATAAAGCTTTTCTCAGTTCAAGTTATCTTCATGACTTGAACTAAATTTGCTCTTTGCTTACTTCAAGTTCAAGAATACCACTGATATCAGCACCAACACAACTGAATTATTGAGTGTATACTAGATAGTGAATCTTGTATTGAAATAAAAACTTGAAAAATATCAAGTATAATTGGTACTGACTTGTTGAGGCAAGTTTTGTGATGTAAATAGAGATCTTTTTGACAAAACTAGATAAAAGAGAGTGAAGTAGAAATGGATATGGATTTCAATAAGTATTTATTAAGATGTCTCAAAAAAAGTCATGATCTTGGAGTGAAAGTAGCAGCAGGGATAAAAAGTAAGATGGAAAACAGGAAATAAAGCATTAGAGTCAAAGAGACATAAAGGCCTACAACATAGAAAAAGGACCTTCCCTCCATTGAGCCTGTTGTGGTCAAATACAAGCACCTAAAATGTAATGGCGTTGCATTTTGATGCTGAAATTATGCATAAATGTAAAAGTTTTGCTCTGACTAAAGAAGCAGGATTCAGTGCTTCGTCCATTTTCACTCTCTGCAAGTACAGAGGATGTGGATTTGGGCATCAGGAATAATCTCTCAAAATAAGTTTAAGACTAGAGGGCCTCCTTATAAGTGAGGATGTCTTCAAGTAAAACAATGAAGAAACGTATTGGTGTTTTGAATGATACGTAGGCGGAAGATAGAGTTTTGATAAGATATATTCGAGGTAATGAACCAGAATGTGCTGTCACAGTAATGATGAGTTTAATGGTGTTCACTTTTAGTTATTCACAAATGATTCAGAAACTCCATAGATAGTGAAATGTAGAAATCTAAAAGTTGCTGCTCCAAGTCAAGTTTTCAAAAACATCACCTTGCTGTGAGCCTCACAACCACAATGTGTTGAATGGCATGAGTTACTGGAATTAAAACCACTTCAGGAATTTTAGCTTTGTCAAGTCTTGTTGAAGTATTCTTTCTAACAGTGTTATAACTCTTAATTATTGCTAAGTAATTAACCTCTCTGGCACTGAATATTAACTATTACAAGTGTGGAATTTCATTCCTTAATGTTATAAATATTGTTGGGGATTTTGAAATTGCAAAGGGCAAGGCTCAGATTCACAGCAATTCACACTTATTCATGTTTATTTCTTTAAATTTAGCTGTCCTTTCCTCTTTCTATTCTGTTACTATCGCTTCCTATTTCTATCCTCTTCTAAAAAAGGGTCACTGGTCCCAAAATGTTAACTCTGCTTACTCTCCACAGATGCTGCCATACTTACTGACTTTATCCAGCAATTTTTTTTTTATTCATAGAGTCATATAGCACGGAAACAGACCCCTCGGTCCAACTTGTCCATGCCGACCAGATATCCTAAATTCGTCTAGTCCCATTTGCCAACATTATCTTAAACCTACGCCCTCTAGTTTCGTACTCCCCTACCTGGGGAAAAAGACCTTGATTATTCACCCTATCAATTCAGTTTTTGTTTCTGATTTCCAGCAACACAGTTCTTTGGTTTTATTTTCATTCCTATTTCTTTTCTCTCTTCATCCGATCTTCCTCTCACTCTCTGTATTTCTCTTTCTCTACCTGATTTAACATTGATTTTATGCTCCTAATTTAAACTTTCAATTCAATCTTTGGCGCTGTAATTTCCTAGTCCTTCTATGAGATTGGTTAAGGAGTAATTTAGGCACTTGCTCTATTCTGTTCCAGTCCAGACACCCAGTTTCCTCTGCTTTGATATTATCCACTTACATGACCAGCAACTTTTCATGCAAAAAATTAAAATACTTAAATATGTAGATACAAGTCTGACTTATGCCAGTTGTTGTTGGATGTCTTTCAACTCTTAATTATGGCCCAAAACATTATTGGGGAAAAGAAAAGTGATACTGACTAATTTAGGTGAACAGAAACAGAGGAGTTCATATAAAGACATGAAAGACAAGCAGGAGCACGGGGAAAATGCAGAACTACATTTGTGTGGCATGAAGGGAGGTCCAGAAAAGGAATGCTTTTCACTTAAATTTTCATTCACTGACCTGGGTATAGATACAGAAAATGCTGGCAATACTCAGCAGGTTAGGCAGCATCTTTGGAAGATAAGAATTACCTTTCAAGTTTGACAAAAAGTCATCAACCTGATTTGTTAACTGTGTTTTTCTCTCTCCACAAATGTTACCAGACTCGCTGTGTTTTTCAGCATTTTCTGTTTTTATTTTAGATTCCCAGCATTCACAGGTACTGCTTCCAATTTGTGTTCACCTGGGAGTGGGTTCAAGTGTAATTGAGGTCCCATTGACTTACTTTGTGCCTTTTTTCATGTGGTTCCTGACAGGCACCAAGCCACCAAACTGCAGTTAGCAGTTAAAATGATGGCCAAATAGACCTCAGTGAAAATGGAATCAAAAGGCAATATGCTTCAATTTACATGCCTTCCTAAACCTTCACTCGTCCTGTGATACACAGGTATTGTGGATTAAAATTAATTCCTAAATGTTAACAGAGAAATTTTATATTGCAATATTTGCACTATGTGACTCTACTTATTGTAGCAAGTAAACTTTATAAACAGAAATCGAAAATATTAGCAACACTGACAATATCTTACTCGTAAACTGTTGTCCAGCCATTTTCATTGTTCTTCGTTGCTAGCAGACCGGTGTTACCATGGTATGTCATCATTGCTAGGTCAAGGCCCTTGGCAGATACTCTTTTCAAGGCCCCGTTGTTGCTGATAGTTAGCCAATATACCTGGCCACCAGGCACCACAAGCCAGAGAGGTGTGCCATTAGCATCTCTCCGAATATGTAGCGAATCGCCATTGTTGCCAGTGATGGAGCTAAGATCACCCTCATTGGTATAGCTGAAGTTGTAAACATAGTCTCCTGTTATTAGATTTAAGGTATTCAAATGGGTCCCATTAATGTTAAAGAGGTACAGCTCTTGATCTGCTGGTGAAGCCACTTCGTATACATTCAAGTGATTGTAGCGGGGTTTATTCCTGCTCACTGCTCGGATACGGATATTAGCAAGGTCCGCTATATATAATGTGCCATCTGGAGAAACAGCCAAGGAGGTTGGTGTTTTCAACTTTGCATCCTTGGCATAGCTACCATCACCTAGAGAATAAAGAAAATGTGTTGATATTAATGATCAAAATCATCAACTAGAAACAATTAGAATAAATCTTAGCATCCATACAAACCTGATGATATAATTTGGGGAAAAGTACAGCTCACAGGAGGCCTTTGACTCACTCAAAGCTACAGCCCTCTCTCTTCTTTCCCCATCCCTGCCAAACACTCAGTGCTTTACATTAGCTTAGAAGAGCAGTTTATTCTGTAGCTATTATTTTGAGAATCTGATGAGACTGTGCTTAATAAATAATCAGCTGTTCTATTCTTCTTCTCAGGAAGGCAGTTGATCCTCAGTTCCATGACTTCCACTCAAGGTAGGGAGGGAGAGCAGGTCCTATATCTGCAACAACTGAAAGAGGGATCAAACTCCATGCTGTTGGCACCGATCTCATCTAGGCACCCATCCTGTCAACTTGAGCCTGTGTTGCTGTGAGAACATGTACATGCATGTTGCAGTCCACAGCAATGAATAGTGGTAGTCGAGGCTCTTTTTGCCATAACATGGCTAACCAGGAATCTCTCTTACTCCCGCTACCTACCATTGGCATCTGACTGAAGTATTTACAGGTTGATACTCAAGCTGTTTGGCTGTGTTTGGAATGTGTTAAGAATTTGACCATCAAATTCCAGAGCAAGACTTGAACCTGGCCCTTCCGGCCCTTTGAAAGTGTGGACACTTGCTGGGGGACAGAATGGCAAATGGCAGCAGAGCATTGATCCCTTCCTGAAGTGTCCATTCTTTTGGTGAGAATCTAAACAGCAAACATCAGCTGGCTATTTGACATTTTAATGGGAATCACAATCAGACTAGACAATAAACTTGGCTGACAAGTAGGTATCAGAATCCTGGGCTGCCATTTCACTTCATTTCGCAGAGGGCCTGAAGCCAATAGTGTTGGCTCAAGTGCTTTGTCATTGCTTCAACTCGGTCTGCAGCAATTTACCGAACACAATATTGGACAAAATGTGAAAAATTATGGGATTATACCTTGTGATACGGAAACATTTCACTGAGAAATATATTTATTATAGCTTTCTTTGGAGTGAGGATGATGGTCAGAAATTGTTTTGTTTTGATAATCCTCACCATCATAGTCACAGAGCCCACTGTCATTAACGCTGTGCCTAGAGGTAAAGAATAACTATTTGAGTAAGCTATCAGAGTGTGTCTGGAGCGAAGACTTGCATGCAAGTGACAACCTTCAGGAGGGATAGAGGAGAGATTATGTACAGTATAGTGAAATATGGTGAACGAACCACCACTTATATTTGGCAACAACAGCAACATAGGCTACAGCCAATGGAAAAATTAATCTCTTTGCTCATGAATGATACATGACTACACTAACAGATCTGCTGTAAAAAGTATTATAGCTTTAGTTTGAAATTCAAGACGTAATTATTTTTCTAGGGTTAGGAGGAGATACAACTCAGCAGTACCTATAAATAGCTCAAATCCACAGGCAATATTTTATCAAACTTACTGCATTATATCGTCCACAATACAAAGAAATCTGTTTCATTCCATGACAGTTTCATGCCAGTCATTTAAAATAGACCACAGCTCTGCATCATGGAAATACAATCACTTTTCTTATATTGAAAAGAATTCTGTTTCAATTTTATTCCCTCCTCTCCTGATTCTTGCATGCGTTTCATTCTGTATACACAACCAGTCCTCCAGCACTTCTGCCTAACTAGCCATTCTTTGTACGTCAACCCCAAAGGTACATGCTGACAGCTGCTTAAATGAGAATGGCATGATAGATGAACCTGATCCTGTTCTTACCTGTTGTTCACACACAAACATTAGACTGTACGGATCACTGAACAGAAATCAGGAGCAGCAAACCTATCTATGCATCACCCTCTACTGTCATGCCAGTTGACAACAGCTTACTCAGCACATGCCACATATTGAATCTGGAGTCTTCTAGTCATATATGCAAGCTTGGGAATAAGGTGGGGTCGATTCCCATAAGGATCAAAATTATGGGATGCATTGATTAATTCTCACTCTCTAAAATCATGCATGAAGAATGGTCACTGGGGTCAGAGACCCATGTGGTCAGGAGCTAAACCTTATGATAAGGAAGAGACAGAATAGTGTAATACAAAAGATCCATTCAAAAGGTGATGAGAACAAGAAGTCATAATCATAGAATAGAATCCCTACAGTGCGGAAGCAGGCCATTCAGCCCATTGTGTCCACAGCAACCCTCTGAAGAGCATCACACCAAACCCTACTCCCCCTTCTACTCTATTCCTGTAACCCTACATTTCCCATTGCTAATCCACCTAGCCTACACATCCCTGGACACTGTAGCATGGCCAATCCACCTAACTTGCACATCTTTGGATTGTGGGAGGAACACACGCAGACACAGGGAAAATATGCAAACTCCACACACACTGGAATTGAACCTGGGTCCCTGGCACTGTGAGGCAGCAGTGCTAACCACTGAGATACCATGCTGCTGCAAAGCCACCATGCCTTTTTCTTTTAATATGTAACAAAAATCTAAATAGTTTGGCAAATGGATTGCAATGTAACATCTGCTTCATTCCAATACTCTCTTATAACCTGATTATGTGCAAAGTCATTACTTCTATAAAATATTATAACTGATTTCCCTGAATCTCATCTGTAAGTTCTTAAACCATGATGCACATTGCTGTGGGGAGTGGTAATGATCTACTGTGCACCATCTCCTTTACTTCAAGTCGGCCTCCCAACTTGCATAAGCCGAATGCAAAGGCTTTGGGGTATTTGGATGAATTTCAAGCTCCACTTTCCGAAAATAAAGAGGACACGACAAATATATTATATAGACATTGTCTAAATTAAAGTTCAAGAAATGGGAACATTTTTCAATGACAGTTTTTAAATCTGTGCCAATGAAACATCTTAGTGTCCACTGATTGTGGAACACTTCCAAGAAACAGTTGTCTATCATACAGTCACATTCCATAGCTGTGTACTAGACATTCAAATATGGCAAAATATTTGCTATAGCTTGCACATTTTGATATGTGCAACATAAAGTTCTACAATTCTGACATTACCCTCGAGCTGAATTTTCTTTGGACTCCAAGTTACTAACAGAGGTTCTAGTTAATATTAACTTTTCCAATGAACCTAACTGGGATTGGAGGGTAGTAGAAGTAGGTATGATGATAGCGTTGCCCACAGGTCATTGGCCTCAGTTCCACTCTTAATCTGTGCCACATTAAACACAACTATATAAAACAATCCTTGACCATATCAATTCCACCTAGGTTCTCAGGATTAGCAACAGTTGAATCATTGAAAATAATGGGCTGTGTCAGTTGCATACTTTTAACATATTAGAGGGAAATATATTCTTATCCCTGTGAAACACATAAAATGAAAGGACCTGTAAGATAGATTCAGGTAAAATAAACTTTTGTGGTGACATCATGAAAACATAAGCAATGAGTGCGATTCAATGTTTGCATGCAACCTTATATATTGTAAGCTTAACTCCAATAGGAATTATTTTTATTCTTAATTTTGATTCTTATGATGCAGAAATATTTATTATTACACTTGCATATAAATACTTATTATTGGAAAAGTGGGGAGGCGATGGCCTCGTGATATTATCGCTGGATGTTGACTCAGATAACATTCTGGAGACCTGGGTTCAAATCCCACCATGGCAGATGGTGGACTTTGAATTCAATAAAAATATCTGAAATTAAGAATCTAATGATGACCATGAAACCATTTTTGATTGTCAGGAAAAACCCATGTGGTTCACTAATGTCCTTTAGGGAAGGAAACTGCCATCCTTACCTGGCCTACATGTGACCCCAGATCAATAGCAATGTCATTGACTCTGAACTGCCTTCTGGGCAATAAATGCTGCCTGGCCAGTGATACCCTCATCCCGTAAATGAATAAAGGAAAACAAAAAGCAAATCTCACAACTAAGATGATTTTTGTCCCCAGCAGTTTTGGTGTTCCCAAAAATTGACAACAATCACTATTAATTCCTCTCCACCAGAATGTTCAATAGATCTAGCTTTAAGAATATATAGTGGGATAATTCTGTACTGTAACCTATGTCATTTTTCCAAGTAACCAGAAAAAAAAGGTCAAAGCAAATGGAGACAGAGAATGAACATTATGAATGAAAAAGATCCGAACTACACAACATTTTTTAATGTTGGGCAATTTAATTATAAATCCATCTCTACAAAAAAATACAATAATATGTTACACTGCTGGATATAGTAAAGCAGTAAAATACAGGTATTTCTCTAATTAGGTGATAGTTGCGTTCTTGTGAGACCTCGCGCTATAGAAAATTGCCAGAGAAAATCGCTTTATAGGGAAATCGCTATAGAAAATCACTCTACCTGTACAGCAGAAAGTTCACGTTATCCAAATTGCATCCATTTTTGAAGTTCAAAATGGGAGGAAAGGAAAATGGGGAAGAGACTGCAGTTTAGGTATGTGAGAACAATGAGAGCACAGGAGATCCGATGGGAATCGATTCCATAGAAGAAAAGTGAGAATTTTGCAACGAGACTGAAAGAATATTTCCAATCCCTATATGAGTTGATGAAAAAAAACAAGGCATATCTTGTTGTGGACATGTTTGGATAATAAACATTTGCTGTTTGGTTTTCAATTTCCCAAATTATTAGATCATTTATAACGGGAATTTCCATTGTTGGGAGTGGACTTTACTTGACTAACAATTACTTTTCAGCCATTCAACTCATTTCATAGAAATGCAGTTAAAGCATAAAAACCAGAAAAGACAAGTTGAGAAGGATGGCTTGTTTCTGTGCTGTAAGTAAAATGTAACCACAAATCACTGGATTACTAAATGGTTTCTGAATATATCTTGACTGATTACAACATTACCTGAGAAACAGTTGCAGTTGGGATCAATCTTGCAATCACATTCTGTTGATGTGCCAGCAAATATGAAGATCTCACCATTGGTAGTGACCTGTTGTATGCGGTTGATCTTTCTCTCATCTGTCTCTGCTATGTACAGTACTCCACTGTGAGAAACAGCAATAGCTCTGGCTGACTCCAGAGTAGAGTGAATAGCCACCTTGCTCATTGGAAAATGGTTGATGCCTGGTACCTGGCAGTGGATAGGCCGGCCTGCAACAATCCGCACACGACTAGTTTCTGAGACCTGCAGTACAATGTTGTTGTCGAGCACGTACAGGGAATTATCAATGGGGTTAACGGCAAGGTCAGTCGGCCATTCAAGACGCACCTGAGAAGAGAAATGATTCGGATTTGAAATGATCAGTGAACTGTTTCAGAACAACAAATTTCACTGTCCATTTTCTGAATAGGTATTTGAGCAAAGAACAACTGTGGATTTTCTTTCAATATTTGTTCACAAATCTTTCAATTATCTTCAAACAGTTTTTTTTTACTCTCGACAAATTCTGATTTTTACAATAACCTGCCACTTGTGCATCAGCTCCAAAAGTTTTAGAAATGCCAGTATTATATGGATCCAAACCTATTTTAGTTCATATAACTAACTCTAATACTCTTAGCACTAAATACATTTTGAGAAGGAGGAGGAACTTCATTTTGAAATAAAAAAAATTGATATGTAAGCATTCAATTTAGAAAAGTGACTTAAGTAACAGAATCTGAAAAAAATGCATTTTAAAGCAAAGTGAGAGATTGTAAGTAGTTCAGATCAAGTTAATCAGATTATATGTGTGAGCTTCTTTAGGGAACAAAATGATTGTTTACCCAAATCTGATTCTCTTCATGTGCCTCTGGTACATCTGGGGGTGCACCATTACCAAATGATAGTTCATGCTCTTAAGTTTTTTGAATTAGTGTTTAATGTCAATATCTTTTCAACACGGAAAAAAAGCATAATTATTTTTATTTCATTACTTCATTTATTCAGCTCATCCATTGTTTAAAACCTGGTCTCGACTGTCAACTAATTATGAGTTCTAAGATTTATTCATCTGTTTTACTCCTTTTAATCTTGCTGACGTATTGAAAAGGGAGTCCGTTATGAATTTGATGCGAATCCACCCAAAATTATAAGGTTTTTATTTTATTATGCATGTACAGCAACAAATATATTCCCACTTCTTAAATTTAGCTATAAACGAAACATGGAAATAAGTCAAGTTAATGTTCACAATAATGATTGAAATACGAAAGATGTTAAACACAGGATAGGAATTACAAAAATGACAGCTAACCAGGTGGAAAAGTTTTTATGTGACTGTAAAATTGAGCTGGTGTTAAGACGTCATTTTAAATCACCAGCTCATTCATAGTCAACAGGCAGAAAATCTACCCCAGAATGTCTGTTATTTAGGGTTAAGCATCGAATAGATGCAGAAACAGGCTGTTCTGAGCAGTGAAGGAAGCAAATGACTAGAGGCAATTGAGTTACATTGCAATTGAAACAGATTGAAAAGAATAATGACAGGGTTCTTAAAGCAATCCAGAAAGAAAAGGAGAATTGCAATACTGCAAGCTCATCATTCTAGAGTCAAAGAAAGTTGTTGCTATTTGAAAAAGTAATACACAAGTAAAGTCAAAAAAACACCACTGTTAGATATTACAATGAAATTAACAGATGTAACTCCAGGAATTGATAACCCATCTTTGCACTGGGAAGCATGGAGTAGATTGTTTCTCATGCTTCAGAGAGAAAACAAATGCAACAGGATGCAGGATGCATTAACAATAATTAAGACTGTAGAACCCCAGCAACTCTGAAATTAACAATGCAGTAAACCAAAGTGATCCAAAGTCAATACATTTCCTTGTAGTTTTGAGATTGTTCACCTCCATTAAAATACATGTATGTGAAGGTCTATTGGCATTATCACGAGAACATTAATCCAGAGACCCTGGTAATGTTCTGGGGACATAGGTTCTGCCATGGAATTTGTTGTTGATTGTTTGGAAAACAAATTAATGTCCTTTTGGCAAGGAAGTTGCCATCTATGCCTGGTCTGGCCTACATGTGACTCAAGACCCACAGCAATATCATTGACACTTTACTGCCCTCTGGGGCAATTAGGGATAGACAGTAAATGCTGGCCTGGCCAGTGACACTCACATCCCATGAATAAATAATTATACTTACTATTATTGAATGTTACAATGCTCACTATCATACCAGGCAACAGAAATACTGTTATTTGAAACTTCAGCCATGTTAATTAACAGCATGATTTAATTAGAAATCTCTTTACCGTTTTCTTTCCTCATGGCCAACTATGACAACATCAAATACTGATTAAATCAGTCTATTGTAAATGTATTTAAAGTTGGATGGTGATATAATATTTACTTCTGCAAGACTTGGGGTGCTTATTAAGTTTGACCCCAATTGTAAAATACCAGATTTTTGTCATAATTCAAAAACTTAGAAATGGGGGAATGACAGGAAAGCAACAGATTTCTACAGAGCTCTTGGACACCAGTCAGGAGCAACAAATGTTTGTCGACACAATATTGCTGCAATTGTAAAAATGCCTCAACAAGAAAAGTACTCAGCCTGATATCTCTTCTGGTTCCTCTGGCAATTTGCAGGGCCTGAAGGAATTGGTGCTAATGTATCTTAATGGAAGCTTACTTTATCCCAAAATTAGCACTTTTGTGTTGAATAAACCAATGTCACATTTGGCATTGAGAGGAATCATATTCAGAATTTTACATTGTTGGTAGGGATCTGTTATTCCACTTACTGTAGAGCGTAGCATTGACTGTTAGATATTGTAGCTTATAAGAAATACACTGACTTCAAAGAGAAAAAAATCTATTATTGGAAATCAATGTCTCTGGTGAAAAATATGTTGGAAATAATTTCCTGCACACAGAAAGACTCGCTTTAGACTCATCGCAATAAATAATCGAGCCTATTTATTTGCACTGTCATGGTTTACGTTTATTTTTCTATGTCATAAAGGTTCCACATTCTCAGTCTGTTTCATTCAAGGAGATAGAGCCCAGTTTTCTTCTCGCTGTTCAATCTCTCATTCTGGCTGTCAGTTGTACAGTTCTTTTCAATATTTATGCATCTTGTTGTTTAAAGCTGTGCATAGAACTAAGTGTGTGGACAATGTATATACTGCACAAATTCAAAAATGCCTGTGGTGAAACATATTCTGGGAATCCTGTTCAGAATTCTTTATCACAGAGGATCTTTCTTTGGCATATGAACTCAAGGCTTATATGGGAACATAGTTCTGAGACATCATAGCTTTTACAGACACATGGCTGAGGGAGGGGCAGGAATGGCAGCTTAATGGTCTGGGGCTTAGATGCTATAGGAGGGATAGAAAGGGAGGCAAGAAAAGAGGGGAAGTGACATTCTTGATTACTACTCTACTTAGAGTGGATATTTCTGAGGGATCATCAAGTGAAGCTATATCGGTGGAACTCAGAAATCAGAAGGGGTTGATCACCTTGATGGGATTGTGCTATAAGCCCACCAATAGTCAGAGGGAAATTGAGGAGCAAATATGTAGAGAGATCACAGATACATATAAGAATAACAGCAATTTAATAGCAGGGGATTTTAACTTTCAAAACATAGACTGGGATTGCCATAGTGTTAAGGGGTTGGATGGTAAGGGATTTGTTTTATGAGTTCAAGAACATTTTTGTTATCAACATGTAGATGTACCTGCTAGAGATGGAGCAAAACTTGACCTTTTCTTGGGAAATAAAGTAGGGCAAGTGACTGAAGTGTTAGTGGGGGAATGCTTTGGGACCAGTGATCATAATTCTATTAGTTTTAAAATTGTTATGGAAAAGGGTAGGCCTTGTATAAATGTTAAAGTTCTTAATTGGAGTAAGGCAAATTTTGATGGTATGAGACAGGATCTTTCAAGAGTTGATTGAAGTAGACCGTACGTAAAAGGACGACGTGCAAGTAGAAGGCTTTCAAAAGATAACAAGAGTTTAGAGATATTATATTCCTGTTAGTGTAAGGGGTAAGGCTAGTAAGTGCAGTGATTGTAACAAGGTCAACGAAGTGAACCTCACAGAATAAGGTATTAACAGGACCGTCAGACATCCTATTCACTCTGACAGCTGGCTCTGAGGATCAGTGTTAAGGACTCTCAACATGAAAATAAAGGATGATTTGGTGATGGGAAACCAGCCTCTATAGAGTTATTTCAGTCAGAGTTGGGAACAATGGACGAATAAAGATATTGAGGTTTTGGTCAAGAATAAGGAGGAGTCATATATTAGGTTTAGACAACTGGAATCAAGTGAATCCCTTGAAAAGTATAAGGGGTGTAGGGGCTTTCCTAAGAGGGAAATCAGGAAGGCAAAAAAGGAATATGAGATAGACTCAGCAGATAAGCTTAAAGAGAATTCATAGAGAGTCTACAAGTACATTAAAAATAAAAGAGCAAGTAGGGAGAGAATCAGGCCCTTTAAAGATCAACGAGGTCGTCCATGTATAGAGCTACAGGAGATGGGAGTGATACTAAATTAATATTTCACATCAGTTTTTATGTGAAGAAAGAAATAGAGGGTAGGGAACTCGGGAAATTAAATGTTGATGTCTGGAAAACAGTCCAAATTACAGAAAAGGGAGTGCTGGAGGTCATAAAGGTGGATAAATCTCCAGGACCTGATCAAACACATCCCAGGGAAGAAATTGCGGGGTCCCTAGAAGAATATTTGTATCATCTACAGCAAAAGGTTGGACAGTCTTACTTGTTGGAGGACTGGAGGGTGGCTAGTGTTGTACTTTTATTTAAGAAAGGCTGTAAGGAGAAGCTGGGAACTATAATCCTGTGAGTCTGATGTTAGTGCTGGTTAAGTTGTTTAGAGGGGATTCTAATAGATAGAATTTACGTGCATTTGGAGAGGCGAGGAATGATTAGGGATAGTCAGCATGACTTTGTGCAAGGAAATTCATGTCTCACAGGCTTGATTGAGTTTTTTGAGGATGTAATCAAAAAGATTGATGAGGGCAGAATGGTAGACATTATCTACATGAATGTTAGTAAAACGTTTGACTAACTTCTGCTTGGTACACTAATTAGCAAAGTTAGATTCAGGGAGAGCCTGCCATTTGGATACAAAATTGTCTTGACGGTAGGAGACAGAGGGTGGTGGTGGAGGGTTGTTTTTCAGACTGGAGGCCTCTGACCAGCGGTGTTCCTCACAGGGATTGGTGCTGGGTCTAATTTTTTTGTCATTGATATAAAGGATTTGGATGAGCATTTGGCAAGTTTGAGGATGACACAAAAATTGGAGGTATAGTAGACAGTGAAGATGGTTATCTAGAATTACAAAGAGATCTTGATCAATTGAGTCAATGAGCTGTGGAGTGGCAAATGGAGTTTAATTTGGATAAATGTGAGGTATTGCATTTTTGTAAAACCAGCAAGGACAGGACTTATACAGTTAATGGTAAGGCCCTTGGTCGCATTGTCAAACAGAGAGACCTAAGGGTTCAAGTACATATTTCTTTGAAAGTTGCATCACATGTAGACAGTGTGGTTAAGAAGGCATTTAGCACGCTTGCCTTCATTGCTCAGACAATTGAGAATAAGAGTTGGGACATCATGTTGCAGTTGTACAGGACATTGGTGTGGCCACTTTTGGAGTATTGTGTACAGTTCTGGTCGCCATGCTATAGGAAGGATATTAACAAATTGAAGATGGGTCAGAAAAGATTCATCAGGATATTGCCAGGGCTGGAGGGTTTGAGTTATAAGAATAGGTTGGGACATTTTTCATAGGAGGCTGACAGATGACCTTATGGAGGTTTATAAAAGCACGAGGGGCATAGATAAGGTGAAGAACAAAAGTATTTTCCCTATGGTGAGTAATATAAAACTAGGGGGCATAATTTTAAGATGAGAGGAGAAATACTTAAAAGGGACATGAGGGGCAACATTTTCATACAGATGGTGATTTGTATGTGGACTGAACTGCTAGAAGTAGTGGTAGATGCAGGTACAATTACAACATTTAAAAGACAGTTAGATAGGCACATGAATATAAAAGGTTTAGAGGGATATGTGCCAAATGCAGACAATTAGTCTTAGTTTGGGAAACATGGTCAGCATGGATGAGTTGGACCAAAGGATTTGTTTCCGTGCTGCATGACTGCATGACTCTAGGATTATTGATGCTGGATGATTAAGTATGCTCAAGGCTGAGACAGAGTTTTAATCAGTAAAGGAATCAAAGGTTCTGAGGAAAAGACAGATAAGTGGAGTTGAGGATTATCAACTCAGCCATGATCTCACTGAACAGTAGAGCAAACTTGATGAGATCAATGGCCGCCTTCTGCTCCTATATCTTATGGTCTGTTCAGCAGCCTTTTTACTTTGGTAATTGCCATTTCTCAGTTACTTGACATAGTGAGTTATGATTCCACTGATACCCATCTCTCCATTTAACGTCTCCATCAGCTGTTGCCACAGTAACTTATACTAAGTATTTGTAGGTTCCATAACTCCATCTTGCTGTCACTTTGACAGTTTTACATCCAGTTTTCAGTTGAAGGATTCTGCTCCGAACCTAGAACAAGAGGGCTTCTAGGGCAGATTCCTTGAAACCTCCATGGAGTATTCCACCCCACCAAATTACCATTACTCTCTGAACAAGTATCTACAACTTCTCTATCTTCAGTACATTTCTCACTCCTTTGTAGAGGCACATACAATTCTTATGTCATTTAAAATGCAATTGCAACTTTGCAATTGGCAAAGTTTGAGAGGAAGCGCGTAGTTATTGATAGTATTCAGTTTTTGGAAACAAGAATCAGGAGAGCTATTTAAAGGGTAGGCAATTTGATATCATGTCTTATACACTATTATCTGAAGTCAAAATTACTCCATAACTAATTTTAGATATTCTGCCTTCAAATCAGAGTGAATGAAATGAAATAGTGTCATACTGTGTTGGTCTTTGAATGAACTACCAGTTTTTCTCCTTCATTGAGGTAGTCACTCAAGCTGGTTCATGTTGGCATATGTATTGGGAGTACATAGTACTTTGTTCATAAAACTATTTATCACACCTGATTTTAGTAACTGACACTAGCAATAAATGAAATGAGCTATCACTGTGAAAGTTCATCCTACACGTGCAAACTTTGCAGTAGGAGTACTGGATGCTGTTCAGGATAGGAACCCAAGCTGACTTATCCTCCTCTACTCCAGCACACACTGTTACTATAGTTGTAGGGCCCCACCCTTGCTCTGATGGAGATTAACTGACTAAGTATAGACAAAGTATTGAATTTTCAATCAAGCGTTATAGACTTGGCCAATTTGAAGATTTTGAAGACAGTTATCCTCATCAAAAAGCTTTTTTGGATCCTAAACAGGAGAATTACTACAAATCAATGCAAGTGTTAGAAAAATCAATTCCTTCCCATATTCAACTTGACACCTGCCCCTCTAGTAGCTATTCACTGTTTTCTCTCGTGGCTAGTAAGATTATGCATTCATTGTGGTTGGTAGCCTGCCAAAAGATGTTTGTAATTCAAGTCACTTTAACATAAGTGAATTCACTTAGTGCTTCTGGTTTTTCTGGCTACAGTTCGAAAGCCAATAATACATCACTCAAAGATGATAGATTTCAGCATATACTTGACACATGAAAAGTTACATTTAATCACCAGCATTGTGAAATTACGCACCAGTTAAATTAATTTATACTAGCACTATAGACCAGTAAAGCCCCAGTTTCAATCGCAGGCTGTGCTGAGTTAGCTGATCTCAACCAGGCAATGATAGAACCATACAACACAATGCAATTTGGTCCATTGTGTTTCCACCAGCTGTTTGGAATGGCAAGCCAATTTTTCCCAGTCGTCCACTTTTCCCCTTTTGCCCTGATTTTAAAAAAATCTGAAAAAAGTTTTTATCTAATTCCCTTTGAAGGCTATTGTTGAAGCCGGTCCTATTATTATTTTGGGCAATATATTCCAGGCCATAACACCTCAGGGACTGAAACCTTCTTCCTGACATTAGTGACCCATGCTTAAGCACTCTGCACTTGATTGCTCCAAATAATGTACTCTAGATAGTTCTTGAGTGTGTTGCTGTATTGAGTTTGTCAAGCTACAGGTGTCATGTTGAATCACACCCCAGCAAAAAGAGACAAATGACTCACAGAAAGAAAAGAATACTCAGCAAGATGAAATCAGGTTGGAGATTTCCTCTAACTAATTCAACTAGCAAAATTTTCCACTGTTTTATAGGAAGTATCAGTTTTGTAACACTTTGAATACAGAATACAAAACAATAAAAAAGAAAATAAAAGCTCACAATTAAAACAATTATCCATTAATGATTATTTAAAAATGGGTGATATTGGATTTGCCGTCTATTATATATCTCAAACCATTTTTCCTTCTCGTGAATTTAAGGAAACAAAAGTTGGGCATGTTGCATTATTTTGCCCACTACACTTGTAGCAGCTTATTTCACATTGTCTGTTTCACACCATTGACCAGCATTAAAATTCCTTCCCTAACTATTTCCCTGGTGTAGCCATGTTCGCATTTTAAAGAAATTCCTCTCAGATAAAAAATGTTAATTAACTCTCCTCAACACAGAGAAAGCAGACAAAGCTCCTGCTGAATTTCTTGATAAAACAACTGTGCACAACAACCTTTGCACTACTTTTACTTCAGCGCAATGAAAGGAAGCTAACTGGATTGTAAGCAACCAAAAAGCAAGACTAAAACAAATAAAAATACCATAAAATACATTGAAAACCTAAATATCAAAGATTACAATACATTCTTTGACTATGCCCTGAGGAGACCTGCTCTTGTCTAATATGATTTATTCCTATAGCTGCACATTACTCTATATGGAACTTCTTTATGCAATTTACCATAATCTCATTAACATTTCTAACTGTACACAGCAGTACGACTCTCACCTCACACTTCAGTGTTATAGGTTCCGATTTTGATGGACAGTAAGGATCAAGGTAATGTTTTTTGATTAATTCATCAGTTTTCACTTAACACATTGCACATAGCTTTACTGTTCATATTTTCTTCAGAAAGGCTGACAGATGAGAAATGGTAGTTATTTAAGCTAGTAGCAATGACTTCAGGGGGTTTAAAGTTTTTAAAAAATTTTGGTAGATTTTTTAAAATTCAGAGTCTATGAAACTAGCATCCCTTAACTGTTTTATAATGGTGTAATGCTTAGACTTGTTCCCTCTGTCAGTGGAAAACTCATAAAAGAGGCAAGGAGGAAATGGGGGTGGGTTGACATGGACATAGGATGCCCAAAGAGCACCATTTCTCCCCACCAAGCCGGGGACCAAAGTTTGCCAAATTTTATCTGGAATCCTGGTCACCAGGTGTTGGCCTCTCTTGCTGTGCACAATATCCTAGAGGCAATGTGGGGAGCCACTTAAGAGATAAATTTTCCCAAGGCAAGCCATTGAAGCCTTCCATACCACTGATAAAATCACAGCAGGTGTGGATAAGGTCAGAAATCACACGACACCAGGTTATCGTCCAACAGGATAGCCACCAGAAATAGCACCACTTGTACAGTGTCCAATTCAACATTCCATATCTTCCCACAGCTGTAAAATTCTAGCCTAAGCTTTTGATCTGGAATTTGAAGCCTCTGGTATTCCATTCATGGATACCTAAAAATAACATGTGACTGGAAATTGGGAAATTTCAGCAGTCTGCTGGTGGCCATTTGCAATATGTATCTTAAATATTTACATGAAGGCAAGAGTTTTTAAGGTGAGAGGAGAGATATTTAAAAAAGATATGAGGGGCAATTT
This sequence comes from Rhincodon typus, assembly GCF_021869965.1. NCBI lineage: Eukaryota > Metazoa > Chordata > Chondrichthyes > Orectolobiformes > Rhincodontidae > Rhincodon > Rhincodon typus. The sequence goes on along the minus strand of NC_063345.1, from coordinate 27,180,222 downwards.
TTTTTACACAGACAGTGGTTCACATGTGGAATGAACTGCCTGAGAAAGTGATGGTTGTGAGTACGATTATAACGTTTAAAAGCCATTCCAATAAGTACATGAATAGGAGGGATATGGGATTGGACCAGGCAGGGGGTACTAGTTTGGGATTTATATTCGGCATGGACTGGTTGGACTAAAGGGTCTATTTCCATGCTTTTTATCTGTGTGACCTTATAAGGTTTTTTCACATTCATTTTCAGAAATTGGACAATGGTGATTAGAGCAAACATTACAATTCTTCAGTAAGTTCTGAGTTTTGGAGAAATATCTATTTGTAATCTTTCAATGAAACCAGGAGCAGTATCACTGCTCCCAAAACTACGCATTGATCATGATTCTGCCATCTGCACCTTCCTGTCTTCTGCTGTTGCTCGCTTCTACCTCTTCTGGCCATATCTTTCATTTTTCATTTGTTCCATTACCACTTTCCTTTTGCCTTGTATCATCACTTCTTTTGTCATGTAATCTCTCCTGTTTTCCATCTTATAAAAACTTTCCGTTTATTCTTGTCCTCTATCCCCTCTTTCTCTGTGTCTGTACTTGCTTTAAACTTGTTCCATCTCCAGCAGTTCTGATGAAACATCATCGATCTGAAATGTCAACATTGTTTCTTTCCCCACAGATATGGCCAATCATGGCCATAATTCCAGAATTCCAATCAGTATTTCAGGAATCTTCTGTTCTTGTTTCCTATCTCATTCTGTGACTTACCTTTGGCTGTCCCTATTGAGACTACCAGACCTTAATTTATGAAGTAAATGTGTCACAGGTGCTGACAGCACAGGCATACAGCATTAATAATGTCTGAGGCCCAATTTCAAGTTAGACTTGGCCTTCTTAATTGCACCTCATAATGTTTACAGACTGACAATTCTAGGTCTATGATCTTGCTCTATTTTGTACAATGCCTCAGAATTTACCAAGAACAGAGAACAATACACCCAGCAACAGGCTCTTTTGTCCACCAAGGCTGCACCAATTTTTAATCCTTATTTAGACCTGCTACTTATTGCCCATATGCCTTTTCTATTCCTCTGTTCACCTCCTGTTCATGTGTCTATCAAGATATGTCCTAAACATTGCTAACCTGCCTGCTTCCATCACCTCCACTGACAGTGCGTTCCAGGCACCCACTACCCTCTGTGTGAAAAATTTTCCCTGCACTTCTCCCCTAAACTTTCCCCCTCTCACCTTGAATCTGTGCCCCCTGTAGTTGACCTTTCCATCCTGGGAAAAAAGCCTCTATAATTACCTGGGATATATCCATGACTGAGTCGCAGCTCAAAGGTTGTGTTGACGTTAGGCCATTGGAGCCAATTATGGTTGTGATCACACTATCCTGATCAATCTTTCGTATGGTGGTTCCATCCACAAAGAAGATGAATCCATACTTATCAACGGCAATGCCTATTTGGAAAAGACAGTGCAAAGATATTAAAAAAACACTGAAGTAGTTGGAAAAGATATAAATAACTTCATTTATATAATACCATTCAAGATTGCAGGGCATCCAAAAGATCCTCAAAGTTAATTACATACTCACACAATATAGTATTGGAGGAAAATTGGCAGCTGATTTGCACACATCAAGATGCCACAAACAGCAATGAGGTAGATCTATAGCCACTTTCTTTGTGTTGGGTTAGTTGAGGAACAAATGTTGTCAGCATACCAGGGGAACTTGAACGTGCTTTTGTGTCTGTCTAAGAGGTAAGAACTAGCTGACAGGGCATTTCCCACAGTACTGCATTTCAGTGTCAGCCTAGATCTGTATTCAAGCCTTTGGAATGCATTTTGAATTTGGAAAGTTCAGAATCAGGTTACAGTTATCTCTAAACCAAGGGAAGCTTTCTCTACACTGCCAAATACTCACTGGGTAAGCAAGAGTTATAACTGCTCCGATTAAACACTTCCATGTCAAAAACAGCACAGCTTAGAGATAGGGTAAGTGTAAGTAGCAGTAATACGAAGAATTAGTAAAATTGCTGCAAGTTAATTAAATATGCTATCCAACTTGCTGTCCATATCAACATTGCACAAGAGACAGTGGCAATTTCCAAACCATAATTAGATTTAATTATCCACACTGTACAATACTACAAGTGTGTTTTGGATAAACATGAATTATTCCTAATTGCAGGCAAGTACAAATACAGGTTACAAAACTGCATTTTCAATGCTGACAACTGCTCTCATTCACAGTCATTTCCTACTTTAATTTTTGCAGAAAATGCTTTTAAGTATTTTGCTCCTAATAAAACCTATACGTGACAAATTTGACATAACACTCAATAGTTTTCCTCCATCTTGATCTATTTCTGAACTTTATGTTTATTTTATTCCAGAAACTGAAATTTTAAATCTGTATTTTGATGAAAATACAAACTATTCAATAGCCAACCTACTTTTTCAACACCACTTGGTCACATACATAGTAGATCAAGAGTAATTGCCAATATTGAACCTTAAACATTTGGAGATTGTATGTACCACATTTAGATTCAAAATAATTAGCTTATTTTTTTCATTTTCTTCACAGCATTCTATTTGTCTGGTTCCATCAGCCATTCTCAATGATATCAATCTCATATGTAAATAAGGGAATTGTGGATCATGTTCCATTCCAGGGATAAAGCATATAATTTAAACTGACATGTATAAGTGGTGCAGAGGGAGCACTGCACTGTACAGGATAAAACATTCTCAAAGAGACATTAAATTGAGATGCTGATTGGAACTTCCCTCTCCTGAGAAGTGGCAGAGAAGATGATGGAAAGAGCAGGTAATTGAGCAAACACAGAAAATGCTGGAGAAAGTCAGCAGATCTGGCAGTAGCTATGGAGAAAGGAACAGAGTTAATGTTTCAAGGTCAATATAACATTACCTCATTGAATTCCGACAGTGCAGATAGACGTCAACTGGCCTGTTGGGTCTGCACTGACCCCTGAACAGCATCCAGGCTAGACCCCCACACTGTCACCGTAACCTGCATTTGCCGAGGCTAATCCACCCAGCAGGGCAATATATCTTGGTGAATCCACCTAACCTGCACATATTTGCACTGTGGGAGGAAACTGGAGTACCCAGAGGAAACCCATGCGGACACAGGGAGAATGTGCAAACTCCACACAGACAGTCATCCGAGGGTGGAATTGAACCCAGGTCTCTGGCCTGTGAGGCAACTGAGTTAACTGCTGTGCCAAAGTGCTGCCCCCAAATGTTTGAAGAAAACTGAAATACAAACAGAACATGCTAGAGACAATTAATAGGTCGCATAGCATCCAATTCAGACAAAAAGTCAACGACCCAAATTGTTAACACTGTTTCTAACCGAGGCTGCCTGAACCGTTATTTCCAGCATTTTCTGATTCTATTTCTGTTAATGTATTTGTCGCTAACATTACACAGGTTGATTTAAACGTTTTAAGCACTAACACCCAACTAGCCTTTTCAGCTGTGCCTCTTCTCCAGTCTCTTTACTTCAAGTATCCCACTCTTGTAGAATGACATATTTTTCATCAATTTGATCGAAATTTTGCTTCAGCAATGCTCGTAAAAATGGTTATTGACTTTGTTATCATCCTGGCCAGTAGGACAGCAATAACATTCAATGAGGAGTCTCTAACAATCTGACAATACAATTATTATCTAACAATTATTAACATCTAACAATATCTAACAATTATTACAGCAGCAGCACAAGAGCAAGCTCCTCTGAAGACTTTCACAGTTGTTGTGTTTGTTCTTAACTTTTGATTTTCCTGAGTGGAAAAGCATATAATCTGATTGGTAATAGTTGAAAAACAAATTGGAAATGAAAAGCATAATTATAGATTGAGTGGCAATATCAAGAAATTGGAATACTGTATCATAAAGATAGCTGAATTTTATTCTGATGGAAATAATCTCACTTATCAAATCTCGCCAGCAAAATGAGTATTCCCGGTTAACAATGCAGTGGGCATCACTCACGACTGCAACGAGTTATATGGGGTTAATCAAACACTTGGGAAGCATAATGTGGCTAATACCCTGTATAATCTATGATACATGTTCTTCCAGAAAGAAAAGGAATTCTCATGTTGAGCATTACCATTCAGTCATCAACATCCTATGCCTTAGGATAATAAGAATAGGAGTATGACTGCGAATTTACCTGAATGCAACAGCTGGAAACCTCACTGCTTGACTTAAAATTAGAAAGGCATTGTTTGCTTTACTGTAAGTATCAGGTAGAGAAATACGAATGGATTTCCGCTGATGTTTTTATTGCTAGTACAATGAGCAACTTGTTTTATAATCCAAATAATTGCAAATTCACAGTGTAAACTATTCATTTTCATGTGTTAATTATCAAACTGTGTATATGTATTTGATTTGCTGTATTTTAAATATCAGGAAGGAGAGTCCTCGCTACAGTAAGCAAGAACACAATGTTCTGTTCCACAATCAGTTAGCACTGAGCCTGAAACAAACTGAATGGTCAATGGTCAGAGAACTCCAGGATTGCACTTTGAATAATGACTCTCCTCAAGCAGCCATGTTGATGTTCAAAGAACAGATTAAGCAAATGAATCAAAGTGCATTGGATGAATTCCAATTTAATTCTTCTTTTCACACATTAAAAGGTGAACCTATACAGCAGAATATTAATGATGAATGTAATGATGCAGGCATATGAGATTTGTACCTCTACTGTTTTAACCAAGCCATTGATGGCAGAGGAATTTCACAGAATGTTAGAAGAAATGAGGAGAATGTGTTAAAACGTACAAGTAGACGCCAGTATCCCAAAGAAACATAACATGAACATACAGTTGGTCTGGTAGCATCTGTGAGAAAGAACTGGAGTTAACCTTTCAAGTCCAATATGACTGTTTCAGCTCTGATTCATTATTCACAGATGCTACCGGAGTTCCTCAAGCATTCTCTGTGTCTGTTTCTGCTTTCCAGCATTCACGTTGATTTTGCTTTTATAAAACGAACATAGACTGAATTGTCAAGGGTCTGTCTAATCATCCACTTGCACTCTCTGGATCAAAAAAGCATAATTTAGCAAGTTCAAAAGCTGAAAGCAGGATGATTGAAGGTTCAGTCAGCTGCACCTACATCATTAGGGCCATTCTGTCATGTATACCACAGCTCAGAAATATAAAATTACATGAGAATCACTCTTAAAAATGCTGTATGAGATTTTAATCAAGAGACTTGTGTGAAATAAATGTATATAAATCAATTGTATTTTAACGTGAATTTGGACTCAGCTCAAGAAGACTGAAATGAAGATTTGTAATTCAAAAGCGTACATGCTTTTAAAATGGACACAGCATGATCCAATTTCTAGGCTATTGTTCCCCCAACCAAGTTGGCTTTGCTGTATATACTTACTTTTATTTGAGGTAATAATTTTGCATAGTGTGCTTTTAAACATTAATTTACAAAGGATATGGGCTTGGTGATTAGTTCTGGTGATGTGACTGGATAAACAATTCAAAAGCCATTATAACATTTCTCTGTATATTACCTAAGGCACCAGCCTATTTAAAATCAATGACAGAACATCTATGTTATCTCTTGGACGGATGAATGTTACATCGAATCATTAAAAAAATTGTTAATGTGGGTAATACACTATCCCATTTCTATAAATGTAGTATACATTGTACAGAGATAGTAGGAACTGCAGATGCTGGAGAATCCGAGACAACAAGGTGCAGGGCTGGATGAACACAGCAGGCCAAGCAGCATCATAGGAGCAGAGAGGCTGACGTTTCGGGCCTAGACCCTTCATCAGAAAAGTAATTGTACAGCTGCCTTTCTGCTGCCCCCTCTGTTTCTGTTGGGAGACATGTTAATAAAATTAGTGCAATAATGCCTACCTGCTGTGAGTGTATATAGTGGGTGTTTTCTCAGTACATTAGACAACAGAAAGATGGTGACAAGGCGATAGTAGAATTAGTTTTAAATTTTAATTTGGGTAATTAGGACTGAAGAACAATTTGACAGTCTTTTTTGAAACTCCAAAATCTGATTTGAGGAAGTTTGAGCATTTTGAAAGTTGCTCTTTGTACACATCATACTCACGTACAACTGAGAGATTCAGCATGTTTTGTAAGTGAATAAAACAAAATGCCACAAAAGACATATTTGTGACAAGTGGAAAACTTCAACTTTCACAAGGTGAACTGGTGTAATTACAAATGAAGGTTTCACATTTGGCTGCATAAAATAGAAGATAAGGGTAAAGTCAATGCTTTCCTCACCATGATGGGGCCAGATGGTTTTTGATATAGTGTCTAACCAACATTGTTCCAGAGACCCTAGTGCTCTAGAATATGCTGAAATTAATAGATTCCGGACTCATGGCATGACTAAAAATGAAATTGCACTGCAAATTATTATCAGTTACAGGAAGGAGTTACCAAGTGAGATGGTAGCAACTTACATTCTGGAATTAAAGAAATTCTTTTGCCATTGTGGGTGTGGGCTAACCTCAGAAAACAACCTACGAAACACTTTTAAAGGATTCCTAATGAACAAGAAAAATCACAGCAAGCTTTTCAGTAAAACAATAAGCTAATGAGTGCATGGAAATACTAAAGAGAGATAAATACAGGGAGTTATTTTCTTAAGCCAATAGTGGAGGTCCAATGGATTTAGAATCCCTACAGTGTGGAAACAGGCCCTTTGGCCCAACAAGTCCACAATGACCCTTGAGACATCCCACCCAGACCTATCCCTTTATAACCCACACATCCCTGAACACTACGGGCAATTTAGCATGGCCAATCTTTGGACTGTGGGAGGAAACTGAAGCACCCAGAGGAAACCCACGCAAACGTGGGGAGAATGTGCAAACTCCACACAGAAAGTCACCTGGGGGTGGAACTGAACCCGGGTCCCTGGCACTGTGAGGCAGCAGTGCTAACTACTGAGCCACCAAGCCACCTCTACTGTGGGTGACTCTTTCCAGACGGCTTCACTGTGGCAATGGCTACAGGCCACTCTCTCCAGACTTTTTAAATTTCAAAAATAGAAATGATTTTTATGATTAAAATACCATTACAAAGTGTTCTAGATCAGTTCTGTACAGTCCTTGTACAGAAACAAATACGAACAAAACTTTGATATTTTGACACTTTCCATAGCTTCTGTACAGTTGCAAAAAAAAGGCATTTCCTACTTATGCAGTAACTATATGTTCTTATAAAAGTGCATGCTCAATTTTTTGACAAGCAATATCACAGGAGATCCACTGATATATGTGCAGATATAAACATTTCAGTAGGACTTAGGCCACAGCAGCCATGTTCACAGTCCAAGAGTCAGTAACTTAGGTGGTATCATTGACATGATAACCATTAAACATCTATACGTCCCCACTACAAGTTACACTGCAACTGAACATGCATAAGTAAGTTAAGAATGTATAACTTATTCACACAACTAGCTTCACATTTGAGTCTGAACTCATGGCAGAACATCAAGTTTTTATGTGGAGAATAGTAGGAGTTCGACTAACTTCCAGACAGCAACAGAGAAAACAATTATCAAACCACTGGTCCAGAAACAAACCATTGGCAATCAACTGCTCAAGGGTAAGTGGTAGAAGATTTCATTGGACTTCCTGGAATAAATCCAACAAAAACAAAGAAGTTACCACAACTGTGCTGCCAGTTTCCAATATTGTGTTGAAGGATGGTCAGACCAAAAATTTGGCGGGTTCGGCCAGAACGCATAGATTGGGAACCATCAGAATTTCATACTCATGTCTTATTCAACAGTGTTTGGCAAAGGAGTATTCACTCAAGCTTCCTTTTGCAAAGATACATTGGAAAGAATATGTCAGGGACACTTTAGCATTGCCAATTGTCCAATCAGAGTTCAGTCAGCAGTGTCATAGCCAGAAATCTCAAAAGAGATTGAAGATGTTCTAATAACTGCATCTACACAGGATTGTAAAGCTTAAAGGTCACAAGGTACTACAAGTGGTCATCTGGGAAAATGCCACAGTGGTTAAGCACCACTCAAAGTTGCTTTAGATCTAAAACTAGTTCAGGAGCCTGGAAGTCCCCAGATGCATGTAAGTTTGATGTGACTCAGGATGACAAATGGTCCAACTAAGGTGCCTTTCATTCCATGGTCAAAAATAAGAAAACTATGGGAACGAGCACAAGCTGATTGCTTTTGAAGTAGAAGGAAAAGTTGATTTAGCTATTACAGGTGGATAATTGTTGAATCTATGTTGAATAGCAAAAGTGGCAAAATTATTGAGGTTTTTAGAACTTGGTTTGTAATTTGAGGGTAGCCAGAGTTTTATGTGTCAGATAGTGGTTCACAGTATACCGGAGAACAATCTAAACTATTTCTAGAGTAAAAATGGAATGAAACACTCTCTAGTATCATGATTTTACCGAACATTAAATGGTGCTGCAAGAACAGGTTACAGATTATGAATAGATCTTCGCAGCATTATTTCCCAGATGATAAGCTGGGTAGCAACTCCCATGTTTTCTGTTAACATAGGGTTGACAATTTTATATTTTCTCATAGAACAGTCTACAATAGGTTGCACACCTTATGGGTTAATATTTAAACACAGTCATTGGACAAAATTAAGTTTGATGAAACTTGCAACAATAGCAAAGGAAAAGAAAAACAAGACAAAGTGAAGATGAGTCATGGTACATGAGGTATGAAACTTAGAGAGTACAGTACTGATCATAAGATCATGGTTAAAAAAACAAGAAAATAGGGAGAAGGAAGCGTTTGAAGTTATTGGAAAGAGACAAGTGTAATGATATATCTGATGAAGATTCTTGAAAGACTCTGTCAGTTTATATCATTTGCTTGAAAGACAAGTCTAGGAAGACCATGATAAATGCCCTGTATTTCAAGTTCCTCCTAAGATCCATGGTGAAAGCCTGAATTGAAAGGAAATGTCACAAAGAAACAAAATCTTTCTGAAACACAGAATCCACTGCAGAGCCAGGGTTTTCGTTTAAGACTAATCAATCAGTCAGTCCTGACCATTAAGTGAGTTAGCAGTCAAAGTTCAGGATTGATGTGGCTAGGGATGTTAATGAACAAAATCAAGCAAATGGAAAGTGAGAAGATAACCAGACAGAAAGAGAAAAATGCCATTTAGGTTAATTGAATATACGTTGGAAGAAAGAAGAAAGTCGTTAGTTTCATTAATGCTGATCAAATGATGACAAATTTTATTATATGTGCCCTGACATTAAGCATGGCCATTAGTCGGCACGTCTTCAGTTATCTAGGCTCTGAGACCAGCAATTCATCTCCCTACACCCCTTTGTCTCTCTATCCCACAGTCTTCATATAAATAGCTCTTAAAACCTACTTCTTTGACCAGACCTCTGGATCTTCTGTCCTCATTTCTCTTCATATGACATAGTCTCAAATTTTGTTTGATAACACTCCTATGAAATTTTTTGGACCGTTATTATTGCATTTAAAGGAACTATATTGTTGTTGTTAAATATTTTATTTTAGTAAATACATTTTTAAAATTGTTTCGTTTATTTTTTTTTAAAGATTGAAAAAAAATAACATTCATATCATATTGTGAGTTGAATATATATTCGGCTGGGAATTGGGGTGAAATGATATTGTCTCAGTGTTGTTTCTGCCATAAATCTGCCTAAAATTTCTGCCTAGGGCAGCACGGTGGATCAGTAGTTATCTCACAGCACTAGGGACCAAAGTTTGATTCCAGCCTCAGACTACTGTCTGTGTGGAGTTTGTGCATTCTCCTCATGTCTGTGTGGGTTTCCTTTGGGTGCTCCGGTTTCCTCTCACAGTCCAAAGATGTGCAGATCTGGTGGATTGTCCAAGCTAAATTGCCCATAGTGTTCAGGGATGTGCAGGCTAGGTGGGTTAGCCATGGGAAAGGTAAGGTCAAAAACCAAAAGAACTGAGGATGCTGCAAATCAGAGACAAAAATAGAAATTGCTGGAAAAGCTCAACAGGTCTGGCAACATATGTGGAGAGAAATCAAAATTAATATTTGAGTCGAGTGACTCTTCCTCAGAACTGGAAATGCAGGGTGATAGGGACAGGATAGAGGTTGGATCTGGGATGTTCTTCAGAGGAGTAGTGTGGACTCAATGGGCTGAATGGCCTGCTTCCGCGCTGTGGGGAATCTATGATTCTAAATCATTGCTACTTCTAGTTACCTACCACACCGACGAACCCTAGGCTGGAAGCATTCCTTTTATTCTATATTCTCTTGTCCTTTCTGAGTCTTCAACCTTTACATTATTACTTGACACTGTTAGAGTTACAGAAATGTTACTGAAATCTGTTGCTGCAAGTACATGATTAATGATTGATCAAAAAACTTCCTGCTCTCCTGAATGGTGAGTTGCCTTTGGGCGATTCTGGCAACTCACTTCATCAATGGTCATGAAAACTAATCAAGCCTCCCGCCAGTGTTATGAAGATGATGTGCTCTGAAGCAATTCACCCGTATTTTCTCCAAAACTGTATGGATGCAAAATGCATTTGGATCAACTTTCTGCAATCTAGTCTTGTCACAAAGAAACTCATCCCTGTCAAATAAGTAAGTACCTTCATTAAAATAACTGAATTTCATATAAAACATGTTCACTCATGTGCTAACATCACATAATGGAATTTCTAGATTGTGTTTATAAAATGTTTTTATTTGGAGACATACTCTATGCACGTGATATAGATCAATTCTGCACTGTACTACAAATTACTTCTTGTGCAACCTGTTCCTGAATATTTAGTACGTGATTATTTTGCGCAGCTTATTTTCTGAATACTTTGCTGTAGATCATGTTTCCAGACTGGTGAGCAAAATATCCTTACGTATTTCTGATAGTAGAGGTTAAATTTCCAAGGATTTCTTGTATGGTAAGGTAGCCAGAGCCAGAAAACCAGAAGGATGCCCAGGGCTCCGGTTCCAGGACAATTGCGAGCATGACCGTAAGACCCTAAACATTGGATTTAAGGGCAAGCTGATGACAAAGGAAAATGGCAACTTCATCTGTGAGTGAGCATGAACCACCAAGACAATTGGCGGGCTATAGCAGCTTGACAACAGATGGCAATACCAAAAACAGCAACCCACAATGACACCTGATATTCACCATAAATGCAGTACTTTGTGGAAGAACTTGTCACTCAGGTATTGGCCTCTTCACTCACCAACAGATGTGCACGATAGAAAACTCTCTCATGCTCAATAAGTTTGTGCATGTCTATCATTTTACCAATGGAAGGATGCTAATAGAAGGATGCTGAACTGAGAATATGCTTTACCTCTGGGACTGGTGAGAGAGGCTTCAAATGCTTTGCCCCCATCTCCACAATGATTCTGATCAAATGGGAGACATTGATCTCCGGTTCCAGCCACGACCAGAGAATTCCTTAGGATGTCCTTAGTTTGAATAAGTGATTTCACTCTGTACACTTTCCTGCTGCTGGTATCCGACAGGTAAAGCAATCCGGAAACAGGGTCCACGGCTAGGTAATACTTGTGAGCAGGACTGTGGCTGAATCAAAAAGTAAAGCATGTCAAAAATTAGAGAATTACCTTCTATTTCCATGTGCTTTGTAGATCTGTATCATATTAAAAAAGTAGACAAGAGGTTAAAAAGTTTGCAAATTTCATTGTTAAATCCGGCAATGTTAAGAGGCAGCTGCGTTCTAACATCACTGCATTGATATCTTTGAGATTTTCAATTTGTACTGTTCTTTAAGTCAATGTGACTTGTCCACTATCATTACATTTACCAGAAATACATTTTAGACACATCCTTCAAAAAATAAAAAGACTGCCATGATAACCAAACCTAGAACTTGTGAATGTGACCATGGGGTACATTAACTTCTCTTTTCCACTCTTACTAAATAATGTATAACCTTTGCAATATAATAACACATAAACCATTCTGGGAAGTTTTCATGGTTTGAATAAAAATTTCCTCTTTGGAAACAGGACAAGCAACATGAACCACTTGAATAAAGAAATGAACTGACTAACAAATTAGACATGACTAATTCATTTATTTCACTACCTCACGTTAGGGTGTCAGCACAGAAACGATTCTTTATTATCTTTGTAAATTATAGCGTTAAAGTGAGCTCATACAGAAATTTTAGCGCACATGTGAAGCTATGAGCTGTGGTCCTATAATATAATAGTCGAAAGGTTCTATGTCTCGTGCACAATGCCCTTGTGTGTGGTTGACCATCTGCCATGTCGCTGTTGCCTGTTCAGAGACTCTCTGAAAAATCTTTCAAAACCTATCAGCCAGCAGCTGATGCCACTGATGAAACACCAATTCTGTGCCATTTTTGCTGCCAACGAATGACGAACAACTGCGACCAGCCTTGTTGCTGAATGACACAAGTGGCAATTTATGCGTCCTTCTCCTTAAATGCTTGACAGATAGCAAGACTGAATTTGGTTGGTTAAACACTGATGTGGTGTCTGCTTTGTGTCCCACTGGGCACAAGCACTTGCTCCACCAGCTGTACTTTTAATAAATTTTGCTAGCTTTTCAGCTGGCATCAAGCTGTCTGCCTGATGGAAGCTATGCATCTTGCCCTACAAGAAATCTGTCACTTTGTCACATGAAAGAACAAGAAAATCTCTTACAGACAAACATTAATGATTGTCACCTTGTTTACCATGATCTTTATGCTTGATGTAAAAACCAGCATTCACTAAAGTAAATCATCCTAACTGGATTGTGTCAGTGTATGAACTCAACAACAGTACTCAAACTACATTGGCATATTTTAAATTGGAACAAAACTGTGTAGCTACTCATAGAAGTACAGATATTTTAATACAGAGATAAGCAGATGGAGTTGTATATGTGTGCATAATACAAATTAATTTTCCCCGAGTTTATGCATAAAAAGAGAATAAAATTTACTATGACAGTTGTTTTTCTGTGCATTGCAGGATGATTGCTGTTGAGGTGTGCTAGTGATCCTTGAAGAATTTCAAGAACAGTTAACTGTTTGCATTGTATTACCAATAGCAGTGAAGGATGGCATTGGCCTGTATTTATGCCACAGACTCCTTCTAGCACTGCAGTCTGCATCACTGCTTAGCAGGATTTAACTGCCTTTCATACACTGTTGCAGTATGGGCAATGTGGACTATAGTGAGATGTGCAGCAATGCTCATCTCAATGTTGAGATCATTTCACTCCATCTTTGACATTTTTCTCAAGTGGCCTAGCGAATTTCTTACCAGGTGGCAGCAAGTTTCCAACTAAAGTGAGTAAAGCTTGCTAAGCTCCTTGGTGATGACCCAACTCACCTCATTAATATTCTCTTTCCAATTTTACCATACCTGACAAGTAGCAGTGCATGGCTGTTTCACTATAGTTACCGTACAGGCACCCAGCTCATGGCTTTGGCCAGGCTGCCTATCAGTGCCAATTGGCCAAATCTCACAACCAGGCAAGTGGCTGTGTTAATCAGTATTCCTCAATCAAGGGCTTGTACATCTTACTATACAGCAATGTGCCTTGTCAGTGTCAAACCTGTACCAGCAGCATGAGCACCAAACACATACTATCTGCAGCAAACAGTTGGCCATGTCTGAAAGTCTTAGGGATATTGTCCTCAGTGAAGTCCATGATTGTACACATAAGTCAGGGTGGCCCTGCAGAGTTAGTTAATGTGGCCTCCATTCTGGTCCAGGGTTTTTGCCATGATCAGGAGTCTACTCAGGCTGGCTTAATAAGTGGATCCCTGTCTCTATGGCCCAGGGAGTAGATCATTGTCAGTCCTTTGTTTCCATAGGCGCAGCAACCATACACCATTGGGCTTTCACAGGGGAATAACATTGTTCTGGACACTCATGTACTACTTGCAGTACAGATATGCCAACTTCCTGGCCATTTGCAGCATTGACCCTCTCTGTGTATTGCACCTCCCTGACTGCTGGGGAGTTCAAGGGTAGCTACATTCCTGCATAAACAGTCACGTGAATGGTAGGGAATGTTGAATAGAGTGTGCCTAAGGTGTGAGGCTGACTTAATGCCGTGTATTACTCCCCCTGCTTTACCATGATGTATTCGGTACTCAGTGCACACACCCATCCACTGTGCATCAGTCGTGTTCATGAAGTGATGCCAGAGGGTTCAACAAAACTTTGGCTTGTTATGGGATGTCTCCTCCTCCAATGACAGAAAGGAGGCAAATCAGTAATATGCAAGTGGGTGGTATGCCTGTTCATGCTGTTGCATGTGGAGGAAAGGTGTTTAACACATTGTGGAGCTGGAGGAGCACAGCAGGCCAGGCAGCATCAGAGGAACAGGCAGGTTGACATTTCGGGTCGGGACCCACCTTCAGAAATGGGCCCCGACCCAAAACGTCAGTTTTCCTGTTCCTCTGATGCTGCCTGGCTGGCTGTGTCCCTCCAGCTCCACACTGTGTTATCTCTAACTCCAGCATCTGCAGCTCTTGCTATCTCTGAGAAAAGGTGTTTAGTTGTTCTGCAGGAGTGAGACGGCAAAATGGAAGGCATGCAGGATTAGTGATGTGGGGGAATGGAAGGCAATAAGAGCAAGTGAGGAAAAATGGTGCATCCAATAAAGGGTGTCAGAGCATAAGCCTAGGTGGGTTGTGGGTGCAGTGCAGGGGTAGTGTGAGTGTGCGGTAGCAGAGGGCAGGGTGTGCACTTACCCTGGCAATCAGAGGCGGTCATTGACCTTCTTTCTTCTCTGCAGCCAGTCCCACAGCTGCCTAGGGGAGTAGCGTCCTCTGCTGGTCCTCCAGAAGGAGGACTTCTCTCAACTGAGGCAACCTATCGACCAGGACCTTCAGGTCCCTGTGGCAGAAAAGTGGTGCCAACCTCTCCTTTTCAACTCTCTCTGCTCACAGTGGTCAGAAGTAGACATGGCAGCTTGTAGTGTGTGCAGTGGTCTTCCAAAGGTAGAAGCAAGGGATGCTGGTATTTTGGTGGATATTGGCTGAGTTCATCCAGAAATGGAGCATGGTAACATGGGGCAGAAGTTGAGTGTGAAAATTGCCATGGAGGCAGAGTAGCAATTTTGGTAAGATAGGGCAAAGAAACCCAGGCAGTATTTTGGCAAGAATCCCTGAACAAACTTGACGTGACTCAAAATTAGCCAAACAAAAATCATAAAATTCAGTTTTTCTATGTATGTGTCTCAACTGTGCACCCTTCAGCAGTCATCTGGCCTGATTCGAATTGTAACCTTTCCCATGTTCAGGACTTGATTAATTCGACTCATAGCGACATTGCTGTTGTGCACATGCCAAGAGGAACTGTGGAATGTATCCATTCATACCTAATCTGCTGCTTGGCTCAGTACTAGTCTCCAAATCAAAAGGGTCATGTGTTCAAACCCTTGTCCGGAGATTAGAGCCTGTAATTAGAGTATGTGGAGGGAAAAGGTTCTTAGTTCAGACAGATTTCATGTGTCAGCACAGACTTGGTGGGCTGAAGGGCCTGTTCCTGTGCTGTACTGTTCTTTATTCTTTGTTCAAATCATGCTGACACTTCAACACAATATAACTGGAGTGCCACTCTCTCAAAGTGTCATATTTCAGCTGGGGCATTAAACCAAGGTCCTCTCAACCAATCATGTCATAGTCATTGAAACAGATTTGCTTAGTGCTCTGGCCAATATTTAACCTTAAACAAACAACTAACAAAAATAGATTATGTGGTCATTTATCTGTTGTTTGCGAGAGTTTGAAGTGTGGAAACTAGATGCTTCATTTTAAATACCTTTACACCATGCTATGTAACTTTATTTTAAAGGTTGAATTGTAACTCTCAGTTGTAGAATCCTGCTTCATTCAGGATACTTCATCTGTTGTAATGGGTCAAACCCCTCCAATTAGCACGAGAACTGCTGACAGTGATACTGAATGTTGGGTGGGGTAGTAGGCAATTGAGGTGGTAGTGTGACACTTGGGTAGGGTAGCAAAGGGATGAAGTAGGTGGCAGGTGGGTTGTTGAGCAGTTGTCAGTTCGGGGCTAGTCAAGTCAATTTTGTGGGTTAGTTGGGTTAGATTTTGGGAGATTTAGATTTGAGATTTCACACTTGATTCTATTTTTATTTCATTCGCTGGATGTGGGTGTTGCTTATTAGGCCAACATTTATTGCCCATTCCCAATTGTCCTTGAGGACATGGTATTCTTCCTCCATGAACACCCACAGTCCTTTGGTGTAGGTGCACACACAATGCTATTAGCGAGTGAGTCCCAGGATTTTGACACAGCGACAATGATAGAACAGAGATATAGTTCGACGTCAGGATGGTGAGTGATTTAGATGGGAACTTGCAGGTTTGGTGTTTCATGCATCTGTTGCTGCTGTCCTTCTAGAGGTGTTGAAGGAGCTGTGGAGAATTGCTAATCACTCTGTGGCTTGTAGATGGTATACATTGCTACCACTGTGATTGGTGGTGGAGGGAATGGATGCATATGGTGCTGGATCAGGTGCCAATCAAATGGATCATATTGTGCTTCTTGAGTATTGTTGGAGCTGCACTAATCCAGACAGGTAGGGAGAATTCCATCTCACTCCTGATTTGTGCCTTGTAGATGATCGACAGTCTGTGAGAAGTCAAGAGCTAAATTTCTCACCACACAACTCCCAGCCTCTCACTTATTATTTTAGCCTCGATAAAAGGCTTTGGCTTCTTGGACTTATCTTGTAGGTGATTTCTACTACTTTGGAGTTTATTCGCTTTGATCTACATTTCTCAGCTTCAACTTTCAGATCACTTTAGGAGCTGCTTAACAAGTTTACTTTGTCCTTCAGAGGGGCTAACAACAAAATTAATGGGGGCAGCGTCAGTAGTCTTCACCTCAACCATTTACCACTTCACAGGATAGAGGAGATATGTATGAATCTCCAGTTCATGGGAGGTATTATTCCAAAGAAGGGTTTGCAGAAAGGGGATATGTTTTCTGGTTATTACTGAGCACCAGGAGTTTAGGAGGCTCAGAGTTTCACAAATGGCCTGTGATATTTGCAGCCACCTGGAAAAATATGCTTCCTGCCAAATAGACCAGGTGGCCACACACTAACCGTGACTCTTTATCGCAATCTGCTTGCTCACAACTGCAATTCACAGGTAGATGATGCTATGTTTCTCAGGCTTAGCAATTCAGTTCACTGCTCTATTGATGAGGCTGGTGAGAGTGGTTGCTTGCTTGACTTTGTCACTCTGGCTGGCTTACTATTGGTCCAGTAAGGCTTGGGCTGCACAAAAGGCAATGGAGTTTCCCTCAGATCACCTCGGAATCTTTATCAACTTTTAAAGCTGTCAGTGCCAAAGGATCATAATTCATGTATGTACAAGACTTCTAGGGAACTGCCATAGTACTTTCATCCTGAGCCAGTGGAGTCTCTCCGAGATAGTAACACATGAAACAGTGTTAGCGAACAACTCCTTGATTGACCCAAGACACTCCAGCCTGGAACGACGCAGCTAATCACCTCATGACAGTCAGGTTGAGTCAGGTGATCATGAGTGGAAATTTCTCCTTTAATACCATTAATCTGTTGTCCAGCTCAGTGGGATTACTATTACTTGCTTTCACACATGTAGCTGATTGGAGAGAGAGTATCTCCAACTATTGCTTCTCTTTGCACCCTAAAAGCATACCTCTGCAATCTGCAAAGATCTATTTAAGATACATCTCTTTCTCATCTACATAAAAATCAGATTAAATGAATTGAGTCCAGTCTGTTTTGTGAACTGCATCATTTTGCACGCACACTTGTTGAAGTGGAGTATTCAGTTTCAAACACAACTCATACGGTGTTAGAGCTTGCCTTAATGATTAAAGATGCACTCAGTCATATTTTATATGTATTCTGTAAATAACATATATTAGTCACTTCACGAATATGCAACACAATATTTTACATGAATCTTTAAGTATCTTTGTGACATACATAGCTCATATTATTGTTTAATAGATCTATAAAAGTCAACCAGATGCATTATTACAATTTTGATCCTTCAATGCTCCGTAAGTGAAGGTTATGCTTTTCAATTTATTATTAAAGTATCTAGTTGCTTTTGAATTGTGATCATGTAGGGGATTTCTTTTCACAGACAAAAGGGGGCAAGGAGTGGAATTTTAATCCTCAAGCACAGATGGGGTCAGGGAAGGTAAAATACATAAAGTCTTTAAAATCTTAAAATAGTACTCCAACTCACCCATCTCTGGTTCTAACAGAAAGTGATTCATTCTGGACCAATATTTTGTCAGAAGGAGGTTGGTTAGTAAAATCTTTTAAAGGGACTGCATGGCTTGAATTTAAGAAGAAGTGTTTACGTTGGAATTCCAACAGGTAAAATGAAGAGAAAAATGTCTGGTTTTAAAATCCTTTCATGGCCATGTGCATCTCTGTGAAGGACATAATTTGTGATCCTAATTACAATTTAACAGAGTGGTTTGACAAGTCATTACAGAGGGCAGATATTGTGAGACATGTATGTCAGAACAGATAATGACAGAAAATTTCCTTCCTTGTAGGACATTTGCGAACCGGATTTTTTAAATGCCAATCAATGATAATTCCTTGGTCACCATTCCTGAGACTAGTATTAATTCCAAATATTATTAAATAAATTTAAATTCGATCAACTACTACCATGGGATTTGAGCACTGTCCTCAAAGCATTAGCCTGAGCCTCTGGATTATGTGTTCAGTGACAGCATCATAACCTTGCCATTTCCAAGAGGAAGTAGACATTTTTTCCATGCCCCACAAACAAATCTCTTTACATATTCCATGATTAACTGAAGGTCCTTAAAACGACGATTGTCTCTGACTATCTACCATCCCACCAACAGTGCCATAATCTCCAACTCAACTAATTTCTGATTCAGTGCACCCTCTCACTGCCCCCCTCCCAAACCCACCCCCCATTTCGTTCCCATGATCACAGACTATCTGAGCCCCCATCACATTCTTCTATTAGTCCTGTCTCCGTTTTTTGGTTGCTTTTCCTACTTGGTTCATCTGGCTAAGTTTTGGATGAGAAATCCATTGAGGAGATTTAACAGCTATCCCACATTAGATTCAGCAGGATGTTCAGGAATGCTGTAACAGTAGATCTACAGTCTGTAAATCCCTCCCCCTCCTTACCCATTACTTTTTCTGACAGCCCTGAGTAAAAGGTTTCTGTCACTGGATTACAGTCTCCAGGGCCATATTGCTGAAGTCAGGGGACACTTGTGGAAGACGTGGTACCTTTTGGCAAAGTGTCCAGTTTTGGCATTTCAGCCCTGCTAAACAAAGGTAAAAGTCTTTGTACGGGCGGCAAAGTATAATTTTAAATAATACATTTGTGCACAACATTTTAAGACATGAATTTTTTTTGGGGGGGGGGGTTTGAGTGGGGAGGAGGCAATTTTAATCTGAAAATTGCAAATCAAAAACCTTTAAAATTTTCAACTTACCTGTGTCTCATGTCCCGGTTTCTGATGCAGCAAGTTGAGAATTGCAAAGTCAAAAGATGAATTAAAAAAAAAGAAAACAGGTTTTAATTGCTTTGTGAACCAATTTAAAGGACATAAAATTGACTAAAATGTACACAGAAAGCTGGGTGAAATCATGCTGTGCTTTAGTATGAATATCTTTCACGGTTTTAATGGAGATTCTGAACTTGAGCTCATGACCAGACCTTTTCAACATCTGCACTGGCTACAAATCGACAATGATTGGCAAAGAAAATACAAAAACAAAACAGTGATCACAATACCTCTTTGTACAGAAACTACTTGCTGCAACTGGAAATAACATTGGCACTCAAATGTACAGAGTTAAAAAAGAACCTCATGAAATTGACGAGGAGATTTAAAATACATAGAATTTGCATTTACTTTTATATTCACCGTCCTGATGACCGTGAACTCTTAAAAATGTCAGGCTTACAACAGCTGAACTTTAGGTTTGAGGTTCGAACATATAAATCAGTCCAAGAACATCATACCTCAATTCTAAAATATTTATGGCATTTCCAGATGGAAAGATCCGGCGTACAAAGTTAAAGTCCCCAATGTAGACACTGCCATCTGGGCCACATGCCACAGCAACTGGTGCATAGAGTTTATTGTCGTGTGCCAAGCTGTTGCAGTTTGGACAAGCAACGCTCCGTTGACGACCATTTCCCATGATGCTTGTAATGACAGGAGGTTGTTGGGATATAAATTGGTTTTCCCCATTTCCTTTGTGCAGTATTCCTGAATGCAAAATGAAAGGAGGAAAAAGCTGAGAGAGATATTATGCTGTGGTTGTGTAGTTTGTAATTAGAGTATGACCTTGGTCTTTCAGTTGAGTGATAACCACAGATTTGAATCAGACATAAACTAGAATAGTGATCAACATCCAAAACCCTTTCCACTGTGTCCCCCAGTCCACCCCACCTTGTGAAAAGAACCTGTTCCAGGTTCATTCAATTTCTAAATTATTCTATCTAACTATTCTTCTTATTGTTATTCACAGATTTTCCCTTTTCCCTCTTCTTGAGGAGACACTTTCTTTTTATAGGTGAACTCCCAAGATTACCAGCAACTCTTGAATTATTTCTTAAAAATGAAGCTGAAGCTAGTTCAGGCAAAAAAAGGATCTGATATTTTTCTTGTGTTTTATAATTTCCTGTGATTTCTGGGAATGCAAAATTAAGCTCAGCATTATTATTTGGACATAAGGGCGCCATTTGAATAACAAGACGGCATCAATGTGGGCTCTACTTCTGCTGTGAATCACACAAGATTCCTTATTGGTTAAGCATTAGTGAGTGCACAGTTTAGATCTGCAGGCAGAATGCAGAGCAAACAGATCATGATGTTTGTCTGCAGGATAATTTGATGCTAATGCTGTCAATGTGGAGCTCAATGCTCCAGCTAATTTCTTCTCATAATCTTGCAGAGCTGAATTCACATGAAGCAGAATGACAGACTTCCACCAGCACTATCTAAAGGAATTATTAACTGTTTATAGGTTAATTTCTTTGGGGCGTTGCTCTGACTTTGAAAATGTTTAGCACCTTCTATAGTTGTTTCATGCAGCAAAGGTCTACAGGAAATAGTGTGCCAGAGGCTGGAGATGTTTTTTGTTGACTTGGTGTTACTCTGAGTGTTTACTCACAGACAGGGTGCCTTCCTCTCGAAATAGAGAATGGACTTTGAGAATGAGTAGAGGCCATGCAGTGTAGGTCTCTGGATGTGAGAGGAGAATGAGAGGGGAGAAGAACATTCAGCAGTCATTCATAACCAGCAAGGAGGTTTAGGCAACAATATTCATACCTGATCATCAGTGAGATAACTTATGTGAGATGTCTGCACTCCAATAGAATGACTTCTGTGACATCTGTTAACTCTGTAACTACAGTCCTGACCTCAGAACAGGGCAAAGACTACTTTGATTGTGGCAATAAGCCTGTGAGTCTGGATCATTCTTGGCAGGAGCTGAATATCTGAGCAACGTCTCACAGTTTGTTGATAGCTGCAGTGTAAAGTAGGTCACTGGGGCTTTCTATTCAAAAATCATCAACTTCATTCCTTTTTCTCTTGTCAGAGACAAGCAGGTAGAGGGAGCACAAACATTTGTTTGCATTGCAGGCTTCCCCAAGTAGCCATTAGCCATTAACTGTGGATATCTCACTGTGCGTATTGCATGTCAACACACTCACAGTCTGCATAAAAAGGGATTGCATTCACTCGATATCCAGCTTGTAAGATAGCATATTAAAAAAAGCACAGCATCCTGACAGCATTCTGTGGCCGGCAGCTGTGCCAGCTGCATTTCAGTCACCGTAGAAAATCAAAGGATGTCTACTGGCTATCCTCTGATGATATGATTCATGACACTGGTTTGTAGCCAGTGCACATGTGGGTTGTACACAATGAGATCCAAGCTACGACAGAAAATGGGACAGAACAGACATTGACATCCTGAAACGATAATTCTCTGATTGGGTTGTTCTGAATGAGCCTTGATCAGCTTGCTGAGGGTTAACTGCTACATACAAACACCAGTGTGACGGGACAGCCTTTGCCTCCAGCTCTGGGAGATGCAGCTGAGGAGCAGAAGCATGATGAATAGGACAAATAGCCAACTGAGACAGTCTCTTTCTTCCCAGGTTGTCCTGAAAGCTAATGTAATTTTGATATTAATAAAAAGAACCCGAAATTTCTGTTACTAGCAACCACATACTTCTACCTTCCCTTTATCACTGTATTGTAAATTATCCTCGTGGCCACAGTGCAAAAATAAAACCACCACAAAATAAGACAATAAAATTATTTCTGTAATATACTGAAATGACAAAGAATCAAATGCATAAGCATCTAGGGATTATAGGAACAGGAAACTAGTTGAACTAAAAATCCAATCCCTTGTCACAGATTGAAACCAGATAGTTGCTTTCTCATAGTATCCCTCCATCCTCTAATCAATAAATACCATTAAATGTACCTTTTACACATATTCCTTCAATGTGTTCCCTGGGTGATTATTTACAAGATTAATCTTCAAATACAGATATTTTATTTGATTTCCCAGTTTACTCACAAATTCTTGTTGTTTAAACTTAAGCTCCTTTTGAATTTTAACCCTTCAATATAACAAAAACTTTGCCTATACAAGTTTTGTGCAATAATTTTCTTTTTTCAAAAAGAATGCCTTAATTTTTCTCTAGTATTTATAATGATGATTATAAGGAACATGTCCAATTAGAATAATGTGCTATAGAATAAACATCTGGCAAAATATTTAAAGGTGGTAATAGTGGAGAATATTAACTTTATATTTTCATTTAGTAATAGAACCCAACTCTAAATCAACTGGTTCTGAGGAAGGGTCACGGGACCCGAAACATTAACTCTGATTTTTTCTTCACAGATGCTGCCAGACCTGCTGAGCTTTTCCAGCAACTTCTGTTTTTGTTCCTGATTTACAGCATCCGCAGTTCTTTCAGTTTTTAAAATGCTACCAATTGGGTTTATATCCAAAGTGGTCTGAGAGTCCTTAGAGTGTACAGGTTAAATTGAAGAATAAATGTTATTTCTTTCAATGTCAGAAATGAATTATCTTTGGATTAGTTACAAAACCAAATAAGATCTTTTTCCTCCATTTGCAGCAGACTTTTAACCATCACCAATGTCTTCATGCAATTTAAAACACAAGTGGCAGCATTTTATTTTTCATTATTCCAAATGGGACATACTGAATATTATCCACAACATTAAAAGATTAATGTCAGTTTTAACATAGAGGTAGCAAAGAGCATGAGTGATTTTGTCTCATTTGTTCCTCTGTGCTGAAATGATTTTAGAAACCTGACGTTTGTTTAATTAGAAAATGTTGTGTAATAATGTTCTGTTCTTTTTTCCATTCTTATGTTTTATTATATTATAATGGAAATGTTTAAATAGATTAAGAAATTGTTACTTTACACGGAAAATGCTGGAGAGAATAAAATCAATAAAGGCTAATTAGTTTCATTGGTGAACCCTGCAAGCTGTCAACTGCAGGTGTTCAGAAGCATACAACTCCTGAATACACCAATCATAAGACCCCTCTCTGTCTTAGGGAGGAAAAATTTCATACCTTAGAAAACTAAACCATGCAACCAGAGTTGATGCAAATTTTGAATCACTGCATTTTTCAGTAGTCTTTCAACATCATCATTAAGATAGTCACTTGCCCTGTGCTTGAATCCGAATATTGAACACAATTGATTGCGAACAATATAGTTTCACTCTCCCCACCAGCCAACACCACCGACCATGATGTGCCACGCCCAAAAACTCAAACAAGTGAACAGTTTCAGCAGGAAACACAAACACAAAATGTCAGGAAATGGAGAGGGCAGCCCTAACCAAGTATTGGGAGAGACTGGTACCGCAGCCATTCAGCAGTGTGCAACAAACAAGGTGGGCCCAGTCAGTGAGCATTAAGGCAGAATAGCAATGACCCTGACCAGCCTCCATCAGTAGGAGATATTTAGATCACCAGCATTCCATAAAGTGGCCCAAAGTAAAATAGGCAGTGTGTAGTACATAAAATAGGCAGTGTGTAATATATAAAATAGGCGGTGTGTAGTACATAAAATAGGCAGGTTGGATATAGTTACTTTCATGAGAGATTTTTCCTTTATTCATTAACAGGATAAGGGCATCCTAGCTCGGCAGCATTTATTGCCCATCCCTAATTGCCCAGAGGGCAGTTCAGAGTCAACCACATTGCTGTGGGTACGGGGTCACATGTAGGCAGACCAGGAAAGGATGGCAGTTCCTTTCCCTAAAGGACATTAGTGAATCAGGTGGGTTTTTCCTGACAATCAATAATGGATTCATGGTCATCATTAGATTCTTAATTGCAGACATTTTTAAATTGAATTCAAATGCCATCATCTGCCATGGCAGGATTCAAACCTGCGTCCCCAGAACGTTATCTAGGTCTCCAGATTAACATTTAGCAATAACACCACTAGGCCATCACCTCCCCTGTGAATAGCCAGACAGCATTGAAATTGGAGCTGAGCTCATTTCTAATGGAAAGCCAACATCTCCTTTGCTACCAATGGGTAAATCAGCAAATTTTAATTATGATTTCAATTTCATAAGACTGCTGAATAGCACTTCCACATGTCCTAGGTGCATTATTATCCATATTGCACGCTGCTTACAGTGTATTGACAGCTTAATGGCTTTCAGTAATGTGATTTAGTGAGTTTGCTGTGGTAACTGCAGTTTGAATCAAACTGCCTTGTGTAGATTGATATTGCATTTGAAAACAATCACTCAGCAGTGCATACCAACAATGGGACAAGCACATTCATATTAGATAGGGGTTAACGTCCAGGTTCTAATTTTACAGTGATGAAATAATTAAACCATAATTTCTATTGAATAATATTCTAGGACTTTCACTAATTCTTTGATTTGTACTTTACTATGCTGTTGCTTATTTTGCTAAAACCAATTGCAAGTTTTATTCATTAATTGATCTCCCATAGCCATGCACTTGGCAAATCATGATCAATTTATTTTTCAAGAGTAGTGGCTTAGAGAATGGGAAATAATTGGTTGAGGTTTGCAAACTTAAGTCAATTTCTATTTTAAATTCATACCTTTTATTTACATATTCCACGTCATGTTCACATTTATGACATGACAACCCTATGCAAACATTAAGGAACAGTTATGATCAGCTTTCCTTAGTTGAATTAGTAAATTGTATCCTTTCATAATTGTACAAAAATAACGAACAAATTATTATACATCAGAAGGTCATGTTGTTTAATTTAAACAAATAATTGTCTATACTGTATGATATACTCTATACTGCCAAGATACCATCACCTCTCCTAAAAGTCTAATTTCTATTACTCAGCCTGCCTTTTGATCATTAATTTCCCGCGCATCCCATGAAGCTGCTTTCACTTTCTAATCTCTCTATTCAAATACATTAAGGGATTTTCTGATAAAATGAGAGTGATGTTACTTTCAAAAACACCAAAACTTAGTGTTGCAAATCATTGTGCAGATAATTATTAGAGTATCTTAAAACACGGTCTTAGCAAATATATTTTGAAAATGTGAAGAATGTTCGCTGCATTCTGTTTTCTACAAACACAAGGATTTTGACAGAAATTCGTTTAGATTAGTCAAAACCATACTGACTATGTCCGAATAGAAGAAACCATTCTCGATGTTTGCTATCCAAGGTAGCTGACTCACAAGTGATGTGGTTCTTTAATAAGGAAGTAACCTTATGTGATGGTAAATGTCTGGGATGGCTAGAACCTCCAGGATCAGAATATTAAAATAAAATCTTAAGATAATTAAGAGAAGTATACACTTGAAGCCAGCAAGGACAATAAATGTAATTTAAGGGAAAAATAAATGAAAATTTATAAATGTTCTGTGTGGTGATATTTTAAAGAAAATTTTCTTCCAAATGGTAATGGGTTGACAGAAAAATGTTGAAAGAAGATGGTTGATTAAGGTTGAATAACGACTTTTACAAGATGGGTCAATATCTGTACTGGTATAAAGTGGAAATGAGGGTTTTTTTGTAACACTGCTTTTTTTTAAAGAAGCAAGATAGAAAGGCAGACTTGAGCTTTTCATAACCTCATATTGTCTCAAAGTACTTTACAGCCCATGATACTCTTTGGGTTGAGAAGGCAACCTAACTTTGAACAGTGGACCTCCAACAAGATATTATTGGATCCTTTATTTACAAAACCAAATGCCTAACATCTGTTTTATGTAATAATTTCTGACACCTTTTATTCTCTAAAGCAACATGTTGGGATCACACTTCCAGCTTCTAAATAGAGTTCACCTGATGCCTGACATATTAGAAGCTTAGTTTCTCTTTTTTTGAGCAGTGAAAACAAAGTGTTTGCTGTGGAATTGAATCTTTTGCCCTCAATGTGAGCGCCAATCATGACAAAGGTAGGTGTAAAAATAGTAAATGCAGAGTAAAACTCCTTCCACCAATTACATACATCAGCACCAACCCAGAACAAGGCCCGTAAATTGATTTGCTCCACCAGAATTCCTGTGGTTTATCTGAGTGCAACTGTCATTTGTTTGGCAAATAATGAGTTAGCTTTGTGTATTTGATCCTTAACCATTAGGAATTGGTTTGGGGCTGCTGAAACACACTATTGTAAGTTGGGTAGAGACCATAATTTCATTGATATAGGTTGTATTTGAACCCAGGTCTTAGGGGTGAATCAAGATATACTACTGCTTTTAATAATACTGAGAAATTGGCAAAGATGATTCTGATGAATTCAAATGAAGCAAGCATTTGTGTCACATTAGAGATCCTTACCACTTTGTATGTTCAATACATGATGTTTGTCCAAAGACCAACCACCTAGATTGGAGGCATCCTTTTCAAATCCCTGTAGAATTGTTGTCCTTTTCTCCCACAGAATCAAATCAGGACAGGTTTCATATTCATATCCAACTGAAACTGAGAAACAATTACAAAGGAACAGTGAAACCTTTTCCTTCTGAGATTATAGACTCAAGGACTGGCATTAACATAGTCATTCTTGTTTGGAAAATGCATTTATTTTCCCCAAAGTGGGGATCATTCATTCATACTCCTGCATATGCAAATCCTTTATTAAATACATACAAGGAGGACAGGAGGACAGTTTTTTTTTAATGCATTATTTGATGCATTTAATACTGTAAGTGATGGCATCATATATTTTTGGGATGATTGGCAGATAAAAATATCAAAAATTTGACTTCACAAAAATCAGAATGCTGTGAAAGCTTTTATAAAATAAATTCATCAAACTCTGGGAAATCAACAGTTGTCCAGGTACAACATATTGCCTGAAAATCACAGCCTTGAGCACTTAAAGTGTCTAAAGAGGTTTGATGATCCATATTTTATTTTAAATTTTTTTTCCCTCAGGGCATTGACTCTTCTTAGGATGCTATTCCACAAGCATTGATTGCTCTCCAATACCTTGTCCAGTGAGCCAAAAAAGTGAAAATCAGCTGTTGATGATGGAGTGAGTGACAGGTGAACTCATATCATTTTTGCCAAATGTAAGAAATGCATACTCCCAATGGGATCACTGAATAACAGAGGTAGATTTTTAAAGCAATGGAAAACTGTCTGAAAATGGCAGAAGACATTGGGAATCATTGTATAACCCTCAATATTAAAAGAAAGCAGCATCTCATTTTGGTGGGGGTGAGATTGTCCTTAGTTCACCAAAGCATGTGTTGCGGAGGAGCTGGCGTTTAAATGATCAGATCCACTAAAATCTGACCTTGAAGTTCCTGGCCTCTGTAAGCTGGAGTGTGGAGATTAGACCACATAAGAGTAGATCTGTTTGTAGTGTTTTCTTTTGGTTAGCGAATATACCCTTTTGGAGAGTGAAGGTCTGCTTATGGATATGGTACCAGGATACCTTGATGGTGGGAGTCAGGGATCATTGGGAGGGTTATTGGGTGGGGAGGGGTGGTCAACTTCCCTTTGGGACCATTAACTATGGAGATGATTGTGCGTAAAAGATGTGTGAACTCTGAGCAGTCCAACCTGTCAAGGAGTGTCAAAATGTGTATTTATAAATGAGAGAAAAACAAAGAATTGCAGATGCTGAAGAAGGGTCTGTTCTGTAGAAGGATCCAAAACTCTTTTTCTTCCTCACAGATGCTGCCTGACCTGCTGAGTTTCTCCAGTAATTTCTATGAATGAGAGTTTTTTTTTCCAGTACAGTGCAGTTTTCAATAAAAAAAACTTTAAGTAATATAATTACTTTTTTCACCCACGTGCATGGGACTTGTGAAAACTAGGTAAGTGGCATGGTAGCTGAAGGGGGAAGAAGGTTGGTGGAAATACAAAGTAAATTGTCATAGGGACAATAATGGGCCATGAGAAAGGTAGAAAAATATAAGGTTGGCATTGGTGAAGCATGAGGACAGTGTGGGAGTGAGGGAGCTGTCAGGGTGAGGGCTGGAGAAATGTATTATTCCTTTATTTCAATTTTTGCCCACAGTCCAGGCTATGTTCTCTGCCCAATCTTCCTCAGGAACTGGCAGCCCAGTCAGGTCTTCTCTGATCGCTTGAATAAAATTCCAAGGCAGACCATACAATCCCACTCCAATCCCTGATTAAGTCGGCAGCAATTTCCAAATGTTATGTTCGCAGATTCAGGATTTCTCCTTCCACTGCGCACCTATTCATGGAATAAAAATCAGGGCCTGAGTAATTCCTGCTACTTGTTAAGCCTTGACAGATTGAATTCAATTGCATTCTCCCAGCTATTCTCCCAAATGTGATCAACTCATTTGTCCAGTCCAGGAGTCCAAACTAAGGCTTCCAAGAGGTTGCATTAGTCTTGGTAATTCAGTTCTCTCTTGAAAGATGTTAAAATATTGAGCAATGGTTTACTAGTTCTGATGTCATGTTTTGGTTACTTGTTGTTGTATACTTTGGAGTTATGAGATTACTAACTTGATTGCAGTACTGGTTTTGAACTGATTTGTATTTAGAAACTTTGGAAAATAGGTTAGCGAACCAAATGCCAAATGTGAAATCACAGTTTTATTAAGGAGAGAAAGAATTGCAAAAAAATGTCCCCGTCAAGTCCTCTATCTAACAATTTTAAAAACAGTGGCTGCCCTGAATAATGTCATAAAGGCAACTCTGAAATAGGAACTAATGTTCTCACTCCAATTTAAATATTCGGTCAAATAATTTGTCATCCACACTAACTAATGAATTTAAGTTTATGTATGTACAAAAACACATGTACACACAGAAACAAAATTAAAACAGCAGTTTCCAAGGACTTCCAGAGAATATTTTGTCACAGAAATTATTTGAAATAATAACATTGGTTTTGTTCGTTTACATTCATAGCAATGCATTGCATAGTATTACATTAGGTAACATACCTTCTGCTTCAGTGAGACCAGAAACCCTCTGGCCATAAACATCTGTTTTGTTCCATGTGAAAGTGTAGGCTAGGTCAGGTCTAGCTGGAAACCATTTCTGAAAGAGCCGTCCCTCAATAGCAATCATGAGATGAACCTTGATTAATCCAGTTGGAATAAATGCATGAGTCATGATAATCCTCAATAATGATTTATACCCAGGAGCACTGCTGCTGAGGTAACTGAGCTTCACAAAGCTGGCTGGGATAGCAATTTCTTCCTGTACAACCTGCCAAAGAACATTAATTTCTTTGAGTTTGCATAGTTTTGTACCATGCAACAGTAGAGCTTCTGTAATAATGATGAAACACAGTAATTTGTTTCGAGGTTAGTCATTTTCTCAGACAAGGGTTCAAAGAATTTGGGTGCAGATTCATCCAAGACTGATGGGATGGACCTCTCCTGTTTACCGGCTGTGGATGTGTCTTGCAAATTTAGTTTTGGCAACCTCAGTCCAGTTCCAAAAAGAACATGGACTCAATATGAATGTCCCCTTAATTTAGCACTAATTGATCGTTTCACACAGCCAGGAAACAGTATGGTGGGTGTGCTGACTAATAACAGCAAAGTACTCTTATTTACTCATATAATTGACTTCAAAACACATTGATGTAGCTGAAAAGGGAGATTCACCCTGTAAGACATTGGGCTAATAATTTCTGTTCTGCATTTAAAGTATGGTGGCAGGCAACATAGATGCCATCATATCCACCATTGCCCATGTTTAGCTTTCTTGCACAATTACCTGCTTCTCAGCGTTTGTCTATGCAGCAAAATGTTGGGTGACTGACTCGGTGAATCACATGTGAAAAGGGACCAGGAAGTTCATTGCACCTGGCAGGCCATTCCAGAATCTTAGTTTCTGGTGCCACGACTAAAGGACAGTTGAACATCACTTAATTTGCTGCAAGTTGGTCAGTACATGGCGGCCTCCCTCAACATTGAAGAAATGTTTCCTAAACAGCAGAAGCACACCCCTCAATGTAGTGATCTTTCATTGCAAATATTATTGTATTGAGTCAGGGACTGAAGGGAGGTCCACTTCCAGGGCAATGGCATCAGGAGGCCATTCTATTAAACCTGTCCGGGCTAGGCTGGAATAGCAGCATGAGTCACTGCCAATGACCCTACAAATGTATACAGCTACCATGGCAGAGAAATCAAATTCTGTGCTCCGAACTAAGTGACATTATCTTCTCTCTGTTAGCTCAAACTCACAAGGGCATCTAACTCTGCCATGCAAAGGCAGCTCACAAAGAGTTAAAGCCTGCCAGCTTCCAAGATTTGCATTCAAAGGCTCAGACCCTCCTCTTGCTCTCAAACTGCTAATCCTTCCTGGGCACTATGCTTACTACTCACTTACTGGGAATAGCTCACTGCATGACAAGGTTAGACACACTTAAAAAGTCTTCCTGCACCCATTGCCATCCAATTCAATCCTTCTCTTTAATGCATTGCAGAAAAAAACTGGCCCACCACTATATGGATAGTACCAAGACTGGCAGAGGAGTGACAGACATAAAGATCCTCAAAGATATTTTGAGGAGCACGAGGCTGAGCTGGCTGGGACTGCTTCAGTTGTGACAGAGAGACAGGAATAGTCTAGGAATCCAATAATCAACATAGCAGTCTGCTTTGGCAAAGTGATCACTCCCACCAGCACAGAGATGGTCACATCCATAGATATCCATATGGTCACAACCTAGTGAGCACATCATTGGTGCATGTCCACAGCTAATGGAGGAAGAAACGCCCAAGGTCTCTGACACTTAGGGGAGACCAGGTACCTGCTCAGCCCTGTTTAGAACACGTGCCTCTGTACTGGACCATAAGTGACAAGTTAAAACTGCAGAGAGAGAGGCAGGGGTCATTAGGAGGTGTGCCATATGTCCTCATTAGACTGGAGAGAAAGATCAAGGAGTCTTTTCATCTTCTGTCGACTGTGGGGTCACCGCACACTTTGCTGTCACCATGGACAGGGTAGCAGCCAGCTTGGAAACCTTAGTGCAGCGGACAGTAATCCATCATACCTTGACTCCAATCACAATGAATAGAGTTTATGGTTCCCTTACAGATGAGTCAATGTCTGGTCACCCACCTTCCTGACTATGAGACAGGTACCAACCTGTAGCAATTGAAAGGAGCATATTCTTTCAGGAATGGAAGACTCAGGGTTTGCTGGATCTGTGTTTGGACCTGCACTGTGTTGCTCGAGCCACACCTGCTCAGGGTCAATGGCAAGGTAAGAGGTGGATGAAGCACCTAGACCTTATATCTCGTGTCCCTCCTTCTTAATGAGACAGAGTGGTTCCACTCAGCTTCTTCTCAGAAAGCTCCAGAGATGCCCTGCCTTTCGACCACCCCTCTGCCAGTGACCCCACAGCCTCCAGCAGCGGAGGCCAGACAGGGTGAGCCTATACCTTTACAGAATTCTGTCAACAGGCTGAGGACCTCTCAGTTCAGAGTATGCCTGCCAAAATCTTCAAAAATCACAAGTGTACAGCAGTGGCAAGGACGCTTACTCACTGTATAAAACCAGCAATTTATAACAGATATTTTCATACATTCTTCTCACTTCTGCTGTGGTTTATTAAACTAATAGGAGCCAAGAAGATTATCTAAATATGTGGAGCATCTTCCATTCTTGAAAGGATGTGGTGCTTTTCAATTGCTCTCATAATCAGGAAAGTGGGTAACTGGACACTGACTCATCTGTCAGAGAACCATATACCTACTTGTTAGGATTGCAGTCAAGGCACTACAGATGATTCTCTGGGATCCTAATGGAATGATAACGTCCAGGGAAGTAAACAGGATCTGTTTGTCCAGTAGGTGGACCATACACAAATATCTGGCAGAATCTATTGCGTACCTATAGATCTGTCCCATGCCTAAGGTTTTCAAAGTCATGCAAGAACATTTAAAGGTGAGAGTGTCGCAATCATTACGTCACATGCCAATGCCTCATAACTATGTAACCAAAAGGAGGAAATATTTCATGGTCCATAATCATGGGAGCATTGTCAGTGAGGATGCTTAGGCACTATAAGTGAAATAGTAAGGGCTCTTTGCATTCTGCAGCAAATTAGGGATTAGCAGGGCTCCCTGAACTGTGGGTCATGACCACCAGTGTGGTCTCGAGGCGAAATTTTGGAGTAATGGGCTCTGATGCCACAATGATTGTACTGGAGCACTGATCAAATTCTAAAAGCTGTGTGGCCCTTTTGATATCACAGTTTTTATAATAGTGGGCATGGTCTCATGAGTTCGGGATGTTCCACTCGATTCTCCTCTACCTACATTTTGTCTAGGGTCTATTTAATGAGCAGTGATAATGCATACTACTGGAGTTTCTTTACAGAAGAAGCACTATGCTTGGTTAGCAAGATAGTTTATTCCATGATAGCAATAAGTACAACTGCATTATCGCTCAGGCGTAATTACTGGGAACTGTACAGATGACATCTGCTCCCTATGAAGTTGAGTGTAGATTGTAGATTGTATGACATTCATCAGAGGGAGTGCAGCTCATGCCACTTCAACTCCTTCAGAATCATTATCTTACACAACACTGTCTTCTTATTCCTTTAAGTGCTTGGGCCATTTAAATTCTTTTGCACAATTGTACAGGGGTCAACACTGCACTAATTTTGAATGGGAACTTCTGAGTTGCTATATCATCATTTAGATTCATGGGAATATTGAATGTGATAGCGAGGTTTTATAACTGACATTATTGTGGACATTAAATCAAATCTTTGATGCACCCACCACCCCATAAACATACCATTGGTAATGTTACAGATTGCTTGATGTCTTGGCTCGCAATTATCCCTCAGCCACCATCAACAAACTACATCAGCTAATTTATCATTTTGATTTGAATTTTTGGATTGCCGTGAGCAAATTTGCTGCTGTATTCCCTAAAAGTTTCACTTTAAAACTATTTCAGTGGCAGTGAAGTGCTTCAGAATCCTGCTGCTCTCTATTTTTGTCTCTGCACTTACAGAAAAGGATTCATAAACTCTTAATTGCCACAAGAGAATACAATACGAAAATATTCTGAGGTCCCAGAGTATAAACATTTTGCTCTAAAATAGCTGACTAACCCATTTTTTGAGCTGGATCATTGTTTGCTTGCTTAGATATTCTAGCTTTATCATTCTTGAATTCAAGCAGGTGCATCTTTCAAATAGTCATTCTGCTGCTCGATGCAGCATTGCCTGTTGACGTGAATTCAAATTATATGATGAAGGTAAAGAACTATCTTGCTTTAGTGTGAAAGCTATAAATTCTTTTCTGGCTCAAAATTTTACATACTATGGAAATAAAAAATGCCACTTGCATTTGCTTTCAAAAAGTATTTGGAGGCTGTGCAGCAATTAGTAGACTGAGCTCTGGCAACAATATTTTACTGATATTTTCTTTGATAATTTTCCTAATGTTTCAAACTTTACCACTCCAACCTGATAAAAATTGCAATGTTGAACCATGACACACTGTCCCCAGCAAATTTCAACAACATGTTCTTATTCTAACACATCAGGATTCTGAAATTAGCTGGTCCTACTTGTATTTCTGGGATGGCTGGTCCTCTGCCTGGACAAGATCCTGTAAAAGTAGTCAGGGGCGAAGGAAGAACAATTGGATTCAGAGTAGCAAGGCTACGGAAATCACAGAAAGGTGGCTTAGATTCTACTCTCTTCATGATGACTTTATCCACAACAACAAATCTGTTCCACGGTAACCAGAGTGTACGATTTTCAGTGATGAAAGGAGCACGCTCAAAGACAAGTGTGACAGAGATTCCTCCAACCACTACAAGATCAAAGCTGGCAACAAAGAGAAAAATAATTCAAAATAAGTAAGGCTTAAGAAGAAATCAAATGTAAAATTGTGTCAGACTTTGATATGAATATAATCCAAGTATTGCAGTTGTCATATATTTCACGTGAATTGAATATTGAGTTGCAAATAAGCTTTAAATACAGAGGAAGTTTGTCTTTGATTATACCATTTACTCCTTGTGGAATATCATTTCACATCAGTTTCAAATTTCTTTTTCTAGTTAGTTCCATGAATATTATAAACTATCTGGAAAATCTGTTCCACTTATATGTATTTTTTTTGCATTTTAGCATTTGTTTAATGAAGATATTTTGCTATTCTGAGTGGTCCTTTGTTTTACTATGATGAATTTGCATTTTTATTAACATATAAGTAAAGCAGTACCAAAAAATGTCATTTTAGAATTTACATTG
Source organism: Rhincodon typus (assembly GCF_021869965.1). NCBI lineage: Eukaryota > Metazoa > Chordata > Chondrichthyes > Orectolobiformes > Rhincodontidae > Rhincodon > Rhincodon typus. The sequence goes on along the minus strand of NC_063345.1, from coordinate 27,145,413 downwards.
ATAGATTTTATCACACATAAGAACATAAGAACTAGGAGCAGGAGTAAGCCATCTGGGCCCTCGAGCCTGCCCTGCCATTTAATAAGATCATGGCTGATCTTTTTGAGACTCAGCTGCACTTACCCGCCCACTCACCATAACCCTTAATTCCTTTACTGTTCAAAAATTTATCTAGCCTTGCCTTAAAAACATTCAACGAAGTAGCTTCAACCGCTTCACTGGGCAGGGAATTCCACAGATTCTCAACCCTTTGGGTGAAGAAGTTCCTCCTGACCTCAGTCCTACATCTGCTTCCCTTTATTTTGAGGCTATGCCCCCTAGTCCTAGTTTCACCTGCTAGTGGAAACAACCTCCCTGCCTCCACCTTATCTATTCCCTTCATAATCTTATATGTTTCTATAAGATCTCCCCTCATTCTTCTGAATTCCAATAAGTATAATCCCTCTCAACTCTGGAATCAACTGAGTGAATCTCCTCTGCACCCCCTCCAGTGCTAGTATATCTCTTCTCAAGTAAGGAGACCAAAACTGCACACAGTACTCCAGGCGTGGCCTCACCAGGACCCTATACAGCTGCAGCACAGCCTCCCTGTTTTTAAACTCCATCCCTCTAGCAATGGCAGACAAAGTTCCATTTGCCTTTTTAATTACCTGCAATCCTACTTTTAGCGATTCATGCACAAGGACACCCAAATCCCTCTGCACAGCAGCGTGCTGCAATTTTTTACCATTTAAAACATAGTCCATTTTGCTGTTATTCCTACCAAAATGGATGACCACACAAAAGAAAGTATTTGACTGAACAGCTTCATATACATTGTAAATAACATAATACTTTCTGACTAATTCTATGCACAATTATACAATTTTTCATACTCTTGTGGGATGTGTCAGTTGCCTGCAAGGCCAGCATTTATTGCCCATTTGCTTAAGGAGGTAGTGGTTGAGCACCTTTGTGAGCCAGTGTCGTCCATCTATTGTTGAGTGTAAAGACAATGTAGTTAGGAAAAGACTTCCATGATTTAATCCAGTGACAAAGCAAGAATAGTGATATAGTTCTAAGGTAGGACAGTGTGTTGCTTGGAGGGGAATTTGCTGATTATGGTGTTCCCATGTATCTGTGTGTCCATGTAGGTGGTAGAGGTCTCAGATTTGAAGGTGCTGTCGAAGGAACCTTAGTGAATTATTGCAATGCAACATGAAAATTGTATGCACTGGTTTGACTGTGTGTCAATCGTGGAAGGAGTGAATGTTTAAGGTGATGAAAAGCTTGCCAAGCAAGTTGGCTGCTTTGTCCTGGATCCTGTCAAGCTTCTTGAGTGTTGTTGGAGCTGCACTCATCCGGGCAAGTATAAAATATTTTGTCACAACATGTCGATTGTGAACAGGCTTTGGGAATTCAGGAAATTAATTATTCACCTCATAATTCCCAGCATCTGACTTGCTGCTGTAACTTCAGTATTTATATGCCTCGTCCAATTCAGTTTCTGGTTAACGTTAAATCCTGGGATGTTTATGATGATACCATTGAGTATCTAAAAGAGGTGGTTTGATTGCCTTATGTAGGAGATGGTCATCGTGTGAACTTAATGTTACTTGCCTCTTACCAGCTCACAACTGAATGTTGTTCAGATCTTGCTTCATATGATATAAATTAATCAGTAGCTGGGGAGTCAGGAATGGCACTGGACACTGTGCAGTCATCAGTGAATATCTAATCTTTGATGTTGTGATGGATGGAGGGTTACTGATGAAACAACTGAAGATGGATGGGCCTAGGATGCTAACCTGAGGAACCCCTGCAGTGACAGTCTCGGGATGAGATGATTGACATCCAACAACCACTACCAGTTTGCTTTGTGTTACATATGAGTCCAAGCAGTGGAGAATTTTCCCAGCATAGTATAAGAACTATTCATATTTTATTAGGAAATATACAGTGGATAATAATGAATTATTAGTTGTTTCCTTTTACAACTCAAAGGAAAAATGAAACTGATATTTTTTGCTGGAAGCTAGGTTTTGACATTTTTGTACTGGCATGAGATGTCTTTTAGGTTTTGACATTTTTGTACTGGCATGAGATGTCTTTTAGAAACAAAACAATGACTGCCCAGCAATGGGGTTTGAATTGCTTTAAAGTGCTAGTTTGACACTGCACTGAAAGGAGAGAAAACAGTTGAAACTATGGCCAGCAAAATAAATCTCTTTTTAATTCTCTTTTTTTTAATGAGAAAATAATAAGCCTCAAAAACTTCACAAAAAAGAAAGAAAGCTTCTAATTCAAGTCAAAATCTAAGTTGAAACAAAACAAAGGACAGCTGCTGGAAATCTGAAACCAAAAAAGAACAGAAATTGCTGGAGAAATTCAGCAGGTCTGGTAGCATCTTTGGAGAGAAAGCAGAGTTAACATTTTAAGCGCAGTGACTCGTCTTCAGAAATTGTTAAGTTCATAAGTTGGACTGTCCAGCTACCACATTGAGGATGACCGCAGTCAATAACAGCATGATATCATTGTCAAGCACTAAAACAAATGCAATAAAATTCACCTCAATCCATCCTTTCAATTTGGTCTTCGATCCACAGACTTTGTGTCTTTTTGTCTACATTTTTCACCTAAAATATTCCTGAAAGGACTGTTCGTCTCATCTATCTGTCCATCCTACATGCGAATGTGTGTTTGGATTTAAAGGGTGTATAGTCTTTTACAATATAAATTAATAATCTGTTCTTGTCACATGTTAGAAGATAAGATTGTTATAATAACTAAGTTTAGAGTTTCCTTATTCATTGATAAAACATAGTGTGAGTTTTTTTTGATTTAGATAGTGATCACAGTCAGGCATTAACCATCATGGTGATTAACTCGATGGATAATAGATTTTAGTGTTCATTTTCAGTGCACTATTCCCACCATGTTCATTACATAAGGGCTTCCTGATGTCACACTTGGGTGAATGCACCTTGATGTCAAGAACTATCACTCTCACCACACTATTTCGTTCGTTGTAGTGAAGTCAGGAGCTGAATGGCCCAAGAAGAACCCAAACTAAGCACTGGTGAGCAGGCTATTACTGTGTAAGTTATGTTTGACACTACTATTGACAAGAACTTCAATTGCTTTGCTGATGATTGAGAGTAATCTGATGGGTGAGCAATTGGCAGATCAGTTTTGGCCTTTTTTAGTTGACAGTTAGATAATTTTTCACATTCACATAGATGCAGCTAGAATGGATTTAACTCAATCTTCAGAAGGATGTACCTCCTTCAGATAGCTTAACTAAAATTAGGAACTTCAAAGTGTCAGGAAATACAAAGATCATTAAACATGAGGAAAGATAGTCAGCTCATCCTTCTCAGAATGTATGGCCCTCCTACCATTATACATGTAAATTGAAGATTCAATCATTTCTATTGCCAACATGAAACCTAAAACATCATTCTAACTACTGAACATGGAAACAGCAGAAGATTTTGACTGTTGTCATCTTATGATATTACATCAGATTTTTAGTAGTGCACTTCAATTGAATGTGAAAACAATAAAAAAAATCATTATTCAAATTCCCAAGAGTTAAGTTGTCAGAAGCTATATAAGAACTCAATGTATTATTGGATGTCATATTCTCCAATTTAGATAATAGATATTTGAAGTTGGTTTCTGATCAAATTTTTGAGTCATTAGTTTTAGACTATTAGTTATAACACCATTTTTTTCTTGCCCTATTTGGATCTAATTTGCCACACAATAATTCCATTAACTAAACGAGATAGGTTGAAGATTCAATTCTTTAAATATATGAAATCCGACAGCGAAAAGGCATTATAAATTAAAGCAAGATAATTAACTCATATTTTATTAAAGATTTTCATCTTTCTACTTCCCTTTTATTAACATCATACTGCAGGATGTTGATCACAAGGTAAGAAAGCCAACAGAAATCAAAAATTTTATTTGCCTTGAGTCCAATGATTGCACCACTAATACAAAAACAAAATATTATGGGATGCAAGAAATCCAAATTAAAAAAAAGGTCAGGAAGATGACAAGTCATTGTTTTGAAAAGTTAACACTATTTGTGTCTCCAAGGACTGTGTGCGACCTGTTAATTTTAACCAGCATTTTGGTGTTTATTGCATTATCTATCATTGTTCCAGATTTACTGCGAAAGATTCAGTTATATTTCTCATTAATCAATAAGCCTTCTGTCTCAGTCTCATTTTTCATGTCTCATTGATGAGCATCCTGCCTTCTTATTTGTTCAATTATCAAACAAATTTGACTCAGGATTTATCTGGTGACAAGTGGGTCTGAGGGAATAGAGAAAAGCATTCTTCTGCACCTGCCATCCTGGCGGCTAATCGTGTATCCATAGTCAACATGGTGCAGAAAGCTGATGTTCACACCAACCAGCGGGGTCTCATCCACTGCAACCACCTGTCCTCGAATGACACACACACGGCTGGAATGAGACAACGTGCAGATAAATATATGAAAAAGATGATCAATATTTGCAATTATTTCATGCAATAAGCCAGCAAAGAAAGCTGATATGGCTGCACATAACTCTAATTCTGGTAAATCATCTCTGGATTACAAACTAAACAAAGACAAACAAATGGTTTGTTTCAATGTCGTACTCTATTGAGTCTAATGCATATCATTTTCCTACTTATCTCAATCAGGTTAAATGAGGTTAGATTGATTGTGTTTTGCTCTGTTACAGGCTTTTAACTTATCAGGAGCAACTTGCGAATGGAATTACAATGTTCTTTTAAAACAGTCGACCCAAACTGAAGCAGCAGAAATAGCAATGAGGGTAAAAATTCTATCTCGATCTTTAGTGACTATTTAAAGTATGTAATCTTCTTTAAATAATGATATTACAATTACACATTTGTAATTTGTTATGAATTTTTACTACTTATATTACTGCAGACTCAAAGTTGCTGCCGCTTTTAACTGCGAAAGTCTCCTCAAGTTATTCATTTAGACAAAAATTCAAAGAGCTACTGCTTAGTCAAGACTTTTGTATGAAGTGCTATGCTTATCAAGTTGAGGAGGTTTATACTGAAGAGTGGATCACTTCTGTTTGAGCACCCAGAGTGTGGGTGAGCAGGGTGCTGGGGTGGTGAAGCTTACAGAGTGGTCAAGTCCATTGAGGGTTTTGGGTCCTCCCGGGGATTCAGTGAAGGAATCAGAAGTTGGGGGATGGTGGTTGGGGGAATGGGTGGGAGATGTTGGGGATTCAAAAGGAGTTTAGTGGGCTAACTGAGGTATAGCGGGATGTCACTGATATTTTGGGGGGTATCAGTTTAATAGATGGGGTGACACAGTGGCTCAGTTGTTAGCACTGCTGCGTAACAGTGCCAGGGACTTGGGCTCGATTCCAGCCTTGGGTGACTGTCTGTGTGGAGTTTGCACATTCTCTCCCTGTCTGCATGGGTCCCCTTTGGGTGCTGCAGTTTCCTCCCACGATCTAAAGATGTGCAGGTTAGGGTGGATTGGCCATGCTAAATTGTCCATAGTGTCCAGGGATGTACAGGGTGAGTGGATTAGCCATGCTAAATGCAGGGTTACAGGGGGAGTTGGTTCAGGTAGGCTGCTCTTCATAGGGTTAGTGTGGACTTGATGGGCTGAATGGCCTGCTTTCACACTTTAGGGATTCTATGAAATGTATCAGCTGAGATCGAATGATAGGGCAGACTTATTAGGCTGAATGGCCTGATTTGGCTCCGATATCTAATGGTATAAGATGAAGCACTCCGCTTGATTAATGGCCCATTCGCCACCTTCCAACATTGGCTCACTCCAGCATCAGCATACAATGGCATTGCAGTAATTCACCAAGACTCCTCAACTCTAACCTCCAAACCTGTGACCTCAACCACCTAGAAGGATAATGGCTGGTCATTTACAAGCTCCCCTCCAAGCCACACACCATCTGACCTCAAATTGTATCATTGTTCCTTCACTATTTGTGAATCAAAATCTTTCAACCTCCTTCCGAACAGCACTCTGAGTAATTTTTTTATTCATTCATGGATGAGGGTATTAATGGCAGGTCCAGCATTTATTACCTATGTCTAGTTGTGCATACGGCAGTTAAGAGTCAACCACATTTCTATGGGTCCGGATTCAGAACAGGTAAGGATAGTAGTTCCATTTCCTGAAGGACATTAGTGAACCAGGTGGATTTTTCTGATAACTGGCAACAGGCATCGACCTAGGCACCAGAAAAAATGACAGCAAAAACAGCCCTGTTGACCCTGCAAATTCCTCCTCATTAACATCTGGGGGCTAGTGCCAAAACTGTAAGAGCTGTCTCACAGACTAGTCAAGCAATAGCCTGACATAATCCTACTCACGGAATTATACCTTACAGACAATGTTCCAGACACCACCATCACCATCCCTGGATATGTCCTGTCTCACCGGCAGGACAGACCCAGCAGAGATGGCGGCACAGTGGTATACAGTCGGGAGGGAGTTGCTCTAGGAGTCCTCAACACTGACTCAGGACCTCATGAAGTCTCATGGTTTCAGGTTAAATATGGGCAAGGAAACCTCCTGCTGATTATCAAGTACCGTCCTCCCTCAGCTGATGAATCGGTACTCCTTCATGTTGAGCAATACTTAGAGGAGGCACTGAGAATGGCAAGGGCACTAAATGTACTCTGGGTGGGGGATTTCAGTGTCCACCACCAAGAGTTGCTCAGCAACAGTACTACTGATTGAGCTGGTTGGGTCCGGAAGGACATAGCTCCTAGACTGGGTCTGCGGCAAGGTGGTGGGGGAATCAACAAGAGGGAACAACATACTTGACCTCATCCTTACCAATTTGCTAGCTGCAGTTGCATCTGTCCATGAGAGTATCGGTAAGAGCGACACACAAATGCCAACCTATGACCATCACAAATAAGAGACAATCTAACTACTGCCCCTTGACATTCAATAGTGTTACCGTAACTGAATCCCCCACTGTCAACATCCTGGTATTTATCATTGATCAGAAACTCAACTGGACTCACTACATAAATGCAGTGGCTACAAGAGCAGGTTAGAGGCTAGGAATACTGCGAAGAGGAACTCACTTCCTGACTCCTGAAAGCCTGTCCACCATCTACAAGGCACAAGTTAGGAATGTGATGGAATATTCCCCACTCGCCTGGATGAGTGCGGCCCCAACAACACTCATGAAGCTTGACACCATCCAGGACAAAGCAGCCCGCTTGATTGGCACTGCATCTACAAGCATTCACTCCTCCACCACCGACGCTCAGTAGCAGCAGTGTATACTATCTACAAGATGCACTGCAGAAATTCACCAAAGATCCTCAGACAGCACCTTCCAAACCCACGACCACTTCCATCTAGAAGGACAAGGGCAGCAGACATATGGGAACACCACCTCCTTCAAATTCCCCTCCAAGCCACTCACTATCCTGACATGGAAATATATCGTCATTCCTTCACTGTCACTGGGTCCAAATCCTGGAATTCCCTCCCTAAGGGCATTGTGGGTCAACCCACAGCATGTGGACTGCAGCAGTTCAAGAAGGCAGCTCACCACCACTTTCTCAAGAGCATCTAGGGATGGGCAATAAATGCTGGCCTGCCAACGACGCCCACATCCCACAGAATGGATTAAAAATCATAGTAATCATTATATTCTTAATTCCACACTTTTTATTGAAAATTGTTAGACTCTTAAGTTTAGATTTTTTGTTGAATTCAACTTCTGCCATCTGCTGTTACAGGATTCGAACCAGGATCACAAGAACATTACCTGGATGAACAGTCCAGTGAAAATACCACCAGGCCACCATCTCCCCTCTACACCTGCAGAATTTCAAGGTTCACACTACCTTCTGAGGGGCCATAGGACTCCAAGTATCAGTCTTGTTTGCATCACTGTGTCTCTCAAAGCAATCAAAGAAACTATTTTTGCATAATTATCACACAATTGAGTTCAAAGTAATATTTGAAAGGGAGAGTATGAAATAGCAAATATGATCCTTGATTTATATCAGGTTGACTTCACTGGGAAAAGACAAAGACTGTCCTTGACAAAATGTCAAAATCTTCTAAAAGGGGTCAAATGACAGGCGATCTGATTGGAACTATTGAATAGAGAATTGAACGTGTATAGCAATAGTTTCTACTCCTAACGTGCAAAGACTCTAATTGACAGAAATGAACAACTAAAAGCCTGCACATCCCTGGACACTATGGGAAATTTAGCATGGCAGATCCACTTAACCTGCACGTCTTTGGACTGTGGGAGGAAACCAGAGCACCCAGAGGAAACCCACGCAGACACAGGGAGAATGTGCAAACTCCACTCAGACATGTATCGAAACTATTTCTGCCAGAAGGCAAGTCTAAATTAAGAAACACTTCTAAAAGCAAAGGGTAATAAAAGTCTGAGGTCCACCTCTGTAAATAGCAACTGATCCTGGATCAATCATTAATTTCAAAATTGAGATTGGCTTTATTTGACTAATGAACACTGTAAGGGATTTGGACCAAAGGTAAAGGCACATGAATTCAGGTTGTAGATTAGCAATGATTTGATTGGAAGTTGGGACTTATGGGGCCAAATATGTTACTCCTGTTCTTATGGCCCTATTTTTCCTATGAGATTTTAAAGTGCAGCCTTGTTTATCCACTCAAATGGCCATAACTGCTCCCACAGCAATTATTTCTCCCAGTTTCCTAGTCCATGTGGTCTCCACATTTGTCCTGTAACAAAAAATGTGAAGAAGATATCTAATTATTTAATGCATTGCTGTTTGTTGGGCCCTTTTTTGTGCAATTGGAGATGTAGATTTCTGTTCATGACCAAGTGATTATACTTTAAAATACCTTATTAGTTATGAAGCGCTTTGTGATGTTCTGAGGTTGTGAAAGGTCTGTCATAAATGCAGGGTCTTGTTTCCCTTGCATTTGTAGACAGTTGACATGATAGTATTTGTACTCGAGAACTATTATCATTTCAAACTCATGTCTCCAAATCCAATACCATCAGGAAATGACAATAAATATGATAATCCTTCCATAAATATCTCTATTTATTATAATGTTATAAAATTCATGAATTATATGATCAATAGATTGTAACAATTAACCATATTGTAGGTTGTAGATTAGTCATTGATTAGTTTTATCACCTTGGGAATGATTGTTTGAATGCAATCCAAATGTATAGCTTGAAAGTATCCTCTATCAACTGCTTTTAAATGTTTTAAGCAAAATAAATGTGAACAATCTTAATTTGGTTCCTAAGAGGTATGAGTCTGCAGCACAAATCTGTGTTAACTTTACAGTGTTCCAGAGAATTTTCATTGTGGAGGGCAATATTCTGAGACAAAGATTTGGACATATTGTGATGGAACTTTACTCTGTGTCTACTGTTGATCTTGGAGTACTCAATGTCATTTAAGCACTCAAGCATCTATTATCTCAATGAGCACAAAATTCAGGGTAAAAGTTATGATTGCTACATGGTCCCGTTTGCGTTCAAGTTCCAAAATAAAATATTTTACAATCATTTTGACTGACCTTCAAATTAACCTAGCCTGCAACTTAAATCTTCTGAAGTTTGACACAGTAAACACAAGTTTAGCAATTAAAATCAGGTCAAAAGGTTTGGAGTTTATGAAATGGAAAAATCTCCTCGGTGCTGTAAGGAATGCTCTTCAATGATAATGGTGCAATGTCAAGCTGAAGTGAGAGCAGCTTAGACAGAGCATTTAACTCAGGGACACCATTATTGCTTTACAGAAGGCTACTATATAATATGCCACAACAATATGTTGACAGGCATTTCATGTCAATAGGTAGTTCAACATGATCCAATATGTTTTATTTAAATTAACTTGCATACAGATAAAATTCAAACAATAATTTAGCCAAAGGAACTGTACATCCGATCCTATTATCAATATTACTGAACCTAAAAGAAATGCAATCAGTTAGCAGTGCAGTTGCTAATATTCAGATGCTAACAAGTTGCCAGATCAGCAAGAAAGAAATAATGGGCTAAATTTTACCCGTCTCTGGCTCAGCTACCAGTTTTTTCTGGGTGGCCAGGATTCATGGCATGGGCCAATCTTGCTTCAGGAACTATCCCAACTGCAGTGGGAGGACGCCTGTAATCCTACTGTGAGCAGCTGTAAAATACAGGCCGATTATTCAGGGGAAGTGATTCTAAAGGGAGGAGTAGCTCCTCTACTCTGCCAAGACCATCATTTGGCATGCAGCCGGACTATTAGCGCATTTCCCACCTGTCATATCATTATTGGTGGGACCCAACATGTACCTGTAAGAATGAGGTTTGAGTGGCACTCTCGCCACCTGCCCAGGAGAGTAGGTAACAGTTGCAGATGATGAAGGATGTGACCGTTTGCTGGCAGTAAGTAACTCAGTCAATTTTAACTTCCTCTTCACATGCTTCTTTCAAATTTACAAAGTGAAACTGCCTTTAAAAATATCTGTTGGTTGGAGAAGATTTTTATTCTACGATAAATTGTGGAGAAAATTCAGTATACAGAGGGCCTTGTACTGTTTGTCTTCCATTAGGAATAACAAATGCACTACTAGAGTCAATTTTACCAAATGCCATTGAAAATGATGAAACAGTGAAAAAGTTTTTTGATTAAAAAGGCCATATATGTGATAAATATTATTTCACTAATATTCATTTTATTTGGGCTGAAAATAATAGAGAAGTAATGGGGGATTTTAAAACTAGTCATCCTATAATCATTACTAGCTATATATTTCAACTGCCTCGGGGAATCCAGGTTTTGAGATTAACATCAGTTTCAAGGTTTTGAAACTAATAGCATGAAGGTGATACATTTTACTGAGCCTGTTTCCCGGTCACACTGATCTCATGCTATTTTCTACGTTTTGTGTTTCCATTTAAGGTAATGGTAAGGACTGTCCTTTATAGACCAAAATAGATTTTTTTTCTGGAAAGGAAAGATTAAATGGACTGAAGGATGTTCTTTGTAGGAACTTATCTTGTGGCAATTGAAAACTTGAAGGTGTACTGTACTGAAGAGAAAGAGAAAAATCACAAAAGATATCAATTTAATAAATAGTTCATGTAGAAGCTTGATTAGGTTATATCTTCTGAAGCCCATGGTTAAAATACAGCTTTGACATCATTCTAGGTGGATTAATTTATTTGAGGCAGTCCTAGTGGAAATGTTGCTTGCAGGCTCTGGCTTAAGGGAAAATATATTAGCTCTGGTTCTTGATTGTAGATTAGAATCACGATAGTTTAGTTGCACCATTTACAATGTAGATACATGAAAGTACATATGATTGTGACATTATTACTGTTGATTCTTTCATTCATTAATGGGATGTGGTTATTGCTACCAGGCCAGCATTTATTATCCATCCCTTTTTGCCCAGAGGGCAATTAAGAGTTAACCATAGTGTCACAGAGGCCAGAGCAAATAAGAATAGCCTATTTCCTTCTCTAAACAATATTAGTGAACCAGATAGGTTGCAATAACAATCAACAGTGATTACATGGTCACTGTTAGGCCAGTTTTCTTTATTTCAGTTTCCTTTAAATTTAATTTAAATTTCACCACCCATGAACCCAGAAAACTAACCTGGTGTTATGGATTATTAGTCCAGTGACATTACCACGATACCTATGCTTCCCTTTGTTAATGGGAAACTCCTGGCCCGTATATTTGCAAGGAGACCTCCGCTAAAACATAAATGTGTATTCTTTTTTGTCAAATCAGGATCAGAGGCCCTTTTCTGAGCCTGATTGGAACAGCAGGACCGTTATATTTGTGGATGTATGCGTTAATAATTGTAGCATAAATTTAAGGGCAACATTCATGACTTTCAAAGATACTTTCTGAAATGTAATAGCATTTTTGGTGGCATTGTCACCTGTCGTCTAATACCCCTCCACCTCAAAAACATACTGGATCTTGCCTTGCCATAGCCAGTCTCTTGGGTGATTAGTTAGCATTAATTAACATAATAAAACATAGGCAATGATGCACCATGGAACAACAATGACAACAGTGAGATTACAAACTAATTCTCATCGTCAGGGCCCCGTTAACATTGATTAACATTGTAGTGGAGAACTGAAGGTGCACTTCAAGCAGCTCAGTGATCAAGGAGATCAGATAAATTCATCACTGAGCCTAGACAGTATAGATATTTTCTGAGGAAGGATCACCAGATACAAAACGTTAACTCTGATTTCCCTTCACAGATGCTGCTGGGCCCACTGAGCTTTTCCAGCAACTTCTGTTCTTGTTTCTGAGTATAGATATGTTAATGTGAGGTGGTTGGAGAGTCTGGATATGTTGAGAAGCTGGAGGTGGAGGTGGTGCCAGGAGGCATGTAATACCAAGGGAGGGCTGCAAAACAACCCCATTGTTCCACAAAAATAATTTTAGAACCTTTACTTCTCTTTAAGTGGAGGTCTGCAGAAATCCCTTCAGGCATTGCTGGTTAGCATACTGAGCAATTGCCATGGCTTAGCACACTTTCCATCCACGGATGTTTAAAAATTGTATCAACATTGTAGAAATGCCAAGTGACTCTGATGTGCATGGGTTAATGAGATGTCTGCCAAAAACATGCTGCTTATATCAAATACTCCATGAAAATGATAGCAACCTAAATGCCAGCAGGAACAGGACAATCAGAGCTGCCTCGTAATTTTCAATGTGTTAGCATCCCATCGTACCATCCGGCATTAAAGCCAAGAAAAACAAAACTAATTTGTTCACCTTTTTGCTTCAAGTTTTTTTCTTGCAGTTTGAACTTTCATTCAGATATAGTTCAAGTAAATTTAATCTGAATATCTTAAACAATAAAAAATTATCAGTAATTTCAAATTGACAACATTTTTTCAACTTCATTCAATCACAGTTCAGCTTTGATGAATGAAAAAATTGGTCATGTTTATCTTAGAAAGCAATTCATGCAAACTCTTCACTAAACCAATTGGTTTCAACAGTTTAATATAGTAACTGGTAGAATATAAAGGATGAATGAACAGGATGAAAAGTCAGTTGGTTAGTTTTGCTTGTCAAAATATAAAATATGTCTTTTGAGCCAAACAGCCTATAGCCTATTTCCTGTTCCTAATATTGATTACATTTTTATTCTAAATGCCCAATCTTATATTTTTGAATAATACCTTGAGTTCAAAAAGACAAATGCAAAAAATATTGGACTGATTTTTTAAAAAAATTACCTGTTGTCAAAGAGACCGTCAGTGGGGAGTACATGTGTGTTGTCTTTCCCAACCAGGAATTTTATTCTATCATAGAAGCGTCTTGGGGGATGGAGGGGAAAAGGCAATTGACTTTGTTGGATCAGGTCAAGAGGGTCAGGCGATCCTTGACAAAGCTGACCAGTGTAACAAATTGTTTGCTTGCAACAGTCTGGGTCCATACAGTCTGTTAAACCATCTGGAAAGAAAAAATGAAATATGAGGCAGCTGCTCTTAAAAATGAATGTTTTAGGTTCCAAGACAGTAATATTTTTCTTCTGCTAGCATGGTGTACATATAGCACTGACAAAGGAATTTTCCTTTCAGTTCTAAAATTAGCTCAGGACTGTCAGCTGTCTTACCTCTATCCATTATGTGCTTTAACTTGTTATTTTTAAAATATCCATGGTGCATCTTATGGAACAATTCACTGCCCCTGCTGATATTACTGACTGTTACATTTTTGCCAAGTTGTCCGCATAACTTATTTAGCTGATTTATCACAGTGCAATACAGAGATGACTCTAGTTCTGATTCCTAAATTATTTATTTATAGAAATTGGAACATCTCAGAATTTCCAGAAGTTTCCATACAGATGTGGTCTTTGTTGGATACTAGTTCCTTTCTGGACCTCTCTACGTGGAGTCAGTCACGAGGCTCGAGCTCCAACAGATTTTTTGCAGTCAAGCAAGTATAAGAGGCTCAGTACTCAGACAACACTAACCAAACGCAAAATAATTAAACCACAGAACAATGCATTGACTCATGCTTAGATGTAGTTCCTTGGTGAACAGGGAATCTAGGGATATGGGGAGCAGGCAGGAAATTAAGTTGAAGCCCAAGATCAGCCACAAATGGCAGACAGGATTCAATGGGCCATATGGTCTACTGCTGCTCCTATATCTTGTGCATTCTTGAGAGTCCAAGCTGTTTTAACCTCTTTAGCTCCGTGCATACTGTGTCTATTACGGCAGCTAAACTCATAGATCAGCTAAGAGCTCTGTGGTAAAGACATCATCTGTCTAAAATATTTTAGTTTCATTTTGTTTGAAGTAAAATTGTATGTTGTATAATAGAAGCATCCAACTCAGTAGGTTTCACTGTTTGAGCTCAGGATTGCTCTTAGGGTTCCTTTATAGGTCCCTTATGTCCATTGAATGTACACCCCCAAGATCATTCCCGACTTGAACATCTCCTCTCCCCACCTGTCCTCACCAGCCAAGTCCCTTATGCTTGCTGCAGGGTCCAGCCAAGTTGACTGTGTTGTAACTCTGAATTTACCTTAAATTTCAGAGTCCATCGCTGAATACCTTCCTTGGAGCTGGCTGCAATCCTAGCACTGGCCACTACTCATGTTGGTGTAGTTTAGACCACAAAGCTGCCAGTCATTTAATTGGTTGGCAGCTCTCAAAATTTGGATTCCTCTCTTGATGAAGGAAGAAGGCCCATCTTAAACCAATTAATGACCCAATGTCATTAGACAGGATCTTATGCATTCTCTGGAAAGAACAGTTCCATTTATAAAATCTACAATTTTGGCCAAGAAAGAGTTCACTTCAGATCTACATAGTATCTTTTATTTGACTGTTTACAGTTTGAACACTGCAGTATTATCCATTAGACTTCTTGAGGCTCACAGCCTGATGCAATATCTCAATTTTTACTGTCCTGCTTTCTGAAATGAACAGAAATGTGAGATGCTTCTTTTGTTATTTATATTGTACTGGTCTTCACTCCACCAGATAACCCTCAGTTATGACAATTACTTGAGGCTTCACAGTTAATTATTTAAACTCAGTCCTGTAAGTTTTTTTTAACAGTAACTGAACCAATAAAAAGTGTCACAATAAGAGTAGCTCAAAATACTTAGTGGTTGTTTGCACAAGCTTTTTATAGCTCTTTCATTCAATTAAATCCTCACACACTTGTGATATGGATGAGTAATTCAACAATAATTTGGGTGTCCTTTTCCAAGTAATTACTTTATACTTCATAGCCTTCAGTATAAATTAACTTGTTTCTTATAAAAATATCTTTTGTAACCTCAGGTTCTCAATGATGGAGACAGAGCTTTTTCTTCCATTTGCATCTGACAACAGTATTATAAGTATGACGAATTGGGCACAGTGTTGGGTCAGTTACAATGATACCTGCCCTAAGCTACAAGATTTCACTTTATGAATCCAAATTAAACAGAGCATGTGCTTTGTAAATGGTACTTTATTCTCAAATGTCTAAATTCCAGTATCAAGTCTATTAGACTTAGGGGCATAAACGTGTCTTGGCCACAATGGGCAGTAGTGAATTTTCAGCTCATTTAAACTCCACCTGACTGTCTTTACCACCTGGATAAATTAATACCTCTAAGACTCTCTCAGATTCTCACTTGCTGTTGATGGAAGATAACCTTGTCAGTTTAAATCAACGTCATGCCAATCAATAATAATGGGTTTTCCAAAAGGAAGCAATTTCTACAGCATACAGTTGGATGTCAGCTTTCTTTGAACTTTGAAAGAAACATGAATCATCGCTTGTATTATATTCTTCCTGTTAAAACAAGTTTATAAAATGGTTTCCAAAGGTGAAACATGATAGCTTAATATTATAACGGAAATAATCATAATAATAATATGATAATGTAGCAATAGAATGGAAACAATTGTGCTTCATTGAAAAGTGACTTGGATGACAAGTTTTATTGACTGCACATGCAGCAGTAAATTCAGGAATTGGGACGTTGGAATCAGAGTTGACCTGTCAATCAGGAAGCTTTGCAATAATGGTCTCTCAGTGAGAGACTCATCATATGAAATTCCCACAAAGCACATCAAAAATTGTTCGGGCTTCTTCATCGTTAAGTATTAATTAATTATTAAAATGCATTAATTATCAATTACTTTATAACACCTCTCTGAAAATGAGCTTTCGTGTGCTCAATCTATTAGATCATAATTTTGTTGGAGATTTTAAAAATGGAGATTACTTTTGGCAAGTCATGGAAGTAAAGAATGTCGCTTGATCTTAAGTGGGTCAACAGCAAAAAAAAGCAATTTCCAGAAAAAGATTAAAAACAAACTGGAGATTACTCAGGCTAACACTGAACACAGACCACACCTCAATGTGAACTCTACTCTTGGGAAAAGTATCAATTGGCACGTAGTTCACATAGCCTTATTTTTTGCCCAGAATTTAATAACCTATATACACATTAATGTTGTGGTACCCTTAATGCTCTAAAAATGTAATAGCGCAATGTGTTCATGTTCTCAAAAACCATAAGGCATTCTGCAGTCTATTATGATTTGAATCAATTTCATAACAAAGCGCAATGAATTGCCTGCCACTGAAACTCAAAATACCGACCTATGTTTGGGAATACCTGACTCCAATTAGAAATCAATACTTTCAGGAGACAAGGGGAGGAGGGAATAATGGTGAAGACAATTAGCAAGGAGGTCAGAAAGCAATTTGCAGACAGAAATCACATTACTCTGTTATCGAAGGTCCAATTTTATTTCATAAGTGAGCAGAAGGATGAAATCAGACTAGAGCTGCCACAAATTAGAAACTATGTGCTGAATTTTTCTAGTACCTAAATGATTTTGCAATGATGAGCCAGTTGGGAAAATATAGTAAGTTCATAAAAATGATATCCTTGAACTTTGGAGTCTGATTTTCCACTCAAGGCTTAAGCAGCAAGATGAGAATCTCACCAGTGAGCCGTGAGAGGCCTATACATGTCTCTTTGTGCCTAATATCGTCCATTTATTTGAAATTTGCTATTCTCTCATGCAGTGAAGAGAAATTACATGGTGACAATTCCTGAGATAAAAGTCAGAACGTGTACCCATTGCTCCAACTCACTTCTTGCTTTTCTGGCCCCCTTCTTGACAACAGTCTCCAGCATTTCGGGACACTTTCCATGTGCAGTGATTGCCTGCACCCTCTGCCCATGCAGGCTGGTATCAGTCACACACCAGTCTCACCGCAGCATCATCATGACACATCTCTGATCCACATACAATACAGCTCTCCACTTCAGTATTGTACTCTGTGCTGCAAAGGCACAGAGAAATTACGGAGGAATAATTGTGCCGAAAGCCCTGAAATAACACGAATCTCCAGTGGCTGCCAACAGCTTCCACCTAAAAAAAAGTTGCATCAGAAGGTGCTCTCAGGGCATAGTGTAGGTACAGGATTCCCAGATCTATTGTTTGTTTCCTTCAGATGAGTGAAATGCATTGTCATCATAGCCTGCAGATGTCCCTGGATACCATCACAGAATGATGCCATCTGCTGAAGGGGAACTTGAAACCTTAAAGAGTGAGAGGCCATCAATCCCAGTGGCCATCAAGGTGACAGCCATGCTGATTTTCTTATGCAACTGCTGCTTCCAAGGATCCATTTCAGACCCGTGTGGGATCTCTCAATCCTCAACTCAAATACATCAAAATTGTTACTGATGTAATTAATGCCAGATCACAGCGATTCATCTCAATTCCCCATGACAAAGTCATTGCTGCAGTCCACACAGTGAGTTTACCAATATAGTGGACTTCCCAGAGGTGCAGGTGACATGTGCTAGTGACTGCACACGTTGTGTTGAGAGCATGATATCAGAATGTTGCAGACTTCATCGACTGAAAATTATTCAATTTTATCACTGTACAATTCATCTGCAATCATTGGTACCAAAACTTAGAAGTCTGTGCCAGGCGTACTGGAAGCTATCATGAATGCCTTATCCTTGATAGCATCAGACAGGATCTGATAAACATAGACTGGGGGAGTAGCTACTTGCAGGTAAACTTACATTTGGTAAGTGGAAGTCTTTTAAAAGTAGTATCATGAGGGTTCAGGGCCAGTGTGCTCCTCAAAGAGTAAACAGCGAGAGCAGCAAGTCCAGGGAACCCTTGATGTCAAAGGATATTGAGAATTTGATTAAAAAAGGAAGCATAAATGTCAGGTACAGTACATTAAAAACAGTGGAGGCCCTTCAAAAGTATCAAGAGTGTATGAGTTTGCTTAAAATGCATTTAGGAGGGCAAAGTGAGGTATTTTGGACTAGACCAAACCGCCTCAAAATGTATTAAGAAGATAGTCTAGGCCCTGACTTTTTCTTATTTTAAAGGTAAATGTGAAGTGTCATGTTTCAGATCCAAATTCATAGGTCAAACTACTCAACATTAAGCAAAACACAATTTATTCAGACACTGTAGTTAAAATACAACGAAAGGAAAAATAAAACAATGAAATTATCTTAACCATAATTCTGTTGAAATGCTTAACAAAATAATACATATAGTAACTACTACTAATTAACTGTTCCAATACAGTAACATCCCATAAACACACCCTTGGCAAAAGACAAATTCAGAAAACAGATTCTCTCACATGCAACTCCAGCAGCCCAAGAGGAAAAACATTAAGAGATAGCTAAGAGAGTTAGCAGGGAGAGATAACACAGTATAGAGCTGGAAGAACACAGCAGGCCATGCAGCATCAGAGGAGCAGGAAAGTTGAGATTTCAGGTCAGGGCCTTTTTCTGAAGAAGGGTCCTGACCCAAAACATCAACTCTTCTGCTCCCCTGATGCTCCCTGGCCTGTTGTGTTCTCCCAGCTCCACACTGTGTTATCTCTGATTCCAGTACCTGCATTCTTGCTATCTCTAGCAGGGAGAGATGTACTGTAGCAACAGATCCAGCAACAAGTGCTACTGAAAAACTAAAATTAAATATCTTGGTTCTGTGGGAGCTTGACCCCACCCATTCAGGCTGCTCGTTCTGTTTCAACTTAAAAAAAACTAAGGCCTCACAAGCTGTTTACTTTACGAGTTTTCAAAAGACATCTCAGTATCTCTGTCTTCAAGTCGTTCTTCAAAAAAAGGACAGATAGGCTCTTAAAGCCATAGTATTGTCACAGGGGCTATGGAATATCTCTGTCAGATAGGAGCAAGGAAAACTCCAAGGCATTTCTAAGTATATTAAGAGTAAGAGGATTGCCATGGAAAGAGTGGGGCTTATTAGAGATATAAGGGGCAACCTTTGCATGAAGCCAGTGGATGTGGGTGAGGTCTTAAATGAATACTTCTCATCTGTATTCACAGACTTAATCCTGATAAGTGCAGTTTGGCAAGTCTAATAAGGTAAGGATATACACAATGAATGGTAGGTCCCTAGGGAGTATGAGGAATAAACAGACCTTGGTGTGGAAACCCATAGATCCCTGAGGTTGTTCACACAGTTAGACAGGATGGCAAAAAAGATATACAGGATGCTTGGCTTTATTAACTGGGACGTAGAATGTAGAAGCAAGGAAGTTTTGGCACTACTTTATAAAACAGTGGGGTTAGGCCACAGATGGAGTTCACCTCTTGTCACCTCACTATCCGAAGGGTGTGATAGCACTGGAAAGGGTTCAGAGGAGATTCACCAGGATGTTGCCTGGGATGAAAAGTCTCAGTTAGGGATAGGCTGGATTTATTTTCATTGGAGCAGAGAAGGCGGAGGGTGGATCCGATTGAAACATATAAAATTATGAGAGGAACTGACTGATTAGATCATGAGAATCTTTTCCCCATGCCAGACCTATCTCAGACCAATGGGTATAAGTTTCAGTAAGGAGTAAGTGGTTTAGAATAGATTTGAGAAAAAAAAAACACTCAGAAGTTGGTAGAAATATGGAACCTGCTGTCTGAGGAGGTAGTGGAAGCAAGTACCAATCTACATTTAATAAGCATTTGGATGAGCACTTAAAATGCCAGGGCTTAGTAGGCTATGGACCAAGTTCAGGTACATGGGATTAGTGTAGTTTGGTGTCTGTTCGTTGACATAGAAATAGTGGAGCGAAGGTCCTGTTTCTATCCTAAATGACTCATTTCCATTCCTGGTTCATTTCAAGGACTGAATGCTGAACAAGTTTGGCTGGGATACAAGGACTACCTTCTGCAACCATGGCTGACCATTCCATTATGCAACGCTTTGACTGAGGCCTTGTGTAAACAGATCACAGCCCATTTTTTCCAACAGAGCCATCAGGGAAAAGACAATAGGCCTTTTGAGGGTAAGATTCTGATCGTTGGATGAGTGTGAGGAAGCCTTGCAGTACAGCCCAGACAGAGCGTGCAGCATAATCCTAGCATGCTGCGCTCTGCACAAAGGAAACAAGCAAAGAGGGGACATGATGGATGCTGAAGAGCTCGGAGAGTGATAACTGCCTCCTGTGAATGAAGATGAGGACAATGAGCAGGAACAGTATCACTTTCAGTGCAGCACAGCAGGGTCAGGCGCCACGAGTTTGACAGAACTTAACAGACAGATGAGAGCTGGGTGTATTGATCATTCATTGACCGTCCTTTTATTATTGTTCAAAAGGCAAGCAGTCTCTGCCTGTTTTCAGAAGCAAATTCAGCTTATTTGGTTTGCTTTTCCTCCACTTTTGTTGTTGCTCAATAAAAGTGAATGTTTTCAACTATCTGAAAGTTTTGCAGCACGTGATACTCCCAGATTGAACAATGACAAAATGTTATAATGTGCTATGCATTGGAGAAACAGCAGCAATTCTCAGACAAAGTATGGCCACCAAGGATGGGTAGCCTGTTCAGCTTGATTCTTGTAGCTGCAGTTACAATGACAGTCATTCGTACAAGATGTAGAGTTAAATGTGAGCTTGTCTTTGTAATCAAATTCACCAAAGTCACCTATATGCCCTCAGAAGATTTTCTTTTTCATTTCCCTTCCACTACATTTATTGTGAAGAGCTATCCATGGCCACCAGCTTTTGACCTGGTTCTCACCTGGGCTTTAAATATTGTATGAGTGCAGTGAATCCTGGGAGAGCCTGGCACTGGCGAGTCCTTGAGTAAGTACACCATAGCACAGATGGTGCCATAGACATGTGGTAAACATAATGAGGTGAAGCACTTGACTCTCCAACATTGACACGGCTGATTTTTGGTAAAATTCAGTCCATTGTTTGTAAATGCTTCCACCATTCACAATGATTAACTGTAAGAGATCTGTGAAAACCAACTTGACAAAGCTAATTTCTTTGCAACTGTGCAAGTTGTGAATCGTAAAAAGATTACATCACAGAATGCTTTCACACCACTATGTCCATGTCATCCTCTCCACTGGAGCAATTCAGCCACAGGTACTTCCATTTAACAGGACTGTCTCTGTAACCCAGCAAATTGAAACTACTTCTGCAGATTAACCAGGAAACTGGATTGCAGTTTAGTCTGTTTGATTACTTTTTCTCTAAATATATTCTTATATACTGTAAGGATATACACAATGAATGGTAGGTCCCTAGGGAGTATGAGGAATAAACAGACCTTGGTGTGGAAATCCATTGATCCTTGAAGTTGTTAGCACAGTTAGAAGGATGGCAAAGAAGATATACAGGATGCTTGGCTTTATTAACTGGGACGTAGAATATAGAAGCAAGGAAGTTTTGGCACTACTTTATAAAACAGTGGTTAGGCCACAAATGGAGTTCACCTCTTGTCACCTCACTATCCAAAGGGTGTGATAGCACTGGAAAGGGTTCAGAGGAGATTCACCAGGATGTTGCCTGGGATGAAAATTCTCAGTTAGGGATAGGCTGGATTTATTTTCCTTGGAGCAGAGGAGGTGAAGGGTGGATCCGATTGAAGCATATAAAATTATGAGAGGAACGGACTTATTAGATCATGAGAATCTTTTCCCCATGCTAGATCTATCTCAGACCAATGGGCATAAGTTTCAGTAAGGAGTAAATGGTTTAGAATAGATTTGAGAAAAAAGAATCACCAAACTGGATTGCAGTTTAGTCCCTTTGATTACTTTTTCTCTAAATATATTCTTATATAATGTAAGAAGAAATTTCTTTAATTTGAACAGTTGGTATGTGACAAGCACAATATAAATGCTGACTGTATTCTGTATTAATGTGAAGCAAGAAATATCGACCAATTTCCAATGCAGTTTGAGAGAAGTGTTTTACAAACATTATTTATGAGACCGTGATGATTCTCTGTGTACAATGGATCTGGTGTTAAGTTCCAGGAAATAATTAAAGAGGCATCTTAGAATTCGTAAATGGTTACCAACAGTAGATGCGTGCACTATTCCTGCTTCCAAATTCTTTGGGTGAATCTGTAAATAGTCATGTCCATACAACTGATGGCAATCCTTTCTGCAGTGTATTGCCATTAACTGACATGTCCATTTATAGACATCGACGTATCTGTAAGCCATTTTAGGACAGCCTGGTTTGGTGGTGGGGATAGGTCAGAGAATGGAACAGAAACTCCCCTTCCCTTTAACTAGATCCCTTAGTGGCCCTATTAAGACTTGTGCAGACACTGACTGGAATTTCCCATTTGGGAATTAATTTCCTCTGTTGCTGTTGCACTGCAAATACCGAACAAATGCAGTTTCATCCCTAAAGAATGGGATATATAGTCATTGAATACATTGGCGACTCCTCTGCTTTATTAGTAGAGGCACATAGCACAAGCACAAGTTGATGATTTTGTGTTTGTACAAGACACTTATTATACATCAGCTGGAGTATGTGGATATGTTGAAGCAATTAAGACTGTTCTTCTCCGAGTGAAGAACACTGGGAGGAGATTTCATAGGGTTTTTCAAAATCATAAGAGGGCTGGACAGAATAGATGGGGAGAAGATGTTTCTGCTCATAAACAAAAAAGAATGAGAATGCATACATTTAAAGTGGTTTGCAAACAAAATAAGGATGATGCGAGAGTAAACTGATTGATTTGATTTATTGTCACGTGTACTTAAGTACAGTGAAAAGCTTGGGTTGCGAGCAGTACAGGCAGATCACAGTAAGCAAGGACATAGAGATCACAGTGTGAAAGAAAAACATACTTGGACAGAGTAAGGTATACAGATTACACCACACAGGATGTGCACTAGGCAAGATCAACTTTAACAAGATCAGCATTATTTGAAGTTAGAGAGTCCATTCATCAGTCTAAACTTTTCACACAGTGAGTTGTTAAGATATGGAAATATCATGGAGGCAGGTTCAACTGAGGAATTCAAGAGGACATTGAATGATTATTTGGATTCAAATGTTGTGCAGCGATATGGTGAAAAGGCAGCAGTTTGGCAGTAGACAATAGAACTGGTGCAGACATAATGGACTAAATGCCTCCTTTGGCACCTCACAATTCTGTGATTCTATTAGGCAGGCTGGCTCTGACTCAGTTTGAGCAATGTCAGAGGAGATTGGTTAGTTTGCACTAAAATATCCAAAAATAAATAATTAATATTGTATTCCACAGAGTTAGGAATCCATCTGTGCTTATTTCTTCAACCAACAACAGAATTTAACATTGGTGCATTAGGAGCAATGAAGTTAGCTTATTAAATGAAAGCCTTAGGGTCCATCTCAGAAACTAGATTGAGCAGAGTGCCTGGTATCTCACAGCGATTGATCCTAAAATAGGTCTTTGTCTGACAAATGGTTAGGTTTAAATATACCTACAGTGAACCTCACAAAAAATAATATTTTGTGCATTGTTAATGTTTACCTCACTAAAATCTTTTATTTAATGTCACGTAAATTGAATCAAATGTAAACCTTTTATATATGAAGAAGATTTAATTAAAGCTGCTCAGAATGCCCCAATTTCTTTCATCTTCCCAGGAATAGAACAGAGTCATCATCTTAATCATTATGCTGTCTTCAATTGATGAAATAGATTTAAATGAACAGTACAGCTACACTTCGTTATGGACTATAGCAACCTTATAATAGTTCTGAATAGCTAATTTCATGACACTCATCATTAAATGGTGAATTCTTAATGGCAATGCCTTAAAAAATCAGGGTCCACTTGTCAATCAATCAGCACTCTCATCGCATATAATATAAATATTGTTTTCCCTTTACTTCAATATTTCTTAAGAATTGTCCTGAGTGGTGCAAGACAATAAGCTTCAACTGAAGGTTTTTTTCAGCAAGACTCAAGTTTTGCATAACCAAACAATTGTAAGTTCATGTAATTCTATTAAATTGAAAAAAAGAGTCCTCCAGCATGAAGCATTCTTACTGAAAGAAATGTTTTAATTTTATCTCCTGGCATCCTAAGTTCTACTTAGATTTACACTTCACATACTAAACAAGGATATGTGAATCGGCTCTCACAAAACATGGCCTCATTAACAGAATTCCTACAACTATTTTCGTATTCAACTTAAGGAGCAATCTTGAATGATGACTTAATTGCAAGGATGAAAGGCATTAATTTGTGGGTTTATTGCATTTAGGACAGAGTGCATGATGTTTGAAGTATTCACAAAGCAGCAGTTCAAAAATACACTTGCACATTTTGTCTTAATGAGGAGGTAAACAAATGGAATATTGGTTTTATTTTCCTTATTTTTGTAAAGATGTTTTCCAACTTAATATGAAATCTACTGTTAATGGGAAACCTGGGATGTATGGGCAAGATGCGCAACAAATGGTACTGCAAGTAGTTGAGAGTCAACTACTTCATCAACAGTCACAAAGATGCACTCTCTGGGCTGAATTAACGGATCTCAAAGAACCAAATGGAACTGAGGTGAGACAATTAGACTTCAAGGCCATGGGCTAAGTAGGGAAAGTAAAAGACACCAAGGTCCTCCTTTCCAATTTCAAAACACCAATCCCTTCTGGCAAATGAACATAAGTTGATCTGAGAAGAGTTACTGAGCTGGAAACATTGAGAACATTTTCCATTCTCTTCAGCAGTGTGGGCAACGGTGAGAAATGTGAGAAAATATGGTGAAATTCAAAAACAGATCAGAATCCTCACATTGAAAAAATAAATTCTGATATTGCCCTGAAGGTTTAAACAGTAAGGTCAGAATTTTGTAAATGAGTGGTGATGGCTTTATTTTCATGCATTGTAACTCTTTAATAGCCCAAATTGACTCACTTATCTGCAACTTCCAAATTTTCTCTCCTTGCCAAGAAACTAGATGGTACCAATTCCTGACATGAGAGACCCAGCAATTAACTAGAAGTTGACTGATTGCTTCTCCAGGTCTTTATTGCCATGTCCCTATGTGCTCCTCATTTCCTTTGCCTATTCAACGTGGCATCAGCAAAACACCAGTCTCACCACAACATCATGTCTGCTTTCAGAGACACTCATGCATCACTTCAGCCCTTCAGGACTTCACTTTGGATTCAGGTGCATTATGACCTGAATACTTCTGCCTAGTTGCTTTGCTTATAAGGTCATACATAAACTTTGCATACATTCAGGAAGCATCACACAGCTCTAAGCTTCCTTTCTTAACACTCACTCACATTGTACTTATTTGAAGGCTGCCAGCCTCTGTGGCTTGCATTGCTTTTAGGTGCCCAGGGAGAGGCAGGCAGCTAGTCATATTTCAATGCATTGACTAGTCAAGGTGATAAACATGTTGCTGTACGATGACATACTACTTCAATGTCAAACCTGCACCATGTGGCAGCAAGTTACACGACAAACACATTGCATGTGCTTCAACCAAATAGCCATGTCTCAAAGTCTAGAGTGATTAGTCCTTAGTGGGGTCAAAGGGGACTGTGGTCAATTAGAGGGTCCACCATGGTCAGCCAAGGAGCTCGTCAACCCTAGTCCTGTCATTGGCTGTGATCAGTCAGGCGTTTGGTCCTATCAGAGTCCAGGGATCTGAGTCTTTGCAGTCAAGGCTTTAGGCCATAGTTATTCCTGCAGGCCAAGTGCAACCAATCCAGCAATTACAGGCATGGTGTCAGTTATGGTGCTCTGGCGGCATCTGTCCAAGGTCCGAGCCTTGATCAGTTGGGCCTGCACTTTGAAATCAGTCCAGGGCTGGTCATGATCAATCCTGGGATTGGGGCATTAAGGTTTATCAGAGCCAATCTATGGAGTCCTGGGGAACATAGAAATCTTAGCCTGGGGATGAAGGTTGTTGAATTGGTGCTGAAGGATTCATTACAACGAAAAGAGGTAATTCAAGGCAGAAGCTGGGATCTCATGGAACATAGGAGGTGACAAGGAACTCTGGGAGGACGGTTTTCACAAGTCACAATCTTCACGAGGAGAGTGAATGGTCATCAAGGGCATGGCAACTTTCAAAGATTTTGGTTTCTGTGGACAAATTGGGGACATTGGTGACTACATTAAATGGGGTGGAGAGAGTCTGATCTGTGATTGGCCCTGTTGACTTAGAAGACTTGGCTGGTCACCATATCGGTGATTGGGTCTCGAGGGCTGAGGCCCACTACAAATGTTCTACTCAGATCCAGGCTCACCCTCCCTGACTTGGACTATTCAGGCTTTGGCATCAGGGGCAAGCAGAAGATGGAAGGGCCAGGCTCCTCTGATATATTCTGAGAGGATGGTACTAGGGGCATTATGTATGGTTCCCTCCCCATCTGGATGCCGGCTGGCACCACCCTGTCTGCTTGAGAGGAAGGGGCATCTAGAATGAGGTTGATGTTCCTTGTCTCCCTTTCATCTTGCCAATGATGCTGAGCAGTTATGTCTAGAGGATGGAATGCAGGTCTGTCCCTAAGTCCAGGAGACACTGAGTGCATTGGATTTGGGTCTCCTTGTCAGATGCCAAGCTGTCTTAACTGCCAGATGTACACAGGCTAGAAGAAGCATGATACTGATAGCATTGATGGACTGCTTAACCCAGTATGCCAACTGCCTCTGACAAGCCTGCCTGCTGTTCCTGTGCCTGCCTGTGCACTTTGCCCAGTCACTAAAAGCTGAGAACATAGGATTATCTTCTGCCTGGGGCAGAGAAGATATTTGGTTTTCAGAAGTCCTTTAAGAGCAAGAGAACTGGGGTATTTCTCCCTTGATGAACTACAGAGTCAGTGATATGTTTGCCAGAGTGTGCTCTCAAGTCTAATGTAGAAAGCACTGAGGTGATTGCCTCAGAACTGGCGGAGGGTGTAGGAAAAAGCCTTGCCAGTGAATCTTCGGAAGGTTCACTGGCTTCGTCCACAGGGGTTGAGCAGGAGCTGATAGCCTCTGCCACTGGCCTCTTTGAGACTGGACACTGCTAAGAGAAGAGAGGGAATTAGTTGGTTAAGAGGGATAAACATTTGTGCAGGTTACAAATGAGTTCATTCTAGTGGTAATGAGAGAGCAGTACTGAACAGCACAATGAACCTTACTTGGTTGGGTGACCATTAAGTCCTATCCACCCCACAAGTGTAATTACTCTTTTCTACAGCCAAATCCAAAATCTTTTCCTCATATGATGTGATGAGCATCTGTCCACAACGTCTCCATGGTTTTCAACCTCTCGGTTTGGTTGTGAGTCATTTCTTTCCGCAACAAAACCAAAGAAAGGATCGAATATGATGGAAGTGGATGGAAGAGTAGATGGTGATGCTGGGGCAGGAGAGGTGGTGAGATGTCTTGAGTCAGTCAGTAGGAATTGCAAAGGGTTAGGTGAATGAGAGCCAATTCATTGAATATGATGCATAAAAAAGTGAGGGTTACAGTCATGAGACTTTGTGAGAGGTGAGTACAGTGGCAGAGTTAGACTGAGTGGTGGCCCTAAGACCATGAGGTAGCAGTCAGAAGATGGTGCAACTTACACCCTTACAGAGTGCAGAAGACCATTAACTTTCTATCTGCACTGCTGTGTATTGTGTTGCACCTGAGATACTGCATTGACCCACGACACACTCTCTTTGGTGATATGGCTTCTTCCACAGGTCAGCAAGAAAAATAACTGTCCTTCTTTCCATTGTTCTGTCCATGAGTAGCTTCAGGTTCCTGCTAGTGAATCAAGGAACTAACTTACCTTTCTGAGCCATTTCCCTGGGGATAACCATGCCGGACCACATTGTGAAGACCAGTTCCCTGCTTGCAGTGTTGTGGAGTTGGGGCTTAAATATGCTGCCATCAACATGAATATTGCAAAGTCCTGGCAGCAGGGATGAGCATTTCCACTTCTACTGCCACATGATTCCATGAAATGGGCACTGTCCAAAATCATAATTATTGAGATGAAGAGTGGAAGATTACATGAGAAACGGTGCCATGGGCCATGACAGACTGGGTGCCATGTATCTCACTAAAAAATCACTTTGCCAAAAAATGGGAAATTTCAGTCCATTATCACCGTTTCTCTCACCACAGAAACTTCCAGACTTGCTGAGTTTCTCACAGCACTTTCTCTTTTTTATTTCATATCTCTAGAATCTTATGTTTATTACAGATAGATATCAGATCAGAATTAAAGTATGAAGCTATTTCCTGGTTGAACAATTTGCTGTAAATCGTAGGTGAAGAACAAACCTTTTGTCTGCAGTCTGGCCACATAACTACTAGAGAGCATTTGGTGTTTGTGAAATTTCATGACAACAGATCATAGCCCTGAATTCCGAATGGACATATTGATTTTTTTTTAATAAGACTAGCTGTGTTGTGACAAATAAAAAAATGACGAGAAAGATTTATTAGCCAAGATAGATGTGAATGTAAATTCTCAGAAAATAATTCAGTGATGTCTGGAAAATTCCTAAGTAGATTAATTATATTTAGTTCCAAGAGGAATATCATACTTGGAGGATGTCAAGGAACTTCACGCACAGAAACTTCAAAGAAAGAGATGCAATGCAAAACCAAATTATACTCTCCTGTGGTTGTGGCGATAATGGAGGTTGATTATCATCTCTACAGAAACAATCTCCATACTAACTGCTCTACTGCCAAGATTCATGTTATCAGAACCATCCAATTTAATGGCAACAACATTTCACCATCTACTCCTCGTGGAGTAGACTGATTTTTACATCTTTTTCAAATGCTATGTCATAGAGTCATAGAGCACAGACCAGGTCCTTTGGCTCATTGAGTCTGCACTGACCTGTCTAAACTACACAAGGCACTTTCCTCATCACCTCGAATGTTATGACATTTCAAGTGACCATTCACGTGTTTTCTCCCTTCTCATTTCTAATTTGTGTATGTATTTTGTGTTTTACTATTTTTCCTGGTGTTTTATTAACTAATAAAACCATTTTTTTCTTATCCTGAGAAAACCTGGAATAATTTGTTCCTTTTGAAACATGAATATATTGAAACTAGGAAAGAAATCTTTAAGAGAAGGGACACCTTGTTTTAAGTTAACCATATTGTGAGCACGTTGAGATGTGGGTTGGGTAAAGTAGGAAAGCTAATTCCTCCCTCCTCACTTGGGAGTGTATTGATCTGGGGAAGACCCAACTGGAGTCATAATAAATTAGGTACTGTCGTCCAGGGACTGGTCAGAACTGAAATCAAATTGCAGCAGCAGTCAGTACTTTGGTGAAAGACTACAACAGTATTTTTTACAAAATGAGTTAAACTGAGGTGCTATTTCAATTAAAAATTCAAATTGTGACGTACTGTACCTCCATCATTGTCTCTCTTATCATCGCACACCAGTTCCATGATAACATTACATCCCATCCCACTCCAGCCTCCTTGGCAAACACAATGCCATCCATTTTGATCCAATGTACACCTCCCATTTCCATTGCATAAACCAGGGCATCCCTCTAACAGAATTATAAAAAGAAAAACATTAAATCAGTTACTACGGCACCAACGTTATATCCTCAAGATATTTTATATATATGAAAAATAGAATATACTTAAACAAAAGGCCTTTGTTTAAACAGTGACACAGTGGGGGTTAGACAAAAGATAATACAACACCAGTGCTATCTTTGGAAGAAAAATATATTGACCTAGTTAAAAGGCATATTCCTTATTTTAAAACACCACATAGAAAGTGATTCAAACACTCGACAGGTTAGTGTCTGGAAGGAACAAGCAAGGTAACAATTCACATATAACCAATCCTTGAGCATCACTGGAACTGTGAGAATACTAAAGATACATCAATCAGATTGAGAGCACAGAAATACAGTTGTAAGCAACAGGATGTGCATGGTTGCACTTGTCAAAGCATTTGGCAAAATGGCCATCTGATCTGCGTTTGGTTTCTTGAGTGTAGGAAATAATGCACCTTGAACAGCTGATACATTACACTACGTAGAAAAAGTTGTTGCCTTGTCCAATTGTTTGGGGGCCTAGACAATGGTGCAGATTGAATAAATTACACTAGAATACATTGGTCTTGTGTATTTTGCCTGCTTAAATTTATGTGTGAACTCATTCACTGATATTGTCTAATAATCTAATATAGTAAACAACTTAACCGGTATAACACCAATCATCACTTTTAATTTGTAAGTAAAATTATGCGAAATGTTTGGATTCTTGCCAATTATCCTTCAAATTAAATTTTCCCCTCTATCCCACTGAATTCTACCTCAGATTTGAGCAAGAAATCTGTTCATAAATCATAATTGTTATTTAAAAGATTTGATAAAATTGTATTTTCTTCCTATTTTCTCGCACTTTTCTAAAGTGTAGGGACTCGCCGCTCAAAGTGTCAACTTTATACATATTGTGCCACCAACCTCATATCAAGAGCAGTGAATTATAATGCTAATACATTTTTGTTTACTCAAATGATTAATATTACTGTCATTGCCTTGTTATTTTCAATGTACTTCCAAATACTGATGATCCTTTCTGGAGGCTTGCTCACTTGACCAGAACATGTATTCTGTAATGATTTTCATTAATCTTATGTTAATTTGGCTTTATTCATCTGTTGGTTTGTTTTCATGGGACACAAATTAAGTTAATAAAAACTAATTGTCGGTCCATTCTACAATTCTGTGAATGAAGATATTTGCTTGTGTCTTTG
This sequence comes from Rhincodon typus, assembly GCF_021869965.1. Taxonomy (NCBI): domain Eukaryota; kingdom Metazoa; phylum Chordata; class Chondrichthyes; order Orectolobiformes; family Rhincodontidae; genus Rhincodon; species Rhincodon typus. Next base: position 27,114,374 of record NC_063345.1, on the reverse strand, counting down.
TTATGATCTCACCTTCAAGACAATAGAGAAAGTGAAATATCCATACTTCAGAATTATGTCAAAGAAGCAACTGATTGCTTTTTGTCGCAATGAACTGGACGAATGTATGAGAACAATTCAGCAGATCACTGGAAAATATTAGCATTCAGTTTTGCTCTGAATGCACATTGTACTCAAAAGTAAAAATACGTAGAGTGGGGCAAGAAGGTACAGTGAGAATAATATACGTAATAGAGAAAACTGGAAACAAGTCAAAGTTAAAAGTACTACATCTGCATTTAAAGTTCAAATCCTGTATTGATCATGGGATAGAAGGGAAGCGTCTGACCCACATCAGTTAAGACTCTCAATAATTGTAGCCAAATGTTATACATCAAAAGTAGAATTTATAAGTATATAAGCAATAGGGGATTTAACTACGCTCCAGTCCAGTCTCAGGCAGAGTGAAGAAGCCCCCCTCTGACTAAAAGAGGAGCACTGAGTAACTGGTGCTGGAGCAAAGCCCGGAATGTGGTTGAACAAGATGTCTTGTGAAGGCCCAAGGGTAAGTGATACGACATTTTAGTAAACGTCATGGGATAACCTAAAACTGTCCATGGTCTGATTAGATAGTCACATGATTAATCTACAAACAAAAACAGAAATTGCTGGAAAAGCTCAGCGGGTCGGGCAGCATCTGTAGAGAGAAATCAGAGTTTACGTTTCAGGTTAAGTGACCCTCCCTTAGAACTTCAGAAGTTGTAGCAGTCAAAGGCCGGCTAAAAGAAAATGTACAAAAAGTGTATGTTTCTTTTTGTTCAGGAGGGTAGTCCCCAGACTGACGGAGGCTTTCTCTCCACTGGAGTAAAACAATAAACTCTCTGATACTTGAAGTGGACCTTGGCATTGAGTTCTTCATTTAGTCACTCTGCCCCAACACTATCATGCAATAAACTATATATTGTTAGAATAAGAGCTGTTTCTTGTAAAGACTCATGAGCGGTTATTCCTCAACCACTATAAACCAAATAGTGTCTTAGAGTGAGTCCAGGAAAGAAGAATGGTGGCACAATCCCTCTACCTATAAATAGCACATATTCAAAATAACCAAGGCTGTGTCTCATTTTAAAGCATAGCATCTATGCGATGGTGTAAAATGGTTGATAGTGAATTGGTCTCCTGCTTTAGATCTCTTACCGATTTTAATTTCCATTAATTCTCAATACTCTTAAAACAACCAACGTTTTATTACCTATTGTACCATTGTTTTCTAAAATATTGTGAGATATTTTAAAGAAATACTCATCTTGAAAAACTATATTGGGTAAAGATTCCTGACCCAGTGAGCAGACTTATGGTCACATCAGTGCAGATGGATGAAGATATATTACGGGCTGATTCTTACCTTTTACAACATTATCCAAATGTTGTGCTTAAGAACAGAAAAGAAAAAAATCTATGAGGCAAGAAAAGCACAAATTGAAAAATATTGATAATACAGTCTGATTTTATGAGACGATAAAGCATCTGGGTTTTTCTTACCAACTGTACAGTGCTCTCCTTCCCAGCCAGGACTGCACTGACACTTGCCATCCTTACACTTTCCATGTTCAGTACAACGTGGGTGGCATTCATGCTGGTCACAATTTAGGCTGCCCCAGCCCTTCTCACAGTGGCATGAGCCATCTAAACATATGCCATGCTTGCCACAATCCACCTCACAAATTTCTGCAGGAGACAACAGAACAATTTGTTGTTTTAACATCTTAATCATTTGACCCATTATGCTTAGCACATTTGAACGATATAGTAAATGCCAAGTTAAGCATTTTATTAGCGTACCAGAGAGAATATTAAAAATGAGCCAACTAGCTTTTTACTAGTTCACTATTGGAAAAGCTGAACACTTGGCCATGGTGCTTGGTTTTGGTCCAAATTTACGACAGAAATATTTAATTCATCTGCAGTAACAGAAAGTAACACCCCAGTATAATCTGGAAACAGATGGCTGTACTATCAACTTCATTTTAAGGGAAATATGCTATGCCCAGTGGCTGTATATTAGAAGCTGTTCATTTAATGTTTGTTGGTTTAGTTCAGCATTGGTTTTTAAGTTGTTCATTTGTCTCAGACTTGGAAGCCCAAAGAATGAAAATTAGTGCAGCTAAGACATGGGCAACAGAGTTTAAAATGACCTGAAATTTATAAAGTGAAGAATGCTGAAGACTATCCAGAAGCACATTGGAATTGTTAAGTCTAAAAGTAACAAAGGCAGTAATGAGGATTTTTGCAGAAGATCTACAGAGACAGGGGAGAAGTTGGGCAATATTACAGAAGTGACACTAAGTTGTCTCAGAGATGGTGTGGATAGAGGTTGGAAGGCATACCAGGAAAGGAACGCTTCATAGTTTATGCTTATAAAAATTACACTAGTCATAATCAGAGGCCCTGACACACTGACCTGAAGGAATTTCAAATTTACCTTTGCCTTTATTTGCATACATTCTTGGCTAGTTTGTTTTAATTGTGCAGAAATTCTATTCATTTATCTTTTCTATATTATCAGCTGGTAATCCATCTCTTAGGTAATACTTTCCTCCCCCTCATTACTCCATCCTCATGCATGCTTTTTAAAGTATAATATTTTGATTTGTGTACTACTTGTATCTCTTCCAATCATCATAAAACTTAACATAATGCAATCACAACTTCCTGTGCACTGTCCCAGGATCATATCTTCTGATCTGTATTGGTTCGTTTCCATTAGTCTAGCAATGAATGCTTCAGCACATGTTGAGGTGCTTACATATTACAGTCAGAAAAGAATTTTGGGCACACTGTAAAAATTCTTTTACCTTTTCATCATTCATTCAGTTTGCTTGCACTTTGAAGGGGGTGGGGGAGCAATGCCTAGTGGTATTGTCACTGGACTGTTAATCCAGATACCCAGGTGATGTTTTGTGGAGCCCGGTTCAAATCCCACCACAGCAGATGATGGAATTTGAATTCAATAAATACCTGGGATTAAGAGTCTAATGATGACCATGAATCCACTGTCGATTGTGAGAAAAACCCTTCTGGTTCACTACTGCCCTTTAAGGAAGGAAAACTACCATCCTTACCTGGTCTGACCTACATGTGACTTCAGACCCACAGCAACGTGGCTGACTATTTACTGCCCTCTGGGCAATTAGGGATACATGCTGGCCCAGCCAGAGATATCCTCATCCCGTGAATAAAAAAAAATTAAAAACCCCATGATTATGATTCTCCTTTTTTAAAATCAATGTTCATACATAATTTTCCTTCTTTTTGCTTTCCACTGTTTAATGATCTAAAATACGCCTGCATACCTGGCTATCCTTTCCCTGAATCCATAATTAAGTGAAGAGAACTAACATCCACTAGAAAATAAAGGTTAAAAGGAGACTTAATCAGACTTTTTCAGATCTAACAGAGAGTTTTCAATCGTGAAGAACTTTGATACGGTTCATAAAGGAAAAAAAAAGTTCTATTTGGGAAATGAACAAATGATGAAGTATCATAAGTTTAAGATGATCAAATGAGAGGACAGTAACTATCAGGATTGTCTTTATGCAGAAACTTGCCAGAACATAAAAAGTTTTGCCTAAAGGAATTAAACCAGTGTCTCTTTTAAGAGGAAATTTGATTGATATTTGAAGGACAGAAAAATACAAGGCAATGTCTGAGCAGGTCAGGGGGATTAGTTTTGGATTATTTGAGCAAAGAACTGATGCAGACATGATAGACCAAATTATCTCCTGCAATGCTTTAACCTTTCATGATTGCAATTATTTTTATTCTGTAGATTATTAATGCAATTAAATAAATCTTAGCCTTGTCTGAAATAAGAATTCTGAGCATTCACTTTCCAGGTTTTCTTAAAGACTTTGGGGGAACAAAAAGCAAATTAACACTTGAGCATTGCTGAAAAGAGAGACATGTTGCTTAAATTTTCAATTTGCACACATCAGGACAAACACAAGAATGCTAAATTTCAAATAATCACAACAATTTTACGACAGAAGAACAAGGAGCTAATTGGTTGGCAACTTTGATTGGCTAAGATATTACCATGGAGAAAGCAACAGGGAAATATAAGTTCTCCAACTCCCAGATAATTCTAAAAAGGTAGATGCCTTGACCATATTCCTTTGCAATAACATGTCCTGACATATGAATGTACATTGCTTTTATCTAGCATAGCTGAGCCACATTATGAGATTGATTGAATATCTTAAATTTGTTGTCACTGTAATTATTAGTGCACTCAAGATTGAGTTAGGCGCTCCTTAATAACAAAATAAGATCTAACAGTAGACATTTTGTTTTGGTACTGCAAGTATGTTTTCACTATGGACTGTAATCTGCCTTTTATGAACAACCAATGGAATATACTATTTTATTAACTGCTAAGTTCTGAAAGGACAGGGGTAGAGAACCAAAGAATTTGGAAACTTGGTACAAAAACTTTAATGAGAAAATGAAAAATTTATAAAAGACAATTTAATGAATCAACTCCCAGAATTTATTTAAGCATGTTTTAGTCTGTGAAGATTTCTCCACTCCTGTTTAAAATGAAATGAGAGTAAGACTAGCATGAATACTGCTGAATTATGCTGGGTCTGTATTTAAATGTTTTTCCTATTAAATCTGTGTTCAATCAGGGATTGAACAGAAACATTTTAGCTTGATCAAATAGGTTAAACTGGAATTAGGCTGGAAGTCCTGGAGAATTAGTGACACAGAGTCTGCTTTTGCAAAACAACGCTGCATCGGTTGCACACAGCTTTCTCACAATAAAGGATTGTAGAATTGGCCTTTGTATCTTAAATACCGAACAGGGAATAAGCCATGCACTCTTCTATTTAACAGCTATTTATTAAGTGAAAAATACCTTAAAATGTCATTGCTAATTTCTATCTTAAATTGCTCTTTTCTATGTATTACAATGCCATTTCCATGTAAGGTCAATTATAAGTAATCTTAAACAGCTTATTTCCAACAGAATGATTGATCTTTCTATTACCCACTAAACTATAGTGTATTCTAATGTTTTAAAAAGATGAATGTTAGTTCCCACTGTGGAGAAAAGGCACTGCTTTAGCCAGTCTGTCTTTTCTTCCCATCTTCCTTTCAAAGGGCTGGGCCATGGACTTCCATTTGATTCACCCATGCTTATTGGTAAATTGGTGCAGTGCATTGCCTTTGCCTGGAGAAGGGCAATTTCTCACTTTATATTAACTAAAGGTCCACGGACTGAAACTTAAAATGCGGAGTACCACTGAAGTAGAGGCAGATACGGCTGCATCAACTTTTACGCTGAATTCAGGAAGTTCACCCTCAGCACATAATCCTGATCAACATTGCAAGGCTATTAGCCTGGAACTTCAAATTGATTTCTTTCTCCTCAGATACTGCCAGTCCTGCTGATTATATCCAACATTATCTGTTTTTTATCTGCAGGTTCACTGACTAGGAAACTCGCCCTCTCACACCATCTGGCATCAGACTAACAGGAAAAATTTACAGGGTGACAATCAACCTGCTTGGTCATGTTATAAAATAAATCTTCCATGGCCAGCATGTCCTTGCATGGGATAAGGACCAAAAGCTCTTAACCCAGAGGACAGTACCACTGCACTTCAATCCACTGCTTTAGTCACAAAATTCAACAAGTTAAGGATTCATTTCCTTGTGTATACTACAATAGTATTGTATCAAGATCATGGGGAACAATTGGAAAGGAAATCTATGGAAAGGAAATAAAAATCAACTAAAATTCTTCCTTCTGTTCACAGCATAGTAATCTCTGACAGAAAATCCATGAGTAAGAATATGAAGTGAGTACACATAATTATTCTCACCAGCATTATTTATTTTATAGGAATAAAATGCACTACTGATAGATTACAAACAGTATTTTTCCTCTATGCAGTTGTGTTGATCTTTTGAGTATTTTTGTTTAAGTGCTGCTAATAATACTGTTTGCTGAATTGATTTCAGATTCAATGAATCCACCAGTCTGGGGGAGTTGAATTATGAATAGGCACAGCGATTAACTGAGGGCATTTCAGCAATTCTATTATATCAATATGTATTCACTCATCTTGCATATACCAGTGGGTTCAGCAACTCCTTCAAAACATTGAATCAGAGATAGTAGGAACTGCAGATGCTGGAGAATCCGAGACAACAAGGTGCAGGGCTGGATGAACACAGCAGGCCAAGCAGCATCATAGGAGCAGAGAGGCTGA
>NC_063345.1:27104901-27107717 GCF_021869965.1 Rhincodon typus | reverse complement strand
TCAGCCTCTCTGCTCCTATGATGCTGCTTGGCCTGCTGTGTTCATCCAGCCCTGCACCTTGTTGTCTCCTTCAAAACATTTCCTGTTTGCATGTCCTCTAAAGGCAAATGTTCAAAACAAAAACAGAAACTGAAAGTAAAAGAATTAATAATTTAATCAATAATATTTATGGATGCTTTAAATTGTTGGTGGTGCTAATAATACAGTGCCAATGCCAAGAAACTATGCTAATTCTCTGGAATTCCTTATTCTAGAGGGCTCAATCATTGAGTACATTCAAGGCAGAGATATATAGATTTCCAGATATTGAGGATATCAAGAAGTATTGGATTAGTATAGGAAAATGATATTGATGTAGAAGATCAGCCATGATCTCATTAAGTGGCAGAATGGGCTCACAGGGCTAAATGGCCTATTCCTACTGCTATTTCTATGCTCTGGTGTTCAAAAGAGGTTGACCTTCTCTCAAAATACAAAGGTAGTTAATTTAAATGAAGTAAAAACAGGAGATGTTGAAAATACTCAGCAGGTAAAGCAGCACCTGTGTCAAGAGAAGCAGTGTTAACAGGCTGGAAATTACAGATGGGAAAGCAGACAGGTAGACTCATAAATAGGACAGAATTCCAACATCAGCAAGCTTGCTGCTGGCCTCTCCGTGCCCGTTCTTACCGTGATTTTACAGATGGCAAGGTCCAACTGAGGCCTTATGAAGAGCCTCATTTCCCTGTTACTCAGGTTTGATGGGCAGCAAGGAGGGCCCGCAGACAATGTGCAGCTTGGCACATTTGACCCTGTGGACTGCTGAGAGGGGAAGTGGTGTGCACCTCCTTCCTGGGATCCCAGTGTCAATTGCAAGCCTCTCTCTATAGTTTTCCCACCATGGTCTAATGCTTCCAGCTCCCTTTCCCCCACCTAATCCAACATACACTCCCATCATCCTCACAAGGCTCTTCCACCCTGGTTCTATCAAGATCCTAGACTGCCTGGAGTTCTAGATCATTCACAGTTGGTCTTTCTCCAGGGCCTTCTACAGTACAGGCAATGACGATTCCTCATGGTGACACTGCCTGACCCTGATTAACTTTATAAGGGTGGACCTAATCCTGGAGAAGGACAATTTCTCACTTTATATTAACTAAAGGTCCACAGACTGAAGCTTAAAATGCGGAGTACCACTGAAGTAGAGGCAGATATGGCTGCCTCAACTTTTACGCTGAATTCAGGAAGTTCACCCTCAGCATATAATCCTGATCAACATTGCAAGGCTATTAGCCTGGAACTTCAAATTGATTTCTTTCTCCCCAGATACTGCCAGTCCTGCTGATTATATCCAACATTATCTTTTTTTTTTGTATCAGATCCCTAGCATCTGTAGAATTTTGCTTTTCTATTTGTAGTTAACATAAATGTGTTGACATAGCTTGTATCACCTCTTCCTATAACCCACTGAATACATGAAGTTCTAAATTTCTCCTGTTCCTAGTAGTACTTTGTTAGAAAACATTTACAGCAGTGAAACAGGCCATTCAGTACAAAAAAGATTCATGCCAGTGTTTATATTCCATACCAACCATCTCCAAACTTTATTCATATAAACATATATATATATGTGGGACCTCAATTATTTACAATTTAGAATAAATACTTGAATGAATGAACCACAAATGTGGTTGCTAAATTTGCTGGTTATATAAAGACAGATAGAAAAGTAAAAGAGATAGTAGGTTATTCCAGGTGGTTGCCAGAGATGGAAACAGAGAGGTCCAGGAAGGAGAGAGAGGTATCGAAGATGGTCCATGTGAACTTAAGTTTGGGGTGGAAGGTGTTAGTAAAGTGGATGAACTGTTTGAGCTCCTTGTGGGAGCTATCTAGACAGCTACCTAGCTACCTAGCTACCCAGAATATATCTCAAGCCTACCGACTCCCACAGCTACCTAGAATATACCTCCTCTCACCCACCTTCCTGCAAGAACGCCATCCTCTATTCCCAATTTCTTTGCCTCTGCTGCATCTGCTCCTGAGATGAGGCATTCCACTCCCGGACATCCCAGATGTCCTCGTTTTTCAAGGACTGCAACTTCTCCTCCACAGTGGTCGAAAATGCCCTTGACCGTGTCTCTCACATTTCCCGCAACTCCTCCCTCACACCCCCTCCCCGCAATAACAACAAAAACAGAATCCCCCACTTCCTCATGTACCACCCCACCAACCTCAGGATTCAATGCATCCTCCTCTGCCACTTCCGCCATCTGCAATCCAACCCCACTGCCAAGGACATTTTTCCCTCCCCACCCTTATCTGTCTTCCGGAGGGACCACTGTCTCCATGACTCCCTTGTCCGCTCCACTGTCCCCCACCACCCCTGGCACTTTTCCCTGCAACTGCAGGAAGTGCTACACCTGCCCCTACACCTCCCCCCTCACCCCCATCCCAGGCCCCAAGAAAACCTTCCACATTAAACAGATGTTCACCTGCACATCTGCTAATGTGGTATACTGTATCCGCTGTTCCCTTTATATCGGGGAAACCAAGCGGAGGCTTGGGGACCGCTTTGTGGAACACCTACGCTCGGTTCGCAACAAACGACTGCACCTGCCAGTCGCGAATCATTTCAACTCCCCCTCCCACTCCTTGGATGACATGTCCATCCTGGGCCTCCTGCAGTGCCATAACGATGCCACCCGAAGGTTGCAGGAACAGCAACTCATATTTCGCTTGGGAACCCTGCAGCCCAATGGTATCAATGTGGACTTCACAAGCTTCGAAATCTCCCCTCCCCCTACCGCATCTCAAAACCAGCCCAGCTCTTCCCCGCC
>NC_063345.1:27099818-27104801 GCF_021869965.1 Rhincodon typus | reverse complement strand
ACCCCGCCTCCTTGTCTGTCTTCCCTTGACTGACCAACCCCCACCCTAACTCCCCAACTACACGCACCTATTCTGGCTCCAACCCCATCTCCTTGACCTGTCCATCTCCTCTCCACCTATCTACTCCTTTATCCATCTTCCATCCACCTCCCCCTCTCTCTCTATTTACTTCAGAATCCCCTTTCCCCCCACCCTGCCATTTCTGAAGAAGGGTCCAGATCCGAAACGTCAGCTTTCCTGCTCCTCTGATGCTACTTGGCCTGCTATGTTCATCCAGCTGTACACCTTGTTATCTTAGAAAAGTAAAAGGTCTTGTTCACAACATTTTCACTTATATATTTCTGCCAAGTGTTTATCAAATTCCCCTTGAAGGAAGCTATGCTAGCTGTCTCAGCTATCTTTGATGCAAACATGTACCATATTCAAACCATTCTTTAAGCAGAGAATTTTCACTATGTTATTAATAATTTTGTTATACTTATGGCCACTTGTTCTGGTCTCACCCACTAGTGGAGTCACATCTGCTTGCCTATTCCTATAAATTCTCTATAATCTTAAAATCAGGTTCCCCCACAAATTTCCCTTTTCTGAGAAAAGAATTCCAGCCTAGATTAACTAGATTAGAAGAGCAAAGCGATTGGGGTATGTTGTCACATAAATTATTAAGAGTAGTGACATAAATTCTTAAAGCCTAAGATGCACTTTGGCAATCTCTAATAAATATTTTTTGCATTTTCTCCAGGAGTGCTGTATCATTTCAATAATATGGAGACCGGAAGAGTTCACACTATGCCAAGGGTTTTCTAAACAAAGGTTTATATACCTGTACAAAACTTTTCTGATTTTCAATTCCATTCCTGTAAAAATGAACTTGAGTACTTTGTTTGCATCTTGTGGCCTTTTTAACCCAAGCCATTACTTTTAATGATTTGTAATACATCTCTAATAGTATGTCCCTCTGCTCCTTTACACCATGTATTTTGCAGTGAGGATGTGGCATTGCATTCCTCCTACTAAATATCAAGCTCAAATTTATTGTTAAGAAAGTAACAGAAATTATGCCTGTTCTGACCCACAATTCTGTATTCTTACCACTATTTCCAAACTCCATCCAGCCTCTGCATCTGGCTGAACTTCTGTCCTCATTGTCTGTCTGTCATAAATACCACCCATTTCAATCCACATGACACATACCTGTTCTGATATCCACTCATCGATTGCCGAATTTTCAGGCACACCATTGTTACTTCTAGTTTTAATTCTGGACCTGAAGTTTTTTTACCTCCTCATCTCTTTATCTGCCATTAAAACCATCTTTTCAACCTATTTCTTTGGCCAAGCTGTGAGTTATCCCTTCTTCTGGTTCCTTCTTTTACTTGGTGTCGATCTATGCCTAATTACACATCCACAAAGCCCTATATAATATAATTTCCACATTAATGGTTCAATATACATGCAAATTGCTGTTGTTGGAAGAGAGTCAACTTGAAGACTGCTTCATTTGCTGATCAAAGAGATGTAGATTTCACAGTATACAAAGGCATTTACAAGCCATCTTTGGGAATACCAAGCAGCAGCAAGATGTGAAAACTGCCACAAGAAGTAGTCCACTGCACTGAAGCCCTCATTGGTTGGTATCATAACACAGGCACAGTGACCATAATTAATGGTCTGATTTATGACGATACAAATGTTGAGCTCTCAATTAAAGTAGCCTGCTTTGAATGAATTCACCGTATGACAGAATCAACTTGACACACCACTCAAACCTTCAAGAGGCACTTTGCAATCCACTAGTCCGTTCTTACACAGATCTGTATGTTTGCTGAACGAGTGTCTAAAATCACAGCTGTGTCAAGAACTACCACATATAATGATAGTTTCTCTCAGGGTGAGGCCACATCCAAATGCCTCAGGCATTTCACTCAAATATTTGTAGTATTGTGCTAAAGTTACAGGCCCCAGCAGCCACAATATAACTATGAGAAATCAGTGTTAACGTTTCGGGTCCGGTGACCCTTCCTCAGAGCGGATGGTGGCTAGGAAAACGTCAGTTTATAAACTGATGTTTATATAAGTTATATAAACTGACGTTTTCCCAGCCACCATCAGTTCTGAGGAAGGGCGACCAGACCCGAAACGTTAACACTGATTTCTCATTGTTATATTGTGGCTGCTGGGCCCGAAACGTTAACTCTGTTTTTTCCTTCACAGATGCTGCCAGACCTGCTGAGCTTTCCCAACAACTTTGATTTTGTTCTTGATTTAGAGCATCCACAGTTCTTTCAGTTTTTATGAGAAATCAATTCTTGCAGGGTCAGTCCAGTTTCAGTAGATGTTTTTACTAAATCCACAAACATTTTATCCTTCTGTTGAGGGACCACTTAAAATGAGGTGATAAGGTCAAAGACACGGACCATTCACCTCAACTATAGTGAGCATCAGTGAGTTGTATTGTAAAAGTTAATGTTCACTTGTCAGTTATTGGAATTTGTCTGGTATGAGCCTGATTAAAGGTACTGGAGAAATTATTTTCATGCATCTGTCTTGATACATGTCAGGAACCACTGGCAAGGAGTCTTTATTTTAACATCTGTGAAGATGACTAGTGCCAATTAAAGGTATAATTAAATGAAGATTTGTCTTCTCTTTCAGTTTCTCTGTTGGCTCTTTCAGATTGAAATGCTCATTGTGCATCCAATTTCTCTAACCTCATGGCAGACCTCATCTTCTTATATTTGTTCCAACCTGTCTTTTTCCATTTGTTCCATAGTTGAAAGGCTTTGCATAACATCATTATTCAAGACACAGTGGGCAACAGTAGTTAGACAATTCCTCATAGCTGCATTCAGTCCATTGGCAGTACTTCACCAGAGCTTGGTGAAATAGCTTGAGGATTCTGGCAGCAAGTCTCGTGGAACTATGTTGCACCTCTCCTCAGGCCTTCTCTTTTGGCAATGCTGTATTGACAGCAGCATATCAGGTATCCCTCCATTCTTTTCGACCCTTAAAATGATTTGACATTTGTCAGGATGTAGGTTTATAGGTACTGTCAGGGACTTAAGTCACCCATAATTCTGATTCTCTAGTCACAGGTGACAAACATTCATAGAGTGTTAGCCCCTTGTATTCATGAATATGGTGTGAGCTAGGCACGTATGGCCATGCTGGTCCAGTCAGTTATGCTCTGACTTGTAAGAATTCCATTATACTGTTTAAGTGGAAATCATTTTCTTTCTTTTCACTACTTTCCAGAGGAAAGTTAATAAAATCGTTGACACTGCCAAACAATATCTAAGTGACCTGTTTGAAGTAAATGTTTATAAAAGATTGGGAAATGTAATTGAGATCTCTCACACTCGTAGGAATGGAGCCTGCCATACAAAAATCAATACAGCTGTAATCATCAGAGCCATTGACAAAGCTGTGCCTGTGCTGGAACTGGTTTACATGTCTGGCTCTGTGAGTGAATCCTTTGGGGATTTTTGTTTGAGTAGGCCAATGCATGAAAACCATAAATGCAGTGTAAGGATGTGTCCTATTAGAATGGCTAAGAAGCAAATGCATCTGTCTGTCAAGCCCATCCTGATTATTTATAGGTTCTGGAGAAGAACATAGACATATGCCCAGGGGGGCTACTGTAACTTCACAGAAGTGTGCTCAGTGACAGAACTTGGTTGCACAGTCTTATGTTTGAGATGAACTACACTGCTAAGGATCTGTCAGAAAGGCTCAAAGAATTTCTCTGAACTTCCTTTGAACAACAAAAATCAAAATAGCACAGAAACAGCTAACTTGTAAGACATACAGTAAGAGCTACATATAACAAAATGGTTTAAAAGAAGTTAGCAGCTTCCTTTGCGGAGCTTGTTTCAGTGAGTGATTAACCCATTAGAACGTATGAATATAAGAAGTTTGTGCACGAGTAAGCAATTCAGCTCTTCAAGCCTGCTCCACCATTTGATACAATAATGGCGGATCTCAACTCAGCCCTAACTCTACTCTCCTGCCCGCTCTTCAGAACCCTTCAACCTATTACTACTTAAAAATCCATCTATCTCCACCTTAAATTTATTCAATGTCCCAGCATCTATTACATTGTTCTGTTTCTGGCCTTTCTGGATTACAGTTTGGAGATTTTCTGTCATTTATGTTAGATTTGACTCTTGAGTGAGCCTTGCCAATAGGCTCAAAATGTTAACACTATATTGGTTCATATGCCTTCATGCTCATTCTAATCAGGCTTTAGTGTCTGAGCAGTTTCCAATTGAATTATTGGCCTTGGTATGTTGTTCTACATATCCCTGCTCCTTCCCTGTTTTCAAATTTAAACTTGGTATACCACAATATTTACAGAGAGTCAACTTGGAAATGGAACCTCTGTCCTTGAGAGAATATGGATGGTGCATTTCCCTTTTTCTCCACAGAATGTGCAACTGCTTCTGGAGTATGATCAACCAGGTTCAGTAACCCTCAAACCCTCACTAATCCTCACCTACCATTCCAGATGTTAAATGTCTACAGCTTAATTTCCCATGGAGGTCATAATAGCCATATTTCATCCTGGCCTCATTCAATGACCCAACCATTACGCCTTGCAACATTGAGTGGTAAAATCTAGCTAACTTCATTGCAAGGGCGCTATTCTCTCTCACTCTCTTGAAAGCCATTAAGACTAATTGCAGTTAACTCAGCACAGCATCAGAGAATGAACCTGGAGTTTGCTGTATAGTTTGATGTTACATCTGACAGTTACATTGCCAATGAAGCCATTACAGAAGATAATTTTAAATACATTTTAATCATTGCTGCAAATGATTTCTCCTGCCACATATTTTTAGAAATATCACAAAAATTGTTGCTATGATTTAGAATAAGAAATGCCCGAGACAGTAAAAAAAAGGCTGAATTTTACCAGAAATTGGCAGAATTACTTGTCAAAGTTGGCACCTCCTGGAATTCCTGGTGATGGTGCCATAGTTA
>NC_063345.1:27093878-27099318 GCF_021869965.1 Rhincodon typus | reverse complement strand
TCCTATGAATAATGACACTCACCAGCCCCTTTTAAAACATATTCTCCTTTTCAAGAGCAAAGTCCTTTCTTTAATTCCCATCTGAGTTAACTGTGTTAATCTTGGCCAGGAAGACAATCATTTCATGTAATATTGTGGCATCGAGAGTTGCATGTTGGAAACAGCCTGTGTGGATATGGGCACATTGGAACACATTATCATGTTCATCGACAACATTGTCTACAATAAAATAATCTACTGACACACAATTCTCTACATAGATGTAGAAAAGAATAGTTACTTGAGCAAGGCACCTGAGTGTTACCTGTAATCGTGGAAGAATTTGACAGAAGAAGTCACAGATTACAGGAGAAAACCATTAAAGAGAAAAGCTTGAGAAATGAATTGCAATACTCTGTGAATTTATAAATGTTCCCTTCATATTGCTAAATACAGTATCAATTTCGCAATTAACATTTTTAGGTCCAGACCGAAGCATGCCAACATGAAAGATACAATTTGCAAGCTATTTTATGTTAAATTGTTTTAAGTTACAATGAACCTACATTCGTGGTTACTGTTAAATGCAGGGTACTTTTTACACAATTTAACAGCAGTGCATGTAACAGCACATCACCAGTGTTTTGCAAATTTTATCACCTTTTACGTAAAGGTGGACACAATAATGTAATTTACCATGTCACCACATTATCTTATACTGTACTTTATGTAGAGGTACAGTTACAAAAAGTCCTGAATGTCACGTTAGAGAAGTTTGCTGTCCAACAGTTGCAGGATCAGTCATGAAACAAACTGTCCCAGGAGTCAATATGGCTGGCAGCATGTCAAGGAGGGAAAGTGCAGAGAAGAAAATAGTTGAAGCTTAATATGTGGGCTTATACTGCCACCTTATGAACAGAGGCACACACTTCAAAATAGATTTTCAGATAAACACAACGTACAAGCTTATTCATTTTTACATTCAGCACAATCACAATTGAGTTCTTACTTATACACAATGACAACTTTAGAAAATTGGAGGCATGGTAAATCAAAATAATTTAAATTAGAAACTCCCTTTCCAAAATTATGGTGTTAATTATATTTGATATCCAATTTTAGGGGATTGATTGGATTAAAGTCATATTGAGATGTACTCAGAATGGCATAAATACTCATTAGCACTGTGACAAGAACATCTACTTGCGGTAGAAGGTAGAACCAGAAACACAGGCATCTATTTTAATTAAAACAATAAACGAGTATAATGGCTTTAATCTTTTCAAAATATTGCTGAGAAGAGATGCCGTGAATGTTCCTTCTACTTTTTTCCATCTCCATACAGAATAAATTTTGTTATGTCATGGTGCACTGTGAAAACACACCACCAAAAGAAGCAAAAATGCTATATAACATACATTTTCAAAACATTATCACAGGTATAAAAACATAGAAAATAGGAGCAAAAGTAGGCCATTCAACCCTTCAAGCCTGCTTTGCAAATCAATAAGATTGATCATCCAATTCAGTACCCTGTTCCCACTTTCTCCCCTATACCTTTTGATCCCTACAGCCCTGCTGCTATATTTAATTCCTTTTTGAAAACATTCAATGATTTTGTCTCAACCATTTTCTGTATGAAAGAAGAAGAAATAATGCAGGCCTCTGCCATTAACGTGATTAAATGTCACTCCAAATGTTTACTGAATTCAATTTTAAATTTACCGCATTTGAACTCTAGACTTCTTGGTTTTTATAGTTTAATGGTTTGGTACCATAATCACTAAGCTTCCAAACAAGATAAGCTTTGGTTCATTTTGTACTGTAGTTCGTGCTTCAGTCATTTGACAGAAGGCAAGTTGAGTTGGCAACAATGCTTCAAGGCAAGATAAGGATCCATTGTTTTAATTTGATAGCTTGAAATTAGAAAGTACTGAGCAGGTTTGCCTTCTGAATTGAGAGAAAATATGGAAAAAACAACTTATATTTTTTCAGCTCATTGAGTGTTTACTTAAAACTGTTATGAATGGAGAAGAAACTATCCCAGTCATTTCTTCACATCAACAAGCAGAGTCAAGAAGAGGTGAAGTGGCTGTGTGAAATTGAAGACACATTAGCTCTTGTGAACTGAAGGGTGAAGGTTAGAGAGACAGAGCCCCTGTAAATTAAGTGAATATTGCAAGGACAAACTACATCTGGAAGTAGAGAAGGGAGCATTGTGGTGAAAAGAAAATGGAATGCCAGGAGTGAGAATGACAAGTGGGATAATTTTAAGGAGATAGTGGCATTTAATCTACCCACAGTTTGTTTCAATTAGCAATCTATGAATTGTGAAATCGTTCATAATTCTTAATATCTTTCTCAATGCATGCAAACGTGAATTAAGAAGAGATAATATTTAAGAACGTGCACAATTTAAAATGTCCCATGAGATAACCTCAGAAGAGATCATGCTAAGAATCCAACCCTTTTCACAAATTACCTAAAATGCCCTTGTGATTTAAATGTGTCAAATATCTTTGCAATCAGTCTTCTTTTAATAATTCTACAAAAGCAGAAGTAGAACACTGAGTAACTCAGTAATGTTAACTAATCTAAACTTCTCATTACTCTTAGTAATTTAACCCTCAATAACTAACATTTTCACAATACCTCCTACATCTCTTTCTGCCTCCAGATCACCTCCTCCCTTGGACTTGCCACTTGCCCCCAACCTTCCTGCTTGCTGCATCCTTCCTTCACACTCCCTCTTGCTGCCTCCCTCCTTCACACTCCCTCTTGCTGCCTCCCTCCTTCACGCTCCCCCTTGCAGCCTCCCTCCCAGCCTCAGGAGACAGTCAGGCATTAACCATTCCTAGTGATGAAATTAGTCAAATTTCACATTTGTGACAACTTGTGGAATGGTGGGGCTTGATTTCTACTGCAATATTCCCACCAGTGTTATAAAATATCTGAGGTGGTCATGATGAGTTGTTGTAGTGATCATTGGGAGCAACGAATCCTAGGGAGAGAATCCATGAGTGAGTTTGGCAGTGTTGGTTGAATTGTTACTTGTTTTGTCTGAAGGTGTATGTATTACAATGCATGAAGTGGAAAGATGTTTATGTATGCACAGGCATACAATGCTGCTGCTGCATCTGTCAGCATGTGATCTGGATGTTGACCAAGGCTTCTGTTTGTAGCACTGTTTTAACATATTCTTTGATGCTCACTGATTGAAATGTTTGCTTTAGTTTTGTACCTACTTTTCCTAATCAATCTGTTCAGAGATGTTATTCCACAATTCTAGAGCAGGTGGCGCTTGAACCTGGGCCTCCTGGCCCAGGGGTAGGAACACCACCACTGCGCCACAACAGGGCCTGCTTAATTTGTTTATCAATGTTCTGCCTATCCTAATCACCTGTCTGTACAAATCGATTAAATGCCAAGTCAATCTCATTTTTGAATATGTTTATTTGGTCTATTGAGCCTGTTCTATCTTCAGATAAGATTGTGGCTGAACTGATTGGGGTCAGCTCCACTTTCATGTCTACCCCCATACCCTTTGTTTCAAAGGGCCAAAGGACCTTCTCCTGTTCTGTATTCCTATAGTGTAAAGTGGCTTCCAACATCTAAATATGCATTGCTTAAGTTATAACACAATTACCTTGACATAAGTTTTTCCATGGAATTTCAAGGCAGAAGTCTTTTCCTCTGAAGCATTGTAAGCAAATGCAGGAATCTATGAGAAGTGGAGAAGGTCAGAATGGAAATCACATTCACTTTTTCTGCAGTGAAAATGGGGTATTCTGTGATTTAAAGGTCTGTGGCTACTTTAGAAAGCTAATGAGAGAAAGTAAGTATGCACGGTAAGTACAGGGGTAGTGTGGTATGGGTGAAAATGTAGGAAGTAGGGTGTCAGTTAGGAAAAGATGTAGGATGCCAGTTGGAAAAGGGCATTGGGTACCATTTGGGTGAGAAGGAGGGTGCCAACTTGATGGGTGAATGCTTAGATTTGGTCAAGAGGTTGGGTTGGGGAGTGGATATCAGATCCAGTGGGGTCAGTATGAGACTGTGGATGCACTGTCATGTCAGGTCATACTGAGAATGAGGTTGGGCACATGGGGGGTAGGGAAGGAAGTAGGGAAGAGTAGGCAGATCAGATCAGAGATGAGGAGGGTGCTGGATCCAAATGGGCTGGGTCAGGTCAGTGGGGTATATGTCATTTTCCTTGGGATTTAATCAGGTAAGTTGAAGAAGGGAGTGTGGGTGTTGTTTCTGGCAGTGTATGAAATTAAGTGGGGCAGATCAGAGGATGTGTGATGTCATGTCTGGGGGTGTCAGGGGTTGGGGGGGTTTCTATCTGCAGGGGTTAGTGATGAGTCAAGGATTTGGTTTAATAATTACTCAGGAGTTATAGCAAGTTTCAATTCTTTTAACTTTGCCCATTTAACTATGAAGCCTAACTGAGTCTGAATCCTCCAAAATCTCCAACTTCAAAGGACTTTTTTTAGAGGCTTCCAGATTGAGGGTGATTTCCACAGGAAATTTCAACTTCCTGGACTATACCCATGGAGTCAGCTGTGTCAGAGTTTCTCCATGGTCCCAACATGCAACAGAAATGATGATCACCCCATTGGAATGGCTGACTTCATGAAATAAACGCACATACACACACACCTCTTTGTTTCTGTAGTTTGTTTGTCCTGGTGCAGGCCACTAGCCTGATTCCAGAGGCTGTAGCTTGAGGCACCATCCCACATTAAGCGTGGCTGTCCAGGAAAGTTTCCACTCTTTCTGCATCTCTTTGCACAATGAAAGGATTTAAAGTTTGATAATAAATCTGCTCATTTATGTTATCAACATGCCTTCATTGGTCATTAGGTCATGGAAAGGGATTAAAATTCAAAGTTTCTGTTTCAGGAACATCACCTACTGGGTCGATCACGGGGTTGATTAGTACAACTAGCCTGGCCTCCAGCTGTGGATTCTAATGAAGAATAACTTTGTTATACGTTTAATTACTGTATCAAAACTTACAGTGCCTCTTGTGTCTTAATGTATTGCTGAAAGCAAATGCAACTTCTGTGTACACACTTAAGCCACAGTACCTACATTACAACTCCATTTTCCTGCATTGCCTATTATGCCGATGGTGGATGAACTACACATGTACAGACACTGTCTACCTAGTAGTTTGGCTTTATACTTTTGCAATTTTGCCTCACTGCTTCCAAGCTTTAATCTTTGGGTTGGCCTAATTATACTATCAGTTACCTCTGACCCCATACGTTGCCACCACTCTTATCTCTGCATCTATTTATGAAATGATCAATGGTCTCTGTTGGTTGTGGCCTAAAAGGTATGATTTCCAGACGGTGTGCCTAGAGTTAAGCTTCAATCACAGTGGTAGGGAGATCCACTGAGGTCCTTCTGGAGGGAGGAGGACAATTTCTTCAAGGTGGGCATCCTTGGAAGAGGC
>NC_063345.1:27047377-27093478 GCF_021869965.1 Rhincodon typus | reverse complement strand
TCTGAAGAAGGGTCCCGACCCGAAACGTCAACATTCCTGCTCCTCTGTTGCTGCCTGGCCTGCTGTGTTCCTCCAGCTCCACACTGTGTTATCTCAGACAAGAAATCTGTTGTCTTCCAAATGAGTGTCAGACATTTTGTGGGCAGCCTTACTTATTGTGTGTTTATTAAGATTACAAGGAACAGGAACAGCTATTCAGGCTTTTTTCAGCCCTTCAGAATTTTGGTTATTAACTGATTTGCAGTACCTTAATTGGCCATGGCCTTAGAAGGTCATAGATTGCTGCTTGACTGCACTGTTGAGCTGTTTCTGCTTTCCTAACCTTACCTTAAACTTCATTTGTGAAGCAGTGATTTTAGTATGGAAATGGGGTCTCGAAACAATGCAAAAAATAATTTACAGTATTCTACAAGGTGTTAGGAGCCATTGGCAGATATTATGGGATAGACCATTCCTCCCTAGACCAGTTTGCAGTGTTTAATCTCCCCCGACCTCTTGAGGAGATAGTCTGAGGTTATAATTAATTTTCCTGTCTGCAGAATTCTGCTTTTAGCTCGACCCTACAATTTAATCTCTGCTTCTAAACAAATGCTGAAACCAAAAAGTTTAAATTACTTAAACACTCACATGTTTGAATAATCTTGTCAGGACCTGATCTCTGCAGGCTAGAGCGAGATGTAATGTCCCAAAATTAACACACTGTGTGCAGGACCCTTATAGTCCTGTTCAGTTACATTTTGTGGGTGCCTGAAAGACATTTCCACTCCCACACTAGCCCTTCCGCTCTGTGAAAGGGTTGAGGCTTGTATACCTCTCAGTCAAATCTTCAAGAACCATGCTGCCACCATGTTAGACTCTTCTATTTATTATCAGTGTACTATGGATTTGAAAAGAAATGGCAAAACAATAAAATTCATTCCTAAAAGAAGATAAAACAATTTAATATACAGTTTTAACGGGTGAAATAATCACACAGAGGATGGTATCCCATCACCAAGTCCCCCTTTGTTTTCTTGTGCACAGTACGCTGGATGTGACCAGCCAGCTCAGTTACTTCAACTGATAGAATTCTATTCTCCTGGTTATATTGGTCAGCCAGGGCTTTCCCGGTTGGACCAAGTTAACAACCCCAATCAATGTAGTCAATGAAGTCAACCTGGTTCTAGTCACTACATCCCTGCCCCCCACCCCAACAAGTGCAGGGATATAGGCCTGGTCTTTGGGTTGTAGCTTTTCTTGTGATGTTTTCACCCTAACTCCAATTCCTCTGATTCGAACTCTGACATGGGGGGTGTGTACCGGACTGCAGCGCACCTCTTGTTTCCAAATCATCTTGGGAAAGCTCTTTCCTCTTTTTCCAGTGGTAGAGGCTGCATCCATCTCAGACTCTGAGGTTTGTTTGACACTAGACCCCCGGGAGTGGGGGAGAACCTATGGTTTCTGACAGACCCTCTGGCTGTTCTGAGGGGTCAGGTATGTTTTGCTCCTGCTCCTTTTGCAAAGCAACAGCTTTCAGGTGATCCACGTGTTTTCTCAGGAGTGTATCATCTACCTAAACTTGACAGGACCTGACCTTGAGTTCAACCTTGCTTTGTAACCATACAGCGCCATTTCCATGGCTTCAGCGCCAAACTTCATCCCCTGAATTAAACGGCCTCTCTCGCTTAGAGGCGGCATGTGGATGGCAGTGGCGTTCCTGCTGCTGTTTCACCCTCACCTCAACTGATGCTGTAGTATGTTTCTTTAAGACTGCATTTAACATTTGGACTGCTATTTCTGCGAGACCATTCGATGATGGATGGTATGGAGCTGTCTTTATGTGCCGAATGCCATTTGACTTTGGTAAATATTCAAATTCTCTGATGGTAAATGATGTCCTATTGTCTACTTCTGAGAGTCTATGTGTTATTAGCGATGCGTGCAGCTTCTCAATCATCAGCCCTGAACTTACCAAATGAACTTTATGCATGTCCTCTACAGTGATCTGGTCTCACCGGGTCCAGACAGATTTCAATCTGGGTTGCGATGGCCCTTCTGTTTCACCCATTACCACCAGCTGTTTTAGTTTGGCCACGACAGAATCTTTTTGTGTCCACAGTCAGATATTGTCTTTGGGGACAAGAAGGGTGTCCAGGAAGTTCAAACCAAAACAGACTCTCCATGGGAGGCATCACTGGTGGAGTATCTGCCAGTGGGAGGTGGCTCAAGGCATCCACATTAACCACTTGGCTTCCTAGATTGTGTTCTAACTTGTACTTGTACGAGTACAAGAAAAAGGACACAATGCTGAATTCTACCGGAAGCTATGGGCCTTGTCTTCCTTCAGTAGCCCCAGCAGGGTCTGTGATCTGTGATTATGACAAATTCCTGTCCATAAAGGTACTGGTGGAACTTTCTCACACCAAAGATGACTGCCAAACCTTCCTTCTCTAGCTGGGCAATTTGCATTCAGCATCAGCCAAAGTCCAGGAAGCATTTGCTATCGGGCATTCCTCTCCATTGGGACACTGTTGAACTAACACTATTCCGATACTGCACAGGGAGGTATCGCACGTCAGCACTACTATCGCTTTGGATCGTAGTGGACCAATACCTTAGATAACGCTAGCTGCTTTTTCACTTTCCTAAAGGCTCCTTCTTGGCTACATGACCAAATCCAAGGCTGACCCTATTTCAATAGCAAGTGTAAGGGTGCCAAGATAGAGGCCAGGATACGTATAAATTTTCCGCAATAATTCACTAACCCAAGGAAAGACCTGAGCTCCAGTACAGACATGGGAGCTGGGGCTCCTTTGATCGCCCTCTCTTTTTCCTCAAACTGGTGTAACCCGGCTTTGTTGACTCTGTAACCCAAGCAGGTCACTTGGGGCACCTGAGACATACATTTTTTTCCCTTCTAAGGCACACACTGGCCTGGGAGAACTGTTTAAGCACTATGTCCAAGTTCTCCAAGTGCTCTTTATTTGTCTTCCCTATTAATAGTACATCATCCAGATAAATGGCAACCTGGGGTAGTCCCTGTAAAATATTCTCCATGGTCCAACAGCAAATGGCGCAGGCTGATGATACCCCATAGTCTTGTACATTGATATAAACCCTTACGGGTATTAATTGTCACATACTTCTGGGAATCCTCATCCATTCACAATTGCAGGTAGGCATGGCTGATGTCCCACTTTGTAAAGGATAGCCCCACCCCTGCCAATTTTACATACAAGTTCTCTATGTGAAGGATCAGGTATTTATCCAGCTGCGAGAAGCGGTTTACAATTTGTTTAAAATCCCCACAAAGGTGAACTGAGACATTGGGCTTCACAATCGGTACGACCGGTGCTGCCCATTTTGCAAACTGCACTGGTTTGATGATTCCTTCCCTCTCCAGCCTCCTGATTTCTGCTTTTACTTTTAACGGCAAGGCAAATGGCACTGGGCATTGCAAAATCTCAGAATTGCTTCTTGCTCAACATGTAAAGTGACTTTGACCCCTTCGATTGACTCAAGCCCTTCCTGAAAAACTCCTGGGTATTTCACCAGGACTTCACTGAGGCAGGCCAATCTGGGTGAATCTTTCTCAACCAATTCCGCCCCAATAGACTTGGGCCCGAGCCTTTTACTACCATCAGTGGTAATTGCACCAACTACTTCTCATAGGAGACTGGGACCAAAGTTGTACCCTTAATCTGCAATGGTTCCCCAGTGTATGTTCTCAGTCTGGCTGAGGTCTTCTGCAAACTTAAGGGTTAGAGTCGTGAGTGAATCTTGTTAAAGACAGATTCTGCAACCACTGATATCAATCTCCATAGGAACTGGGTGACCATTTAACCGAACATTAATTTTAATTGGTTCCAATTTGGATGTCACTAAGTAATATAATTGTTCCACCTCACATATAGGGGGACTTTCCAGGGTGTGCACTCTCCTGAGTACCGGCCTACAAGTTTTCTTATTCAAGTCAGGCCTTGTAGGACTCCTTTTCAGTCTCAAGTCTGCTTACCGGCAGCAACTGCAATGGCTTGCCGACCCAGATCCTGAAGAGCCTTTTAGCCACTTGGCCAATGCTCAGTTTTGTTGTGGGGTTCTGCTGTGAGCTGGCCTAGGATCCCTCTGCCCAGGACATGCCCTGCATGAGGGTCTGCAATTGCCTAAACTCAAGTGGTACTCCCCAAGCTCAGTCAGAAAGGTGAGGGAGTCCACTTCCATTGGGATCCCCTGTCGCTCCCATGCTCCACTTGCTGCATTTTCTAATGTCATAGCCAGTTATACTGCCTGTTTGAAGTCAAGCTGGGCCTCAGCTAGTAAGCACTTCTGCATGGTTACGTCATTAATCCCACATACCAAACGGTCTCTCAGCATCTCCGACAGGGTTAACCCAAAATCACATGCCTCTGCCAGTCGTCTTAACCTTGTCAAAAATCCTGATACAGATTCCCCTGGTTCTCTGAGAGCTGAATAAAACCAATAGTGTCTCAGGATTAGAGGAAGTTTGGGGTCATAATTTTTCGTAACCAATTCCGTCAACTCTTGGAAGGTTTTAGTGTCTAGTGTTCTGGGAATGTTAAGCGAAGATAGGGAACAAAAATAATTCACATAAAATCAACTTTGACTTCAAAGCAAACGGAAATTTGAAATTTAGAAAGTATTACGTAAAATAAGCCTGTAAATTAGCATGCATAATTAGTACTCTGCCCACATTCAGATTGCTGGATTGCGTGGGACAATGGATAAGGGAGATGGGAACAGCTGCAGAAGCCAGGTGCAAAGCATAAAATTCCTCCAGTATTAGAACAGCAGGAGGCCTGTCGAAATAGAATTGAGAACTCCCAAGGATGTAAACAGAGTTGAAATAGAGGATAAACTAAATATAGTTAACCAACTAAATGATTTCTTCCTTTAGGCAACATAACAGCATAACACACAACATAGGTAGTTAGTCACAAGCCACCTTAATATCCCTCTTCAGCTGTTGGTTACTGAAATCTGGGTCTTAATTCAAATACAAAGCTACCAAATTGTTTTTAGATCAGTCAAAGAAGCCTATTGATCACTGGCATTCCTGATTGGCAGAAGTTAGCATGCACATATCCATCAGTTTCATATGTCATAACAGATCACTCCAAGCAAGTAATACAGGATCAGGCAGCATCAGAAGAGCAGGAAAGCTAACATTTCGGGTCGGGACCTGAAACGTCAGTTTTCCTGCTCCTCTGATGCTGCCTGGCCTGCTGTGTTCCTCCAGCTCCACACCTTGTTATCTCAGACTCCAGCATCGGCAGTTCTTACTATCTCTGATGCATGACCAGCCCAGTACATGGGGGATGCTTGATCTTGATCATACATAAATTTATTGCAAGACCAACTGTACATTGCAAAATTAAATATAGCAGATTAACTCAGTTAACTAACTCTCCCAAGAAACAAACTACAAACTAAATGCAGCTTTATTCACTTGCAAGGAAATGTGTTAGACAGTGCCAAAGACAATAAACCCTAGGGACACAGGTATATAATAGAAGGCACCAGTGTGATTGTGGATAACATCTGTGAAGAGCTGTTAGTCATCTCAAGGGAATCAACGAATTGAGAGGAGTTCCTGGTGGATTGGAAATAAGCCAACATGTACCTTTTCTAAAAACAAATCCAGCTAACTACAGGCTCATTAAACTGAATTAAGACCTGTCATAAAAATGAAATTGATCATTAATGAAAAATATGGATTTCCTCTCTGAAATTGTCTCATGAGAAGAGATCCAGCCTTACAATCCTAGTGACATTTAATTAGAAAATTAATTTGAAATGGATGTTGAAATGTCTTATGATGTAACAGGCTTTAGCATCAGCTACAAATCCAACCATAACATAAACCAAAATAAAACACAGAACTGTGGATGCTGGAATCTTAAACAAACAAAAACAGAAAGTGCTGGAGAAACCCAGCAGGTTCTGGCAGCATCTGCGCAGAGAGAAACTGAGTTAACATGCTGGCGAAGAATCACTGGACCCAAAATGTTAACTCTACTTTTCTCTCCATCCTCAATTGAGTGTTGCAGACTAGCATGTTCCAAGGTCCAGGACTACATGCTGAAGGACAGACTAAAGGGCAGTCGTTGCCAACGTGCAATGGGAAAGACCACCATCCAAGGTCTTTCTGTATAATGGGGGTCCATTCAGTTATCGAACCCTCCCAATGCCTCAGATACGTGTAGATAGTCCTTTGCATAATTAAGACACAGCTTTGGATTTGTTGCAACTATCGAGAAAGTCAAATTCCAATGTTTGCAAAGACTGTACAGATCTGAACTGCTTTAGTAACTGCGTATTGTTATGGACCAGACCAAACTCCCTCAAAATATATAAAAAGATAGCCTAGACCCTAACTTTTCTTATTTTCAAGGCAAGTGCCAGGCATTGTGTTCTGGATACAATTCGATTAGTCAAACTAGATTTGAAGCAAAACACACTTTATTCCTACCCTCCAGTTAAAATACAACAAAAGAAAGAAGAAATTAAAATCACTTAGCTCTATCGGAAAACTTAAACTGTTTTCCCACATCCATCTTCCCAGTCCTTTTTCTAAACCTCCAACACTGCGACTTTATGTGGTCCACTTTATTACCTGAAAGAATTTTCTTTCCCCCTCCTGGGTTTCCTTTTTACCCTGTGGTAAGCTATCTTTACTATCTTCAATGAGATTTCCTTTTCCCTTACCACCGAGAATTTCTCTACTCCCCAGTTTCTATCCCTTGCAGATTGAAATTGATGTCGGAAGCCAAACTTTGATTTTTGAATCAACTCATAATCATCTGCCATTTCAGCTGCTAATCTTGCAGTTTCAATTCTCTGCTCTTCCACATGAGTTCTCACTGTTTCAGGAAGTGAATTTTTGAACTCCTCCAAAATAATCGTCTCTCTAACGGTGGCATGTGTTTGATCTATTTTCAATGCCCCTATCCATCTATCAAAATTACTTTTCGATCCTTTCAAACTGAATGTACATTTGACTAAGATCCCTCCTTAGATTCCTAAAATATTGTTTGTAGGCTTCTGGTACTAGCTCATGTGCATTTTAGACCTCATTATACTCCCCAGATACTTCCTCTGATCGTAACATAAGTAGCTCACTAGCTCTACCTATCAAATTTGTTTGAATTAACAATACCAACATGGTCGCTGTCCATTTCATTTGTTTAGCCACTTTCTCAAATGAAATGAAAAAGGCTTCTGCATCCTCCTGGCCGAATGTAGGCAACGCTTGGATATATTTAAACAGTTCCCCACCAGGCCTCGGGCTACAATGGGATTGCTCCTCCATCACTGTCCATAACTACTCCTACTTTTCACCTCTACCTCCACCATTTAAAGTCGACTTTGAGTTTTCAGTTCTAATCTCCAAAGTGCAAAAAAATCTCTCATTCTCCCTTTCTTCTGCTTTCAATCATAATTCAAACTGTTTCATTTTCATTTGAAATTTAGCCATTTCCAAAGATTCCAATTGCAATCCTGGCAACTGTAAATGCTGCATGATTGCCACAATTATCTTCATTTTCCTCACAGACACAGGGAACCCCAACTCCAGTTTATTTGCCAATTCTGAATGCTTTGCTTTTCTCGCTTTCTGTAAAACTTCTGAAGTGATTTCCATCACCCCCAGGAACCTCTTGGTGACTGAAAGGGCCATTATTATGCAAGGTACACCCTATTTAAACCAACCAAATGAAACACCCAAAATAAAAACCACGGAAACTCAACAGTCACTGCCTTTGAATCCAGCAATCCTAAATCCATCCTGGAATTAGAAATTTTGATCCTGGATGAGTCCCCAGTTTGTTATGGCCCAGACCAAACCTCTTTAAGCTATATTAGGGAGATAGCCGAGACCCAAACTTTATCTTATTTAAAAGGCAAATGCAAGGCTTTGCATTTTGGATGTAAGTTGATTGGTCAGGAAGAGAAACCACAACTTTTAGCTGTAACCAAGGGAGGAGAAACAGCTTCCACATCCAGCTTCAAGACTCCAGCAACTGCTACTGTAAAACTAAAACTGAAAATCCTGGTTCTTCAAAAAAAGAACAGAATACACCTCAAAGCCATGGTATCGTTATAGTATGTACATAAAGTTTTTTTATGAATAAGGTATATTTTTACATTAAGAAAAATATGGGTTTGGTTTCTCTAAAACATTTTCAAAGGAATCACTGTAACATTTTTTTATGGAGAAAGCAATCCAGGGAGTCTCACTAACCATGTTGATTTCCTATTAGCTCTCATATTTTTCAATAAGTGTACAAATCTGGTGGTAGATTCAGGTACAACTTTGGTACAACTTCAGATTTTCTTCACAGTAAGGCACACAAAAACTTCAGATTGTATACAGTTAAAGACTTAGAGCACACATTCCCCGACGCACCCACCCCCCGCCCCCACCCCAACTTTGATACTATTGTTCAGTGGTGCCGAGGTGTCCCTCTGTAATTGACTATCTCATAAAGCATCTTAACCAGTTCCAATAAGATCACTGAATGACAAAGAGGTGGACAGGCTTGTGATCCAACCATGGTCATGATGATTTCACACACCTTAATGATACGGGCGGTGGGTGGGCGGTGGGGAGGGGGACACTTCTATTGCCTGAAACTGGTTTGAATCTTTTCTTTTCGTGATTTTTTTTGTACATATGTGAATCTATAGCTACTATGGAATCTATATCTGTGATAATCTGAAGGATCTCAACTAAAACCTGCTCTTAATATTGCAACAGTTTGATTAAATAATTCATGAGAAACAATTACTTAGTGTAAAATGTTCTTATCAATGCAAGCAATTGCATCTGTACATTCCATCCCAGCCAGTAACCTTGATTAAACAGTCCTGCTATTGTTCAACTTGCTGAGACTACATTGAGAAAATATTTTCCTAAGGCTCTCTATCTACTGTCAGCCATGTTCTGCTGCATTCCGTTGGTCATTTTCTGTTCAATTAGGGTCAGCCGTCGGCCATTTTGCGCTACTTATTTATGGGCAGTCTTAACATTTCCTCAAAATCCAACTAGGAGCTACCTGCTTTTAATGCACAGCAGAATATAATAAAATCTAGCTAATTTTTGATTCCGTAGCCCCATCTGTGTAATAATGTTAACAAAGAACAATACAGCCCAGGTACAGGCCCTTTGACCCTCCAAGCCTGAGCTGAGATATTTTGCCACATTTGATATCCATGCTTAGCAGAAAGAAATGTGGAGTTTACCATATTTATCATAAAATGAACTTTCTATTCAAAATTCAATAGCTTTGGCTTTTATTCAAATAGAAGAATTGCTAGGAACACAAGCAAGTGGGCTCAGTCAAATAATCTATTCCTCAGTGAATATCATTAAAGCAGCCAAAGTTTTACCAAACCATAGGTCTGCTCTCACATTAGAAAGAGATGACTGGTAACGGTTTAGCCCGAAGTTCACCACACCTCAGGGAGAGGTTGAAAAGGAGAATCATTCATTATGATTACAGCTGGTGAGGGAATTGAACCAATGCCGTTTGCATAATAATGTGTCACAAACCACCCAACTAAGCTAAACCAGACCCTTGTCTAAGTCATACCAAGATTGAAAACACCAAGTCTGCACTTTATGGTGTGCCAAGAAAATTAATAGGTTCCTGAAGATCAATCCAACGCTTGACAATTCCTTTTCACTTGAGAGTGTAAAACCTTGCTTTGACGTGCTCAATACTACATCCTGTTCTGTAAGTGCTAAACACTGTTAAATGCATCAATGACCTCTTTTTTAATTCAGCTTGTGAACAGCACAGATTGATTTTACCGTTCTAATTGCATTAAGGTGCTCTCCAGACTTGACTAAGTAGAACAATTCAAAGACTAAGCATCATTCTATTGTGTGACAGCCTCTAGTTAATTGGATTACTTTCTGAAAGAAAGAGAGATTTTTAAAAGGAACCGCATATTGTGAAACATTAATGGAGTGCGTGGGTAAATTATCCCCATAAACTGGGTAAGTTTGGGTTGGGTATGATGATAAAATTTCAAAAATCTCAAACGCAACCCAAACCCCAACCCAGTATATGTTTGAAATTTTGAAATCAGTATTTCTGGGTTTAATGGGTAGAGGGGAAGTTTAGGGGGTGTGGATTTGTGACAGTAGGGGTGAAGGAGTTGGGGTGGGAGTGGAGAGGGAGGCACAATCAACCAGCTGCCAGGAGGCAGAGTCTTCATTTAAATATCTTTGTGAGTCTGCTTCACTGAATCACTGAGAGTCTATCTGCTCAGGCACTCAGAATACATTTTTAGAAGGTACTCAACATTTTTATTATTGAAAAATTAAGGAGATCAATTTTAAAGCTAGATTGCAGAGATTTGGCAACAAAACACTTTTGCTTCAGCACATGTATTTTTTAATAAGTTAACTGTGTCTAACTGGAGTCAGACCTAATGCTTGGACACAAGCTTTGAACTGGATGGGCACTTTTTTGTAGGGTGGCCACCTAAAAATCTACATAATCAAAATATGAACAGTGAGAATTCAATTTTAATTTGTTTCAACTGGACACAACTCATATGAATGGCAATTACAGCTGAAAATCAGTAAGGATTCACCTTACCCAGCTATATTGGAACCAGTTCATATGTTAGTTGCTTCATCAGACAAAAGATGACAAACTATTCTTTCAGATCATGAGTTGATGTGGGGACCATTTCATTTTCAAATCTGTGTCTTTCTGCGCAGCATCTTCTTTATTTATCTTCTAGCTTCCATTATTATCCAACAAACTTGGGATGTCATAAAAACTAATATTCAGTCTTGACTTCCTCTCCAGAGGGGGCCAGTACAAATTAGCACATTCCAAAGACTGATTTTATCTGATTTATTTATTGTCACATGTACCTAAGTACAGTGAAAAGTTTGTTTAGTAAGCATTACAGGCAGGTCATAGCAAACAAATATACAAGTCATAGGGTGTTTAGACAGAGCGAGGCATACAAGGTTACAACTGCACAGGAAGTGCACAAAGCAAGATCAACATTAGATCTGAAATTAGAGGGGTCCATTCCGCAGTCTAATAACAGCAGGGAAGAAACTGTTGATGAAGCTGTTGGTGCGTGTGTTCAACTTCTGTATCTTCTGCCGAACGAAAGAGGCTGGAAGAGAGTATTATCGGGGTGGGAGGGGTCTTTGAAGATGTTGGCAGCCTTTCCACGACAATGAGAAATGTAAATGGATCCATGAATGGGTGGTTGACTTCCATGATGGCCTGGGCTGTGCATACAACTTTCTATAGTTTCTTATAGTCCTGAGCTGAGCAGTTGCCGTTCCAAGATAGACTCCCAGATAGACTGTTTTCTATGGTACATCTATAAAAATTGGTGAGTCTTCCTACGGACATGCCAAATATCCTAAGCAACATGAGAAAAAAGAAGCATTGTGGTGCCTTCTTAACTGTCGCATCTACCTGGGAGGTCCAGGAGAGGTTATTGGTCATCATCACTCATAGGAACTTAATGCTCTTAACCCTTTCTACCTCAGCTCCATTGATGAAGATAGGGGTGTGCTCTCCTCCTTTCTTCTTAAAGTCAATGATCAGTTCTTTTCTTTTGCTGACATTGAGAGAGAGATTGGCATCATTGCACCATGACACCAAGCACTCTATCTCCTTCCTGTATACTGACTCATCATTGTTTGATACAGAGTGAAACCGTTCAGTTTAAACAATAGGGCAATTAGTTGTTCCAGTAAATCTGTCGTTTCCTTCACCTTTTCATGTGGGAAAATGCCAGAAATTCTTTGAGTAACTGCTCCAAGGATTTGGGATCAGAAGCTCTCCCCATATAGTGAATCACTGCCAACGTACCAAATCTACAGTAAGTGATTAAGTGACAGGTCATAAATTATTATACTTACTGTGTGTGATATAATTTACTGTCTAAACATTTTTAAAAACAAATATAATGAATCTAGAATGTTCATGCAAATAATGCACAATTCGCAAATTAAAAAGTATGTGATATTTTCAGTAGCAAGTAATGGCCAATGGCTTTCTTATATAGAGGCAAATATTAACATCAATCACTGAGGTGGCACAAACTCATTTACCTGTTTATTTTGTTGTCACATCTTTCCCATAACATTGCTTTTCGCATTTAAGAATGCCAAAGGTCCAACTCCATCCCTGCAACTAACCACTGAGTTTTGCGTCTAACCACATAACAGATCAAATGGACTCCAGGCTGATAATGATAGCACAAGATAAATTGCAAAATATCAAGGAAGTGGGAGTACAAATAGGTTCAAAGGAAGGTGAGATTGCTCCATAAAAGAAAATAGGTTTATTAGGCCCAGTGGTCTTTCTTATTCCTAGATAATTTTCTATTATTTATAACGTACATTGTTTTCATTCAAAAATTTGCCTCAACCTATCTTATCTAATCTATGCAACCACAGAACCAACAATATATTACAGTCAACTGGCAAAATAATGGAATTAGTCAACCGTTACAAACATGAGGAATAATTGTGAGAGAATAACATTAAATAATAGCCAATGTGTCTTTAAATGAGAAGAACGATGTCTCAGAAAGGCATTGTCAAAAGTCATTATAATATCATATGATGAATTGTACTTTAATTTCCAAAAACTCTTTGGCAACATTTATCAAAAAAGATAGCAACATGAACAAATAAGCAATGGCAACTTAGTTTGATGCCTACAACTACTTTTATCGAATATCCAGAAGATGTTAATTGATAAGAAATTAGGTGAAGAAGTAAAATGATGTGCTGGCCACCTGTTAAGGTAGAAGGAAGCATGGGGCAGAATTTAGTGGAGATTGTTGGAGTGAGCAAGCTGGGGAGTGGGCTGGAAGAAATGGATAGGAGTCCTCACATCTGATTCCTGGCAGCATTATGCTTGAGGACATCAGGAATTAACAGTGACTCAAGGATTTATGAAGGTGTAACAGCAAGTCCTGCTGGGTTTACCTGCAGCCTCATAGTGGGAGATAACTTCATTCACAGATGCCCAGTTACCGCTGTGGGAGCCACCATTAGAAAGGATGGGACCACTGAGAGCCACCGCCTTCCCTTTCATCCACCTCCTCCCTCTCTGTCTGGTGATCCTATCCCTGTGACCCCCAACCCCATCACTTAACACTCTACAAATTTATTGTAGATCAAATGCTAGATAAAGGATCCCCACGTTATTACAGTTCCAGATAGGGCACACCACAATGTGAAGCTCCTAGGTGAGGAGGAATGAGGAACTACCTCCCCTTGTTTACTCAGCTGACTTCTGAGTTGTTTGCTACAAGGTAAAATTACAAAGAGCCCATTCCTTTGTGGATATCTTTTCCCTCACAACAAATGAATTTATGTTTTAAAAGGAGTTAATTTAACTAAACTTTCTTGAGTTAACAAAAGATTCAGTTTATTAATTACTAAACGACAGAAAAAATAATAATACAACACACTCATGAATGCAGGATAGAATTGAGAAGTCAGTCCAAAAAAACCGATAAAACAAATGGTATGCGGGTCAAGCTCTCGGTCATTCGTGAGGAGTAGACAGTGAATATTGATAGTTAAGCAGTCAATTTCAAGATTTGTTGGCTTTGCAAGTTGATTGGAATTCTTTTGTCCTGTTTCCTTTTGACGTGGCTGGCTGGCAGCACTGAAAGCAAGACAGCCTTGTACCTCCAATGCAGGCATGACCAGCAGGTAGCTTGTTGGCTGTGACCCTCAAAGTACACCAGTGCTTGAGCCCAGAACCAAGTACCTCAGTTCATTATTCACCTTCTTCCACTAACACA
This sequence comes from Rhincodon typus, assembly GCF_021869965.1. Lineage (NCBI taxonomy): Eukaryota > Metazoa > Chordata > Chondrichthyes > Orectolobiformes > Rhincodontidae > Rhincodon > Rhincodon typus. The sequence goes on along the minus strand of NC_063345.1, from coordinate 27,079,669 downwards.
CACAGACCAAAATTGAACTGGCTTTTGACCCCTGTGCTTGCATATTTTTAAAAGGAGAAGATACAAAACATTTCTCTGGCCACGACTGCTGCCTATTTTCACAACATGATCAATCAAGATAACTTCCAAGAGATAACAGTTTAGTTTGTCATGAATTTCTACCCTTCAAGTCCATCCATAAGGCCTTAAGACTATAAGACATAGGATCAAAAATTAGGCCAATCAGCCCATGGAGTCTGCTCTGCCATTCAATCATGGCTGATAAGTTTCTCAACCCCGTTCTCCCTCTCTCTCCCCATAACCCTTGATCCCCTTGACAATCATCCCTTTTGAAACTTCCTTGACACTGTCTCTGGTGGGGCATTCTAGAATTTCTCTCTCTCTCTCTCTTCAGACAACTACTGAATTTATGTCCACAGTTTTCTTTTGTCTGTAGGTGCTTTTCTAAGAAAAACATGTAATTAAAAGTTTGATATAGCCATAAATACAATGGGGTTCCTCCTTTGTTGTAATAAGGTATCCAATATCATTCCCTGCTGAAAACCTCTGCACATTCTTTGTACGCAGTTCAACTTAGGCCTTAATCAAATGGGATCCCCTACATTGTCCACATTGTGCCTGATTGCATTCAAATTGTGTCAGATGTTCCAGAGAACAGCAATGAATGATACCACAGGTTCTCCAATTATTGGTCAAGACCCCTATTGCCACATTAACTTTCAACAATGGAGTGGGATATCCAAGTTTTGGTGCTGGGCAGCTAAGTTATTAATCCTTATAAATGGAAGAGATAATGATAAACATACACTGGTCAAGAACACAGCAAACCAAACAGGGTAATTGTTTGCAGAAAGTAGCTAAAAACCTACAAAATGCGTCCAGTAAAATCTGTAACTGGGATCTCAAATAGAGCAAACTTTATTCCTCAGGCAAATAAGTCACGCCATTGAATAACAAATTGCTTTCAGTTTCTGCAGCAGATCACTTATTAAGGCCAATGAAAATTGGACCACTTATTTCACCAATGACAGGTCATCCTAAATTGTACCAGTTCTTCATCAATTGCCAAATGTGTTACAAATAAATTCTGTGTTAGGATCTAGGAGGAAATAATGCAGGGTTACCACAACTGCTACTATTCAGTGATTCCTAGTACATATGCAGAGGTACAATGTGAGAGTGGTAGATATCCTTTATGGCTAATCAGACATCAGCAAACCGCATCCAAGCTCAGACATGAAGTTGGTCATGTACGTGAGAAAGTGGAGCTCACGAATATCAGAAGCTGTGAACCATATCCCAACAAATTCCAGTGACTCCAACAGATACAAGTAGTAAAAAAGAAAACTGAGGTCATGAATGGAGAAAATAGACAAATGCTACAAGCGATTTTTTTTTTTCATGAGGTTGACATGTTCATAGTCACTACTAAGTTTCTTTTCACTTTAATATTGAAGAATTATGATGGAATTATTGGTTTCTTTGAATTTAGTGTTTGATTTTAGATAAGTTTATTTTATGCTGATTAGCAGGTGGTTCCTCTGATTTACAGAATTGGTTACTTGCTTTGTAAAAACTCAAGTTTAATGCAGCTGTGCGTTGTTTTATATTATACACTTGACAGTCTGCAAAATAACTGCTGTGTTTCACAAAGTCTTCCTCATCTATTTGATGGGATTTATATAGGAAGCTTTGTATAGTTTATTAACAATCTGGTAATCAAAAAGTTGCACAAAAAAACCTTTGATACGGTCCAGTCAAAACAATATCTAAGTGGGCCTTATTAATGTCAGCTTTGCTACCTTTAATGATAAAAGCAAATATTCTGAAACAGCAACATAGTTCTTTGAAAAGCTATTTGTGATGGGGTTGGAAGTCTTATCAAACTCTATCAAAGAAGAAAAAAAGAGTGAAATTCATTTAACAGTTACAAATTTTGATTAATCAACCCAGACCTGATTGTACTCAGTCACAACTCTTGTTCACTAATTAGTAATAATGTTTTTTTTTAAGCTTTTTTTTTACTCACTTATAAGTAAAATTATTTGAAGTCTGTGAAACTCTGGTCTGTGTGGTGACGTCTATAATTGTGATAGAAACTTGGTGAATGAGGTACTATAAATGGGGGGATTGTTAGCTCTTGGATATGAGACATTTTGATGGATAAGAGTGAATAATTGCCTGGTAATGGGAATAAAAGAGATTAAAGTACTAACAGCCCTGAAGCTGTAACAGCATCATAATGCTATAAATCGTTCTTTGAGGTTATACCAATTATAATAAATGACTAAAGGAAGATTGGACTTCAAGAATGATTTTAGTTTCTGGAACAGGTGCATAATTTATGCTGTTTAAAACAAATAGTACCAAATATTCTATCAAAGTAGAAGTCTGTTTCATTGAGTGGAATCTTCTGGGTTTGTCTGAAATATTTAGAAAGATGGGATAGGAGCTTAGAGTCATGGAATCATCGAGTCATACAGCATGGAAACAGATCCTTTAATGCAACTAGTCCATGCGGACCATGTTTCTAAACAAAACTAGTCCTACTTGCCTGCATTTGGCCCATATCCCTCTAAACTTTTCCTATTCATGAACTTATGCAAATATCTTTAAAATGTTGTAAATGTACCCACATCCACCAATTCCACTGGCACTTCATTCCACACATAAACCACTCTCCATGTAAAAATGTTGTCCCTCGTTTCCTCTTCAAATTTTTCTCCTCTCACCTTAAAAATATGCCCCCTAGTTTTAAACACCCCCACCCTAGGTAAAAGACTATTGTCATTCATCTTATCTATGCTCCTCATGATTTTATAAACCTCTATAAGGTCACCTCTCAACCTCCTATGCTGCAGTGAAAGAAGTCCCAGCCTACTTTTATAACTCAGACCCTCCATTCCCGGCCACATCCTGGTAAATCTTTTCTGAACCCTCTCCAGTTTAATAATATCCTTCCTATAGCAAAGCAACCAAAATGGCACACAATATTTCAGAACAGGTTTCACCAATGTCCTGTACAACCTCAACATGAAGTTCCAATTCCTATACTCAAAAGGTCTGAGCATTGAAGGCAAGTGTACTAAATGCCTTCTTAACCACCCTGTCTACCTATAATGCAAATTTCAAAAGAATTACATACCTGAACCCTCTGTTTTACAACACTACTCAGGGCCCTAACATTATTGTTTAAGTCCTGCCCATTTGTATTTCATGAAAATGCAAGACCTCACGTTTATCCGAATTAAAATCCATATGCCACTCCTCAAACAATTGATCCAGATCTCTTAGTAACCTTAGATGATCTTCTTCACTGTCCACCATACCACCAATTTTGTTGTCATCCACAAAATTACTAACCATGCCTATTTTGTTCTCATCTAAATCATTCATATAAATGACAAACAAAGTGGACCCAGTACCGATCCCTACGGTACACTGCTGGTCACAGGCCTCCAGTCTGAAAAACAACCCTCCACCACCACTCTCCATCTCCTAACATCAAGCCAATTCTGTATCCAATTGACAAGCTCACTCTGAATCCCATGTGATCTAACCTTACTAATTAGCCTACCATGCAGAAGCTTAATTGAGTAGGAGGACAAAATTCAGATTCCAGACATCAGGTTAAAGTTTTGATGTTAAATTCTCGGAAACTTTCAGGCAGGTGTGCCTTCCTGTTCATAGTAGTCAGGAGCCTCTTTTGCATTCATTAGCATCCCATAAATACTCATTAGGAAACCAACCTGCTGAAATTATATCCAATTATATAATTTTGTTAGATAAAAGCAAGAAAAGCTTGTGGTCATAAAGCTGGCTGTATATTATGAGGTTGTACCTCACTGGGCATAGATATTTTCATAAAAATATAGAAAATGTGAGCAAGTGCAGGAGATTCAGCATATTAAGCCTGTTCTACCATTTAATGTAATCATGGCTGATTCTCTACCTCAATACCATACTCCTGCTTTTTCCCCAAACTCCTTGATGCCTTTAGTGTTTAGAAATCTTATGTATTTCTTATTTAAGTATATGGCAAACATTGTATTAACCGGCATCTATGGAACCAGAAGTGCGCCGGTTGATCACTTGTTCCGACTCACATAAGCAATGTAAAAACATGCAGTAAGTAATAGAAACATAATGCAGCAGGTATACACATCACTGTTATATTGTGGTTACAGCATAAATCACTTAAATAATAATGCAACTTTGCCTTAAATAAAACTTACTGGCAGAGAGCCTTCTCATTCATGCCCTCAACTGACGACTTGGACAATACAGAGACCATGATGATCGAGTAAACTTGCAGTATTTCAGGTGTATACTTTTTGATGGTCTATGGAAAGGATTGTTTCATAAGGTGCTGGATAAAACAAAGTTTGCAGTATTCAGTTGTAAGTCAATCTTGGGTGAGGTTCCCCAAGCTGCGACGTTTCCAGATGGGATACACCGAACTTTCATGCTCATGGGTGAGAAGGGATGAACTATCTCTGTTTCTTTATTCACCCACCCATTCAGCTGGCCTCAATAAGGTTAATTTCGAGAGGATCCCCTCCCATGTGGATACTTGTCTCCTAGACTGAATGGATTTATGTTTTAAGGGAGTTTTGTTGAGTTAACCAGGTCTTGTTGACTTAACACAAGAGTATGTTTGTTAGTCAGCAAACATGAAATGAAGTAATGGGCTGAATCTTACATATTTGGCTGGCAATTTTGTCAAGTTTCATGGAGGGTTTCTCTCCGTGGGACCTAGCAAATTTTCTCACCCCATCTTGTGAAACCTGCCTCATGAACTACCTACCACTTCCCCCTTATTCAATTCTAGCCCCATCCTACCACTCACTGTACCTGAAACAACATCCACTACTGGGACATCCTAAATGGGCCATATCCCTTGTGCAGGCACCATCTTTAGAAGGGTGTTTTGCACCCAGACAAATATTACTAGTTGGTGACAGCCCTGCTAATTCCTGACATTTGCCCCAGATACAGCAGGTGAGGGAAATTTGGCAACCCACTTACAGGCAAGGACCAAGATGTCCTGTTGGATAGGGTGGTACAGCAGTGGACATCTTCTTTCCCAGGACCAGCAAAGGAGGCCATGACATTAGACAATGCCAGCCTGGTCGGAGATTGCCACCTTATCAGTGCAGACTCAGCTGTCTGGAGGAATGCGTGGCAATGTATCAAGAGAATGACCTTCTCAACTCCACCAGTGCCAGTGAAACCATCTTGTCTCCGATATGTCACAAATCACTTTATCTCTGCCACTGTACTCACTTTCCACCAAGGCTCATGCTCTACCATTCTCACCATTGTCATCAACATCTTCACTCACTCATTCACACCCAGCCGAATCCCAACACGACTAAGAAGTCTGCATCTCTAATGCTGTTACAGTTTAAGCAAAGAAACGCCTTGGTTACAGACAACACATGCTACTGAACAAATGTGTACTCACCAGAGCTTCCAGATCTACATTGTAAGAGGATTTGAGCATGGGAACAAGGATGTCTTGATTGCAGTGTACAAAGCCTTGGCAAGACTAGGCCTGAAGTATTGAGAGCAATTTTAATCCATTTGTTTACCATGGACTCGGAGAACCAAGGTGTGTGAGCTGTCAGATTTGAGCTTTTGCTGGGTTCTCTGAGGTATAAGGGGCTATCACTTGCATGCAAGTGGTACTCTGAGCTCCATGGCTTCATCCAGGGATTTCACTTCTTCAATGTCCAGTTCATGTGTGATCACAAGCCACAATTCCTACAGGTCTTTTTCAGCTATCCTGGATGCTGCCAGGCGCTTACATTCTGCTGAACTGAGTGCCGTGAAAGTTTGTTGCCCTGCTAATCTCTGGGACTGTCTCATAGATGATGGGGTACCCCAAAGGCATGGCTAATGATTCCATGGCATTACACCTAGGCTGACACTACAACATTGCTCATGCATCCACTAGGGCAATCATTGAACAGAAAATTGGTCTTCCAAAAGATGTGCTTCCTTTGCCTGGACCACTCAGGAGGAGCACTCTAGTATTTTGCTTTGTCCTGCACAACCTGCTCAACAATGGTGTGACAACTTAGCAGAGGGGGAGATGGACCAGCCAGATGAGGAAGGAGTGGAGTTTATTAGAGATGCTAAGGAGGGCAAAGCTGATGGTGCTGCTCCTGAAGAAGCCAGGCTGGCAGTGAGATCTGGTAGACAAGCCTGAGAGAGCTTAATTACAGTTAGTTTTGAGACTAAATGATTTTACACTAACAAACGTAGACACTCAGAGCTAAGAGCCAAGAGGGCTGGGAGGCAATCCTGTCCTGAAGAAAATGTTTTATTTCTAACTTTTAGAGTTTTTGTTCTACTATTTAGCAATCAATGAAAGTTATTTTGTTAGCTTTGCTCCATTCACCTTCTGCTAAGTTTCTGCACCAGAGATTCAGTCTGGAATTATGATGAACTACAGAGGGTCTGTGCACACATTAAACATCAGTGAGCAAGCGACATTCATTTATCACAGATCTGGCTTCAGGTCATGCTTTCCCCTTAAGCACAACAGAGATTCACTGATTGCCCTAGTGGATGCATGAGCAATGTTGTAGTGTCAGCCTAGGTGTAATGCCATGGAATCATTAGCCATGCCTTTGGGGTACCCCATCATATATGAGACAGTCCCAGAGATTAGCAGGGCAACAAACTTTCACGGCACTCAGTTCAGCAGAATGTAAGCGCATGGCAGCATCCAGGATAGCTGAAAAAGACCTGTAGGAATTGTTGTGCTTAAGGGGGAAGCTCCACATGACACTGAGATTCCACAGAGTTGGTTATAAAAGAAAACCAACCTCCACCAGACGTTCCCCTGTTTGTCTTTGCATCTCCATCAACTGATTAATGGCTGATTCCAGAAGATTATCATCTGCAGCAGGTAGTAGGAACTGCAGATGCTGGAAAATCTGAGATAATAAGCCGGATGAACACAACTCTAGCCCGAAACGTCAGCCTTCCTGCTCCTATGATGCTGCTTGGCCTGTTGTGTTCATCCAGCTCTACACCTTGTTAGCTGCAGCAGGTGTCTGTTTTCCAGCAGTTTTCCAAGTATCAGAGACCTCATCCCTCATATCATCGGGCCTATGGTATTGTTGTGCTCACCAGAATGTGACCCAAAACCTGGTGTAGATACATTACCAATCGAGGCAAATGTCTCTGTGAGGGTGGAGATTAAGGAGTAAAGCCTTGAAAGTGCTTATAAATGTTCCTCTGCAAACATGGAGTTCAAAGTGGTGCTAGAAATGCGTCTGGACAATAGCAATCTTCTTTCCTGTTTCCTTGAGTGGAAATGGATGCAGAGACCATATAGGAAACATAGGGATTTGTTCATATCATGAGCTGCCACCCACATCCAAGATGTTTTTAAAGGTAATGCTGAATCATGTGTAGTTAGGGGTAGTTTTTTCAGAGGCATCATTATGAGATGGGTATAATTATCCAAGCTCCCATTCAACAGAGCCAGGGTCACTTTCTCTGCCTGTTAGCACTGCTGCCTGCTCCATGAAGGTCCCAGAAGCCTTATGTCAGGCATTAATAACTCCATTCCCCCCCACCTACAGAAATAAAGCCAAGTCTGGGCACATTCACGCTTAGTATGTCAATCATTCTCCTGCAGACTCAGAAACAGTAAGAAATGTTAGCATGAGTACATAAGCACTTTCTCTGCATTCATAGAAACAGATAGAGATGTCAATCTCCAGAGCTTAGATTGTAATTTTTTTGTGATAGGAGTATAAGATTGTGGTACCATGCATCTGAGGAGTTAAAGATTCTGAATGAGGGGAACCTCTGTTTTATCAAAGAGATAGAGTTGGTGAAAACCGGTAAAGCATTGTATGATGTGTGTGACTAAGACATGCCTGAGGTGTTCTGACTGAAGCCATCTTTTGTCGGTTTGGCATTGTCCTACGCAACTCTTTGGTTAAAAACATTATTAGATATACAAGTTCTCAGAGTTATGATGAAAGATCAGTGAGTTGATGGAAGCTGAGCTGTTGAGTGTTGTAGCTGCTTTTATGTTTTAAGTGTGAACCCTGGCAGATGTGGGAGAGCCAGTATCACAGTTGGTACTTTTACTTAATTGAGACATATTCAATGTTTGTGAGGTATCTGATGGGGCTGTCTGGCATTTAATCTTATTTATAATAGTCCTGTACAATGGTAACTTACAATGCTTCATGCCCCTAAGAATGAGAGTTAACATTGAGTAGACTGTGGCACTTGACCTGGTGGAGTGCATCTGATCATTCATCCTGGAGGCAAATATGCCTGAGACTCCCATTGGTGCTGACCTCTGCAGCAACCTTTGTACAGGTTGGATATGTCAGTTGGGGCGATCCCCCTGTTGTCATCCCATGGAAACAGAATATCTATTCTCTCCCATATGGTCTGCAGAATGTCTAAGGAGGTGCCTCTGAAGCATGGAGATAATCTCTGTCTGGTCCTAGACATCTTCAGAGGTGGGTGGGTGCAACTAATAGAGGCTTAGTGATGCTCCTGGGTTTGCAGAGAATAAGGTGTTGATCCGCCGCCTTTCAATTGTAGTGCCACGAAGTTGGAACCTGTGAAGGCCCAACAGCTTTCAGAACATTTTGCCTGGCACTCCTGTAAGCATTGGCATTCTACTTGGCATGTATGTGCAATAGGATAATGCAAAATAGGAGCAAATTACTGCCGATGCTGGAATCTGTACTGAAAACAACAAATGTTGGAGATCACAAGGGGTCAGGCAGCATCATAGCTCTGATGAAGAGTCATCTAGATTCAAAATGTTAGCTTGCTCTCTCTCCATGGATAATGCCTGACACGCTGTGATCTCCAGCATTTGTTGTTTTCAAGCTAATGAGAAATAATTGTGCAAGACAGCCCAACACATCCAGAGCAGAAATATCTGCCACCTTTAGGCCCAACACCATACTCAATCTTTAATAAACAAGATTACAAGATGATGATTCCATCCATTTAAAAATATAAAGGTCACAAACCTTGGACCATGCAAAGCTACAAATACATCAAATTACAGTAAAGCTCATTGGAATAAACACTCAAACCACAGCCACACATTATTAATTATGAGCATGCTATGGCATACTTACTGATTCTTTAGAGCTGTGGCTTTGTTCATAGAAAGGACTTAATACTTCCCAAACTCATTTACGCATATTCTCATAGTGGCATCATTTTTAAAACAGAAAACACACTTGCCAAAGCTACAAAATGCCACATGTTGGCATATTCGAAAATGCAATGTAATTCTATATCTGAAAGGTAAGAATCAACAGACTGCGGATAATGAATCAAGTTTGAGAAGATGCAGATTAATATTTATACTCCATACTAGCCAGGTACTCAATCTGGATGTTGATGTTCAATACTTTGTTTTATCCACTTTTCTTTCCTTGCCTGCTTTGATGGCACTGACACTTGGTCAGCATCAAATCTGTTGATTCCCTTAAGATGTCGTACCCATTTTTAAATAAATAAACCAGATGGCAATTTAATATAATACAAACTCCAACTGTGCTGAGTACGACAGGTGAGATCAAACCAGTCTTCAGCCAACATACACTCTTGGATCTAACAATCTGGAGTGGACGTTGATGATTTCAATATACTCATAAACGCAGATTTCTAATGTAAACTAATAGCTTTCCTCCAACTGCTGTCCTGCTTTATATCCATCCCAGTTGACATCCACCAACTTAGCAGCTATCAAGAATCATGGCATGGGCTTTCTGGTCCTATGATTTGGCAAATTAACTTTGTCTTTGGTAATGTTTACCTACAAAACTTTGAACAACAAATTGATTAAGTAACAGCAGCTGGGGAAAACCATCAGTTTATCCTACATATCGGTATTAATTGGCATATTGAAATCACAGAGGTTTTATTTTTAACTTCTCTAAACCTAAAAATATTGCTGTTGGTTCCCACTAACTGTTTGTTACAAGTTAAATTTTTAATTATCCTTTTCAAATTAGTGAATCTATTTTTAGCATCAGAGTGATAGTCAGGCTACAGAGTCTCTGCAGAAGAAGAGAAAAGGGAGGGAATTGCTTATGTCGACAAGTATGTAGTTTAACAGAGCATTTATAAGCTAATTATTATTTTCTGTGAGACAGAAAGCTAGCTACGCTCAACAACCAAGAATATATGATGTGTCACTGAGTCTACTTACTTGTTCTTTTACAGTCCAATAAATCTGCCATTCCATTCTCCCAGTATCTCCATCGCCATCACATCTGTTCTGATGATACTCTCTTTCCAATGTTCCTTCTTTTCTTTTCCTCAAAGCAGGATTTGTCCCGACATGCCTATCACTTTCATCCTACCCCTCCCAGCACATCAGTATGTTCCTCTTATCTTCACTTTCCACTCCACCATCTTCAGTATTCAAAGTATCATTCTTTGCTACTACATGCGCGATGCCACCACCAAACACATCTTCCCCTCACCCGCCCATCAACATTCTGAAGAAACCGTTCCCTCCACAACAACCTGGTCCACTCCTCAAACAGCCCCAACTCCTCATCCGTCTCCAAGGATGCCAGCCTATGCAACCACAGGAGGTATAACACAGAGGTAAACATTTCATTTAGGTGAAGTAGCAATTCACATGTATTTATTTTAGTCCAACCTGCTGTATTTCACTGTTCACAATGTGATCTCCTTGACATCACGGACAGAAAAGTCAGAATGGATGACTACTCATCAGAACATATCCGCTTAGTCTGTAAGCACGTTGCTAACCTTCTTGTCACTTTCCGTTTCATTACAATATCTTGCCCACATGCTGACATATCTATTCTTTGCCCATAAAGGAGTCTTTTACAGGATAGCAATTGGTAACTCGTAGAGTTACACAGAGGTCAATATTGGGACCACGACTATTCATGTTATACATTAATGGTGTAAACAAAGGAACTGAGGGAATTGTTGCTAAGTTTTCAGGTGACACACAAATAGGCGGAGGGGCAGGTAGTGTTGAGAAAATGGGGATGCTGCAGAAGGACTTAGACAGTCTAGGAGAGTGGGCAAAGAAGTGGTAGATTGAATACAACGTGAGAAAGTATAAGGTGGGACTGGTAGAGTAGACTACTTAATAAATGGGAAAATCTTCGAAAATCTGAAGCAAAAAGGGACTTAGGAGTTCTAGTTCATGGTTCTCTTGAGGTAAATATGCAGGGTTCTGTTGGCAGTTACGAAGGCAAAAGTAATGTTAGCATTCATTTCAAGAGGGCTAGAATACAAGACCAGGGATGTACTGCTGGAGCTCTATAAGGCTCTGGTTGGACCGTATTTTGAATATTGTGAGCAATTTTGAGCCATGTATCTAAGGCAGGATGTGCTAGTCTTGGAGACAGTCCAGAGGAGGTTCGCAAGAATGATCCCAGGGTTGAAGGTCTTGTCATAGGAGGAGTGGTTGAGGACTCTAGGTCTGTACATAATGGAGTTTAGAAAGATAAGGGAGGATCTGATTGAAACTTACAGAATACTGAGAGGCCTGGATAGAGTGGATGTGGAGAAAATGTTTCCACTGGTAAGAGAGACTAGGACCTAGGGCACAGCCTCAGAGTGAAGAAATGACCCTTTAGAGCTGAGATGAGGAAGAATTTCTTAATCCTGGGGTGGTGAATCTGTGGAACTCCGTGCTGCAGAGTGCTGTGGAGGCGAAGTCTTTGAGTGTCTTTAAGACAGAGATAGATAAGTTCTTGATTGATAAAGGGATCAAGGGTTACAGGGAGAAGGGAGGAGAATGGGGGTCAGAAACATTACAGCTATAATTGAATAATGGAGCAGACTTGATGAGCTGAATGCTGACCAGCCAGTGATGCCCACAAGTGAATAATTAAAAAAAACTTCTGGTCCTATGGTCACTGTAGCAATCTATTAAAGTCCAGTGCACGCTGGAGGAGCAGCCTCTTACTTTCTCATGAGGCACTTTAAGCCAATGAGAAGTTCAACAACTTCAGACCATGAACCCTGTTCTTCCATTTTGAAGCTTTTTTTTCCCCTAATGTCAAATTTCACCTGGTTTTTGTGTTTTTTTTAAATAAGGTCAGGTCTATATTTGTAAGCAAACATTAAAGGCAACATAGTGGCTTAGTAGTTAGCACTGCTGCTTCACAGTAGCAAGGACTCAGGTTCAATTCCAGCCTTTTGCCCATCGTCCAAAGACTTGCAGGTTGAGTGGATTGGCCATACTAAATTGTCCAGGGATATACAGGCTGGGTGAATTATCCACAGGAGATGCACGGTTACTCCCATAGGGCATGGGGGTGAGTCTGGGTGGGATGCTCTTTTGTGGGTTGGTGTGGACTTCATGGCCTGAAAGGCCTGCTTCCACACTTAGGGATTCTATGATTAACAGGCTTTATTAAACATTATTTCTAACAATTTACATGGATGATAAGAGAGAATATCTTCTCACACCCTACTGACTCAGGCTCCAGTTCCATGTGATCTGATGTCGCAATGACAGAACGCTTTACATATATGTTATTCTTAAAATAAATGTACAATTATACTTTCTGTTTACATTTTCCATCCCCTTACTTTAACTGTTATTATTAACCATGATCATTTAACTCTTTACTCCCACTCCCTCATTGGTCTCTTTTGCTTGTAGCATTCATTTTCAACAGTGTTCTCAGCTTCCTTGGAGGATGAATGTGTTCCTTTATCATTGCATAGGAACATAAGCACAGAGGTACAGCCCAACATCAGCTCCTTACATACACTAACACTTCTGCAACTCCAATAGTAAGTAGAAGTGAATTGTCATTGATAAGAAAAATGTCTTCAGGACCAAGACCTACAAGAAGTTCCTGTGTAGCACTGTGTTCTGCAGCCTGGATGATAAGTTGATTTACTTCCTTATGTACCTATAAGCCTTCTTCCAGAAGATCATCCTCACTCTGCAAGTGATCTCAGTCACTAAAAACCGTTTGTTCCCTTATGGTAACCTTGAGGTTAAATAAAAATGGTTTGTGCTCTGTCTTAAGATTATGTTGTAAAACACAAGATCCTCACTTATCAATGATAACAGTATAAAACCTGCAAAAGAAATATTTTCCTTCATCAGTATATCTCTTTGTTGTGTAAAATGTGTGAGAATACCAGCTACCCCTGCACAGGACTTTTGTAAATCTTCTCTAATCCTTTTCTTCCAGTCTCCAAGGCTTATATTGCTTTGTGTGACTGTTAAGCTTTTAGATCAGCAGACTCTTAAGTAGTTAGACTGCTCCACATCTTTAAATTTGATCTGTTTACATTGATTTTGATGCTTAAATTTAAGCTTTGCCTAGGTATTCTACATCTCTAGAATTTGTATATTTTGGTCCTCTAGGTGTTTACTGAAAAAAATCTCAAGCATTTCCATAGCTTGCTGATGAGACTCCATTGCAACTTCAAACTGACATTTATGCACATCAACAATGCCTGAACCTTAAATATTGGCCTGTTTGGAATTCAGCATATCTTTTTCCCCGGTTAGCTATTTTTTTGATGCAGTTGTTGAACTACCCCTTGTTGGGCTGTTTCTGAGGATTAAAGCTTTTCTCTGAAAATGTCAAGTTTAAAACGATCTCGGAGCTAGCAAGAACTGCAGATACTGGAGTCAGAGTCAACACTGTGGAGCTGGAGGAACACAGGTCAGGCAGCATCAGAGGGGCAGGAAAGTTGACAGTCCCGCAAGTCCCGACCCGAAATGTTGGCTTTCTTACTCCCCTGATGCTGCCTGACCTGCTGTGTTCCTCCAGCTCCAGACTGTGTTGACCCAAGTTTAAAATGATGTTCTCTGATCATGATCGTAATAATGTGTTGCATACAGGTAGCTTCTGCCAATGCAGGTGGGGTATCTTTCACATTGCCTGAAGCTTCAATGTCTGTGAATCAGCATTAGCACTTGAAGACACCTTTCCTGGATGGCTGAAGACCTCTTTCAAATTTTATATTCCAAGACATCTCAGATTTGGTGATCACTTTGTTGGCTGTCAGATTTTCAAACTTCTCTTGTGCTCATTTATGATTGAACTAGTACAGGTCTTCTACCTGCTTCCCTATAGTAATCTGGCCTTCAACACAGGGAGGAATTTATATTTAACTGTGTTTACAGTTGCTGTTTTGTGGATTCTTTGAAATGAGTAGACAGGTTTACATCATTTAAGCTCTTCAACAAAAGGTGAGTCTCCTAAAAGGATACAGTAGGGACATTATAATTATGGACGGCAGGATCCAAGAATACAGGAAGGTCTAGGGCCTCTGTCTTCATTAAACTAGCAACATGTATGTTTATAATATTTTATTATTATTTGGGAACTTGGGTTCTAAAATAGATGTAAATGGACTTTTGCTCTTCAGTTCTGTAAAGGTAATTCTTTTGTGAGTTAGAAACTAACTATTTTAGCAGTAGGTCAATACAGCATTTCCAAGAAGTTATGTGACTAAAGCTAAACAACTAGCTGAGGTACTTTGTGAGATAGTTGCTGAAATTTATACAATGATGAACTTTATGATGTACAAAAACAGAGGATGGAATCAGATTCAGTTCAGAAGAAAAGATCCAGACCAGTAGACATAATATTTAGCAGCAGTCGAAGTGAGAAAGAGTCAAAGTGTTAAATGGTCAGAACTGGTCAGGGAAAGACAGAGAGAATCACATCTGGTGAATGTGCAGCAAGTTGCCAGAACAAAACACTTACAACCCTTTTGGCTGAATAAGGAATTGAAGAACAAAGAAAGGAGTCAATTACTCAGCATTTAGAGTTAAAAGGAAGGAAACATGTCACACTAGAATTAATCAAATGCCACTTAAAAAAATAGTTAGGATTAGAGAATTAGAGAAAGCAGTGGAAATGGAAGAAATAGTTAGAGAACAAAATAAGAGAGAATAAAGAAAAATAAAGAGAAATGGAAAGGATAGAGATTGAAAAGAAGAATAGAAAGGGAAGAGAAAGAAAGGAAAACAGAACAGCAAATAGGAATGCTTGGAAAGAAAAGTGAAGAAAAACAAAAACAAGTGCCAGAAATGAATCATTTTAGCAATAGGTCAAAACAGTATTTTGAAGAAGTCATGTGAATGAAGCTAAAAAAGGAGCTAAGCTACTTGGTGATATTGTTGCTGAACCATTTCCGAAGATGAGCTTTTACTTTCTTTATGAACAGAGACCAGAAGCAGGTTCAGTTCAGAAGAAATGATCCCGAACAGCAGGCATGCTGTTTAGTAGCAGCAAGGAAGTTAAAATCAGAGAAAAGCCAATGTGTTAATCTGGGCCGTGTCTCTCTCAGAGAGACAGAGAGAATCGCATCTGTTGAATGTGCAACAAGTTACCAAAACAAGAAATTAAAGAGCAAAGGTAGGAGTCAATTATTCAACATTTCAAGTTAAAAGGAAGGAAACATAAAATTGGCATGACACCACTAGCATTAACCAAGACTCAGTTAAAAATGAGAAAAAACTTTAATTACAGGAATTAGAGATAAAACAGGAAATGGAAGAGGTAGAGAAATAAACATAAAATAAAAATAAGACAAATAAGAATGAATAAAGAAAAATCAACAGAAATGGAACATAAGAGAATGAAAAGAGCAATAGAAAGGGGGAATGAAATAAAGAACAAGAGAGCTGCAAGTAAAAAAAATTGAATTCAAAGAGAAGAGAACTCATCCCTCACACCCACTCCCCGCAATAACAACCAAAACAGAATCCCCCTCGTCCTCACGTACCACCCCACCAACCTCCGGATCCAACACATCATCCTCCGACACTTCCGCCATCTGCAATCCGACACCACCACCAAAGACATCTTTCCCTCCCCACCCTTATCTGCTTTCCGGAGGGACAACTCTCTCCGTGACTCTCTTGTCCGCTCCACACTCCCCTCCAGCTCCACCACACCCGGCACTTTTCCCTGCAACCGCAGGAAGTGTTACACCTGCCCCTATACCTCCCCCCTCACTCCCATCCCAGGCCCCAAGAAGACTTTCCACATCAAGCAGATGTTCACCTGCACATCTGCCAATGTGGTATACTGCATCCGCTGTACCCAGTGTGGCTTCCTCTACATCGGGGAAACCAAGCGGAGGCTCGGGGACCGCTTTGCAGAACACCTACGCTCGGTTCGCAATAAACAACTGCACCTCCCAGTCGCGAACCATTTCAACTCCCCCTCCCATTCCTCAGACGACATGTCCATCCTGGGCCTCCTGCAGTGCCACAACGATGCCACCCGAAGGTTGCAGGAACAGCAACTCATATTCCGCTTGGGAACCCTGCAGCCCAATGGTATCAATGTGGACTTCACAAGCTTCAAAATCTCCCCTCCCCCTACCACATCCCAAAACCAGCCCAGCTCGTCCCTGCCTCCCTAACCTGTCCTTCCTCCCACCTATCCCCTCCTCCCACCTCAAGCCCCACCCCCATCTCCTACCTACTAAGCTCATCCCGCCCCCTTGACCTGTCCGTCCTCCCTGGACTGACCTATCCCCTCCCTACCTCCCCACCTACACTCACCTTTACTGGCTCCATCCCCGCCTCTTTGACCTGTCTGTCTCCTCTCCACCTATCTTCTCCTCTATCCATCTTCTATCCGCCTCCCCCTCTCTCCCTATTTATTTCAGAACCCCCTTCCCCTCCCCCATTTCTGAAGAAGGGTCTAGGCCCGAAACATCAGCCTTCCTGCTCCTCTGATGCTGCTTGACCTGCTGTGTTCATCCAGCTCTACACCTTGTTATCTCAGATTCTCCAGCATCTGCAGTTCCTACTATCTCCAAAGAGAAAGAAGAACAACAATACGAGAGATGTGGAACTAAAAATGCTTGATGTTCAAAAAGAACATGTTTTGTGAGTAGTGTGTTATTAAGTATCAATATCTCCCTAAAATTGTGATCTTCACCTAGTACTTAAATACTTTTAAACTGGGCTAAGGATTGAAATAAAGTAAAAGAAAGTACTATATGTTTTATAAAACTAAGACTTTTCGTCATTTGTATAAATGTTTGGATTTGAATGTAGGAAGTATGGTTAGTAAGTTTGGAAATGACACCAAAATTGGTGGTGTGGTGGACGGTGAAGGTGGTTATCTCAGAGTACAATAGACTTTGATCATATGGACCAAAGGGCAGATGGAGTTTAGTTTAGATAAATGTGAGGTGTTACACTTTGGTAAGGAAAATCAGGGCAGGACTTATACAGTTAATGGTACACCCGTGGGGATGTTGCCAAACATTGAGACCTAGGGGTTCAGGTTCATAGTTCCTTAAAAGTGGAGACACAGGTAGACAGGGTGGTGAAGAAGGCTTGCCTTCAATGATCAGTGCATTGAATATAAGAGTTGGGACATCATGTTGCAGCTGTACAGAACATTGGTGAGACTGCTTTTAGAATATTGTGTTTAATTCTGGTCTCCCTGCTACAGGAAAGATGTTGTTAAACTTGAAAGGTTTCAGAAAAGATTTACAAGGATGATGCCAGGATTGGAGATTTTGAGTTACAGGGAGAGGCTGAACAGGCTGGGGCTTTTTTCCCTGGAGCATTGAAGGCTGAGGAGTGACCTTATAGAGGTGTATAAAATCGTGAGGGATATGGATAGGGTGAATAGCCAAGGTCTTTTTCCCAGGATAGGGGAATCAAAACCTAGAGGGCATAGGTTTAAAGGTGAAAGGGGAAAGATTTAAAAGGGGCCTGAGGGGCACCTTTTTCACACAGAAGGCGGTACGTGTATGGAACGAGCTCTCAGAGGAGGTGTTTGAGGTGGATACAATTACAACATTTAAAAGGCATCTGAATGGGTACATGAATAGGAAGGGATTAGAGCTATATGGGCCAAATGGTCTTATGGTAATCGAAGGGCTTGTTTCCATGCTGTATATCTCTATGACTCCATGACTCTATATGCCCCCGGTTTTGAACTCACCTACCCTAGGGAAGACTGTTAATATTCACTTTATCTACGCCCCTCATGATTTTATAAACTTCCATAATGTCACCCCTCATTCCCCTACACTCAAGTGAAAAGTCCCAGTCTTTCCAGCCTATCTTTACATCCCAAACCCTCCATTCCCAGCCACGTCCTGGTAAATCTTTTCTGAACCCTCTCTAGTTTAATAATATCCTTCCTATAACAGGGCAACCAGAAATGCGCACAGCACTCCAGAAGATGCCTCACCAATGTGCTGTACAACCTCAACATGACATCCCAACTCCTATACTCAAACATCTGAGCAATGAAGGCAAGCTTGCTAAATGCCTTCTTAACCACCCTGTCTACCTGTGACACAAATTTCAAAGAATTATGTACGTGAACCCCTAGGTCTCTCTGTTCTATGACACTACCCAGGACCCTATCATTAATTGTATAAGTCCTGTCTTTGTTTGTATTACCAAAATACGTGTGTAATTGCATCTCTGAACAGGTTGATTAGAAAAATAGGGTAAAAGCTGCTGCTGACTGACAACGTTGCAATCCTATACTAGGGAAATAGAACACCTGAGCGAACTAGGATCTGTCATTCACAAATGCAGTACTGTAGGCCTCAGGACAAAAGTGGACAGGAAGAGAGAGGTCAGGATTCCACAGAAAGCGAGCAGCTCTCTTGGCAGACCTTTAATGGAAGGTGAGCAGATTGCTAGGGAGTTAAATTCCCAGAGTCTGGCCCTGAGGCTCTAGCAGCAATGTTCCCTGGCATTTAAAGGCCTCACCTTTGTGATCAAAGTCAGAGGATACATCTTCATGTGTCGTCTCCAAGCTACTACACCACCACTCTTTCAAGGTGCCCATTGCACCATACTTCCATCTCTCGCACAGCAACACTCCCTAGCACACAGGTCTCTCTTTCTGAACAGCCAATTCATGTTCACACACTTTCCACTGACACCAGGCTCACATCTCTCTCTCATTGACTCCACCTATTTCCAGCTATTCAGCTGCAGCAGATATAATACTCAAATACAATGTAGCACGGTTACTGACATTCGTCTCTCTTTCCTGCAGAACAAACTGGCACATGACAGAAGGGGACAGCAGAGAATTGGCATGGGCCAGGCATGCTCTCATTCACTGACCCCAATGAATGAAATATGCTCTGAAACATGGATCTGAGGTTGATGGAGCCTATTGAATCCAGCGTCACTGAGATATTTCTTTATTACACTAGATTTGACACATTTCTTGAGCAGCACCATCCTTCATCTGCCATGAAGAACAAATTGCAGATGGTACAAGTATAGACATCTTTCCTTCCTCCCTACCACCTCTGTCTCAACCCAATCCTCCTCTCTGATTTTCTGCTGTCAGCCACTGAGATGATGTCGCTTTCCTAGCCTCAGCACACCCAGGAGGAAGAAAAAGAGTGACACTCCACTAGAAAACCCTGTGACCAGATCTGACAACCCCAGCCGCCCTGTCAGGTACTGCCACTGCATATACAGCAGAGGCCAGCATGGAGTGGAGATCCAAAAGAGATGAGTGCCTGCAGCCCAAACCAGAAGGAAGGGATGACATGTATATAGCTTATTGCGGGATTCATTCATATTTTAATGTTTCTGTTTCTGTACCAGATGAAGGCTTTAATTATCGATCAGAGAAGGCAATCCACTCTATTTACTGAATTGGTTAAGGTTCTTATTCCATTATTATTTTAGGTTACATCAAGTAGTTTATCTGGTTCAGGTATAACTTAATACAGTTCTTATTTGTCTCTGGTCTAAGTTTAAACTACCACTTTAATTCAAAAAAATCTTGACTTACCAACAAATCACCTATCTGCTTATATAACTAGTGCCTGTTCTAGGGTCTTGATGTCTCACATTCCCTCTCTCAAACCACTCCTTGTTTTGTAAAGCACCAGAACAGCACTTCTTCCTGCACTGCACCAAATTCAGTTACTCACCTAATTCATTGATTTACATGTGTTGTAGAAACAGAACTCTATTGGCTTTGTGCTTCTTACTAACATTTCCCTTGAATTAAATCTCATAGAAGCATTTAACTACTTCTTCCATCCCTAAGTTGTACACTCAGGTCATAAGTTGAAAATCTATTACCATACCAAAGCATTTTCCTTCATTCTTTGGATGCTATACTTTTAGCAATACTGTTCTCATATGCCATCTAGTGGAAAAATGTTATTATTACAAATCTGGATTATAAATAGTATGCAGTGTAACCAGAATTTGTTTCAGTTTTCACAAATGAAGGATTAAATAAATGGAATGTGGGATCCACACAGCACTAAATGTTCATGTATTCCTTGTAATAAATGTGGAATTCAATATTTCATTATGATAAGCCTCAAGTATGGCACCATGAAATACTATTTATTTGGGGTGATAAGACAGTGTGGAGCTGAAGGAACACAGCAGGCCAGGCAGAATCAGAGGAGCAGGAAAGTTAACGTTTCGGGTTGGACCCTTCTTCAGAAGACTATTTCCCTGTCATTTTCCAAAGTCAGAATTCAGATTTTGAGTCTGATGGTCCCACTAGGTTTTCAGTCCAGTTGAGGTCTTACGTAAACTTAAGGGTTGGAGGCCAGAGCAAATTTTGTTCAAGACTGGTTATGCAATCACAGATACAGCCGTGCTGGTATCAACCTCCTTTAGAACCAGGTAATCATTTAACGTGACGCTTATTTTGTCTAGTTCTAATTTAGGTGTTACTAAGCAATTTAACTGTTTGAAGCCAGATGTAGGTGTGCTTCTTCTGGATATTGTTCAGTGAGTTATCTTATTGAGATGGGTATTTCCTAAAGTCAGATGGCATTCAGCATATAAAGACTGCTCTATGCCATCAATCGTCCAATGTTCTGGCAGAATGAGCAGTCCAAACTTTGAAGGCAGGCTTAAAGAAAAAACCTACAGATTCACTCGATACCAAACTTCCAGGTTCCTATTTGATCATCAGATCACCCCTTGTGCAACTACAGGGATAGCTCCAGCAGAGTTGCTAATGGGGAGAAGACTCTGCACCAGGTCAAATCTGATCTTCCCGGGCCTGGGACGGGGGTCAGGTGTTGTGGGGAGATGGGGGGAGATGTGGTGAAATGGTGTCAGGAACGCCAATGCCCGACACAAGAGTGAGTGAGAGACTCAGTTTACTTCAAAGGACGAAATTTAGTGCTGAAACCATGGAAATGGCCCTGCATCCCTGTAAGAGGCATGGTCAATGCGAGGTCAGGTCCCATGACGTACAAAGTTCAGGTAGGTGAGGCAGTCCTGAACAAGCACATGGACAACATGAAAGCTGCAAACAGGGCAAGAGCAAATCATACGTGGCCTCTCAGAACAACTGGAAAGGTTATTCGAACCCATGGATTCTCCTCCTCCATCTAGTGTCAAAGAAACCCCAGAGTCTGAGATGGACACCGTGGATGTTGCAGCCTCAACACCTCTACTGCCTGAAGAAGAGGATGAATTTCTTCCAAGACACTCCAGGCATAAGAGGCAGGCTACACTCCTGTACATTCCATCCATAACACAGGCTGAGTCAGAGTAACTGGACCCGGTGCAAAGATGCTCCAGGACAGGTTAAAAGAGGAAGAACAGACCTACATCCCTGCACTTCGACGGGGCGTGATATAGTGGTTACAACAAGGTCAGCCAGGTGGATCTCACAGAATATAAGTTCTTTTTTTGTGGCTGTTAACCTGGTCCAATCAGGGAGCCCTGGCTGACAGATATAAAAGGGAGTGTCTACAAATAAAAGGGTGACTTGGTGATGGGATACCTACTTCTGAGGAGTTGTTGTGACTTAGGCCCTGCCTTGCGACTGTGTAAAAAAAATAAACAGGAGTGTCAGGGGTTCTGTTCACTCTGCAAGCTTGCTCTGAGGAAGCCAGTCGTGTCCAGTACCATGCATGTGTAAACCTACTCATGGGAGGTTAGGCAAGGAATTTTAAAATCTTCATGCTGTAACACCAATAGCTAGATTCCCCTTTGCTTCGAATAACGCAGTTCAAATTTTAGCTTCTCCTTAACAGAGTGATCATCTCCTCCGCAAGGTCCCAGTTACCATTCAACACCTGCCATGTGTTTGAGCATATGTATTTCCCGGACTTGCTGGAACCAGTTCCCAAGTACTAACCTCATTAATAGTCAATTTTTAATCTGTTGAAACATAATGCTCTTCCCCAGTCATGAAGCGTTGGCAGACCCTTTTAATCAGGAACCAACCTGTAATTAACTTCCAGGCCTGACCCTTCATGAATAAATAGAAGCTTGTTTGAGCTGCTCTCCTCTTAACACAAGCTGTTACCTACAATGCAAAAGTCATCTTTAGCTCACAGTTCCCAGTTCACAGTTCCAAAGCAAAATTTATAAAAGAATTAAACTGAAACAATGAAAAATCAGTGAGGGCTCAAACAATTATATTTCATCTTTTCAATTACATTTTGCAAACAAAACATATGATTGTGATATACACTTTAGAATAAACTTTAAAAATATTAAGAATTATTGAAATTATTACAATAATTGAAAAAGTGGAATTACACAAATATGAAATGAGTCTTCAAAAGGTTAGTCATAAATTGTTATTAATTAGGGTTTGCTAAAACCCAATTATGCCTCATTAACAAAAACATTTTCGGGCAGTGGGTGCAGGTTGGACAGCAATATTGACATATAAAACAAGATGTTTCCATCAGGTCAATGATTTCTAACTGAATGAAGCCTATTAAAACTCCAAAAGTGTACCCTCTGGATGAGTATCAAGTCATTGACAGCAACTTGAATTTCTGTATTGAACTGAGTATACGCAGCATCCATAAGTTGTTGTCAGCTTCAGAGAAAAGAGAGACTTGCATTTATACAGTAATTTTCAAGACCACTGGATAACTCAAAACACTTTACAGCTAATTTTTCAACATAGTCACTGTTATAATGTTGGAAACTAAAGTAGAAAGAAAAGAGGACCAATAATGGAGAACACCAATAGTTTCACTATCATGACAACAACAAACTTTTGTCTGATGAGCAGAGCAAAATCTCCTCTATTGTCCCTAACAAAAGGAAAAAGCTGCATTTTTCTTTTCCACACCAGCTGTCATCTGGTCTCAGTTGCCACGACAGATTGCAGAATAAATTTATATTTCTACATGAAGATCACCAAGTCAACAAGGCTTTGTGTGTTCCCTAGTTTTGTAACGTTATGTGAACATAATTTGAACACATTGTACTGAATTACTGTCAGTGTACTATTGGTGGAACAGTTTATAAAGTGAATCAAATAGTGCATCATCAGTGGAGAGATTAAAGGAGAGATTATGAGCTATGAAGATGGTTCTTTGCTATGCTCCCAAGTTCTTCTACCATACTAGAATACAAAAGGCAGCAGGATTCTACATTATAAAAAGCATAATTGGTACTGGGCCGTCTGTGGTAAAACCTTAGCAACAGCAGGCACAATATCATAAGTTTTCAACTGTTGGTAGAAATAAAGGTTTTGAATACCTATTATTAATTTCAAACTTCAACAGGGCTACTTTAATAGAATGGCAGATTTGAAACATGTAAGTTTGATAAATCTACTAGGTGATCTTAACTGATGTATAGTATAAATGTCAATTTTTTAAAAGTAACTATAGACACATGGACCACATGCATCTCCCAAATCAATTGGAAATGTAAAATGGATGACAGGTCACAGACAAAAGGTGATAAGAGGAATCAGAAGTGTTTTTCTTCATCTGAAAATATATAAGACACAAAAAACAAATATCAGTGTCAAACTATTTGGAAATTTTATTGCTCAACTGTTCTGTGTTTGAGTATTATTTGATTATTTAATAATGTGCTAACTCATATGCAAAGAAGGAGGCTAACTTTTATTTGTATCTTGAATCTGTTTCATCTCCTTAAGGATTCTCTGGTGGATACCATCTGGACCTGCAACAAAATATGTTTTAATGCTCCTTACACTCTTCAATATCTGTCATTCCCTGTAAGTAACTGTGTATCTTTTAATGGACTAACGCAGTCTTTCGTATTCCCTGAATTAAGTTAACTTCCATTAACTTTGAGACTCCTGATAGATCAGCTCGAGTTATTTCTGAGATGACATATCAGTTTCCATGCGTGTTAGAGAAATTTATTCATGGTGCTTTAAAATGTCCTCTCTATGCTTACAGCTGTAGATTCCAGAATCTTCTAGATTTATTTTCTTTTCCACACTCAGGATTAATTAATCAAGCAGAGTGAAAATTGATAATAAATAAGAGCAGAGAAGCAATATTGGTAGGGGATTGTTTAGTGAGGGGAATAGACAGGCACATTTGTGGCATAAATGTGATTCTGGGTTAGTGTGTTGCCTCACAGGTATCAGGGTCAAGGATATTATGAAATAGCTGCAGAACATCTGAAGCAGGGAGGGTGAGAAACCAGAGCTCAAGGCCCATGTAGGGACCACTGATTTAGGAAGAAACAGAAATAAGGTCCTGCAAGCAGCCTTTAAGGAGTTAGGTAGGAAATTGAAAAACAGGACTTCAAAGGCAATAGTCCCCAGATTACTCCCAGTGCCACACAGTAGCTAGAATAGGAATAGGAAAGGACAGGTGATTGTGTGGCTGGAGAGATAGTGCAGGAGGGAGGACATTAGATTCCTGAGGCATTGGGACTGTTTCTGGGGGAGGCAAAAACTGTACAAAATGTATATCCAAACAGGAACAGGTCAACATCCTTATGGTAGGGTTAACTCATATTGTTGTGCAGATTTAAACTAGATTTGCATGGCAATGAGACCCTGACAACAAGTTCAGAGGGAGGAGAGGTTGCGATGGAATTAGAAATTAAAACATGAGTATGTTAGTCTGAACGGCAGGAGTAAGATAGAGTAGGTGATAAGTGAGTTTTTAGTAATGCTAAATGGAATACATTTTAATGCAAGGAGCCTGTTAATACAGATCAGTTGAGGGCACAGATAGGCACATAGGAGTATGATATCATTGCTATGACTGAGACTTGGCTGACATAGAGACAAGATTGACAGCTCAATATTTCTGGTTATAGAATATTCAGACAAGATAGAGAAGGGAAGAGAAGAGGAAGCATTGTCATAATATTGATCAAGAAATTAATTATAACAGTGAGGGAGGATCTTATCTTCGAAACGTTGTCAAATGAAGCCATTTGGGTAGAAGTTAAAAAAAAAAGCAAAAGGAGCAAACACACTGTTTCAGCCAATACTGCAAGTTTGCCATCCCCTGGCTCTTCAATCTTGATGAAGGTTACTAACAGATTTTTTAATGCCGTCTGTGATGAGGATTTATAATATATTTGAAGATTTGGATAATATATTTGAAGATACAGTATTTGGATTGAATGTGAAGGACAGATGAAATTTAGATGGGATGTAGATTATCAAGCACTGGGGATTTATTGCTTTCAGCCCCATTAATTTCTCAGGCACTATTCTTTTTATAAATATTAATTCCTTTTAATTCTTCCTTCCTAAAAGCCCTTGTTTCTATAGCATCTCTGGGAAGTTATTTGTATCTTCTTTTGTGAAGACTGTTATGTCCCAGACCAACACCCATCCCCCAACTTCCTCAAAATAAAGTAAGGATATAGCCTAGACCTAATTTTTATATTTATTTAAAGAGCAAGAATCCAGCACTAAGCTTTGAGCAAAACACACTTTATTCTTACAGCATAATTAAAATACAAATGAAAAAAAGAACTGGCTTATCTAACCTGCTGAAATACTTGACAAGATAATGTATAATTTAACCACCAACCATCAACTGTTCCAAGAAAAGCAGCATCCCATAAATACACTCACACAGTTCTGAGGAAGAGTCACCAGACCCGAAACTTTAACTCTGTTTTTTCCTTCACAGATGCTGCCAGACCTGCTGAGCTTTTCCAGCAACTTTGTTTTTGTTCCTGATTTACAGCATCTGCAGTTCTTTCAGTTTTTATCCCATAAATACACGCTTGGCAAGGACAATTTAGCAAAACTCTCACATACTGTTTTTCTTTTACATTTTGCATAGAGAAGGTCTCAGTCCACATTAATGTTGAAAGTTTATTGTCTTATTGTTGTTTTCGCTCCTAATCAATCTCTTGGTACTTATTTCCTGCTCAAAGTCATCAGGCATGCTATTTCTTGTGCAACTTCATATGATTCTTCCATGGATCTATGACATCTGTAATTTATATTGTTAAACATGGTTTAGTCACTTTTCCTGTTGCATTCTTTTGCCTATTCACTCTTTAAACATTAACCATTGCCCATCCACTATCAGCAATTTTAATGAAGTTACCCAGTCTATCACAACCAACTCATTCTTTCATACTTTTGCAGTTTCCTTTGATTAGATTTGGGACTCGACTTTTGGACTAATTCACTTTCTATACCAATGAAGAATTCTATCATGTTATGGCCAGTTTTCCTAAAGAATCTCTCACAAGATTAGTTAATCCTTTAGTTAAACCAAATCTAAAATAGTCTGCCCCCTAGTTGATTCTTCAATGTACTACTCTAAATATCCATCTTGTATACACAGCAGGAAATTATCTATCACAGTATTATTGCTAATGTGGTTTGCCAGTCTATACGTAGATTTAAATCATCCATGATTATTGTAACACTCTTGCTGTATGCATCTCTAATTTCATGTTTAATACCATCCCCACCTCATCACTACTGTTTGGAGGCCTATAGCCAAGTCTTACTTTTGTTTTCTATACCTGTCGCTTCTTAGCTCCGCCAAGACTGCTTTCACATCTAGATTTCCTGCATCAATATCCTTTCTCACCTTTGCACTGGTTTTGTATTTCAATGACAATGCCACCTCCTTTTCTGTTTTACCTGTCCTTCCTAAATAGCCTTGGATATTCAGTTGCCAATCTTGGTCACCTTGCAGCCATGTCTCCATAATCACACTTGCATCGTATCCCTGTACAACTATTTGTATTATAAATTCATTTACCTTATTGTGAATGCTTTGGATATTCTAATGTAGTGCATTTACTTCTCTTTTTGACATTTTTAGACATTTTACTTTATACTCCAATTGTGTCTGCTGCCTTTCACTTTTGCTTTTTATTTTTCTATCTTTCATTTCCACCTTTGTTTTGGCTTTCAACTCCCCAAACAATTCTCACCCCCTGCCACTATAGTTTAAACCCTCTCCCCACTGCGTTAGTGAGTGATATTGATCCCAATCTTGCTGAAGTCCAATCTGTCCAACTCCTATTTTCACCAGAATCCATCTCAGTACCTCAAAAATCTAAATTCGTCCTTACCACACCATCTCTCTAGTCATGTATTCGTTCAGTTCATTCTCCTATTCCTGACCTCGCTAGCATTTGACACTGGGAGTAATCCCGAGATTATTATTTTTAAGGTCCTACTTTTCAATTTATTCCCTGACTCCCTATATTCTGTTTGAAGGATCCCATCCCACTTTTTACCTATGTTGTTGGTACCTGCATGGACTACAACTTCTGGCTGTTCACCTTTCCACTTCAGAATGTCCTGCAACCATTCAGTGTTATCAAAGAACAGTGCAGCATAGGAACAGGCCCTTCAGCCCACTGAGCGTGTGCCGAAACATGATGGTTTTTGAAACTTTTGCCTCTACACAGTCTGTATCCTTCTATTCCCTGCCTATTCACATATCTGTCAAGATGCTTCTTAAACATTAATATTATACCTGCTTCTACCACCTTCTCTGGCAGTGCATTCCAGGCACTTGCCACACTCTATTTAAAAAAAAAATTCCCTTTCAAATCTTCTTTAAACATTTCCCCTTTTACCTTAAACCTATGTCCCCTAGTGATTGACATTGCCACCCTGGGAAAAAAAAGAGAACCCATTCTATCCAGTCTCCTCACAGCTAATACCCTCCAAACCAGACAACATACTGGTATATCTTTTCTGTACCCTGTCCAAAGTCTCCATATCTTTCTGGTTGTGTGATAACCTGAACCGTATACAATATTCCAAATATAGCCTGACTAAAGTTCTATACAGCTGCAACATGACTTGCCAACTTTCATACTGTACACTCTGACTGGTGAAGGCAAGTATGCCACACACCTTCTTGACCACGTTATCCATTTGTATTGCCATTTTCAGGGAACTGTGGACCTGTATGCCTCCATCCCTCTGTATGTTAAAAGTTCTACCATTTCCTGCATATTTCCCTCTTGCATTAGATCATCCAAAATGCATCACCTCGCATTTGTCTGGATTAAATGCAATCTGCCATTCTTCTGTCCAATCTATATCATGCTGTACCCTCTGGCAATCCTCCTCACTATCCACAGCTTCCTCATTGTGTCATTCGCAAACTTACTAATCAAACCAATTACATTTTCCTCCAAATCGTTACAAACTGCAGGGGGCCCAGCACTGATTCCTGCAGAACACCACTGGTCACAGATCTCCAGTCAGAAAAGTACCCTTCAACCGCTACCCTCTGTCTTTTATAACCAAGCCAGTTCTCTGTGGACCCCATGTGGCTTTACCTTCTGTATCAGTCTGCCATAGGGACCTTGTCAAAGGTCTTGCTAAAGTCCATATGGACAACAGTCACCACTTTACCCTCATCAATCATCTTTGTCACTTCCTCATAAAACTCAATCAAGTGTGTGAGACACGACCTCCCCCACACAATGCCATGCTGCCTGTCAATAATAAGTTGATATGTTTCCAAATGTGAATAAATCCTGTTTTTAAGAATCTTCTGTAATAATTTTCGTGTCACTGATATATGTCTCATCAGTTTAATCAATGTAATTTC
The DNA here is from genome assembly GCF_021869965.1 of Rhincodon typus. Lineage (NCBI taxonomy): Eukaryota > Metazoa > Chordata > Chondrichthyes > Orectolobiformes > Rhincodontidae > Rhincodon > Rhincodon typus. The sequence continues at coordinate 27,050,884 of NC_063345.1, read as the reverse complement.
TGAATTATCCCTGTTGCTCTTCTTAAACAAAGAAACAATTTTCCAGTCCTTTGGGACATTGCCGATGACTAGGGGGGATAGAAACATTTTGTGCAAGGCCCCAGCAATTTCCTCCCTCACCTCCGTCAGTATTCTGGGATAGAATATCCTTGGCCCCGATACTAGGGAGGCAACATACCATTCTGGTGTCACATCTGCAGCTGCAGAAATGTCTAACTGTTCTGTCTATGATAATTTCTTATCAGCATTGCTCTCGCACTGTATTTTTTCTCCCTTCCTATGCAGCTGAGCCACTCCTGCAGCTACAGACTTGGCTCTTGCTGCCTTCCCTTGATAAATCTTCACCTCCAACAATATCCAAAATGGAAAATGCATTAAACAGAGATACTCCCAGGGGATCCCTGCACTACTTGACTGCATTAGACAGAGATAGTTCCAGGGAATCCCTGCACTACTTGCTCTGGTGGTTGCCCATTCTGTTTCTTCCTATGCTGTATTTGCTATCTCAGCCTTGCATATACTCCACAGTGACTCCTGCTATCTGCTCTAGACCCGGGATATGGATTTCTAGCAGCTGCAACTGGAGACACTTCCAGCACAGGTGGTGACCTTGAATTGTCCCTGAGTTCCGATGTTGCACAGAAGCATTCCACTGAGCCAAGCCGCCTTGTCATGATATAACCTTAAATTACTCTCTTTCTACTTACTTCTTCTAGTTGAAACAATATCAACTACATAGCAGGGATCCTTATTCCTTATGATTTAAACTCTCAAACTAAACTAAAATATGTTATTAACTTTACTACCAAATTTATACCATGTTAAAATTTAAGAATAGAAAAAGCTTAATCACTTACCAGAAACTCACCAAACAGTTTCTCTCTCTGCAATAGAGCAAAAATCTCTTCTAATCAGCTCCAATGAATCTAACTGTTTCTGACTGTGAGCCATAGATCCTAATTTTACCTACTCTTCTTCATGATGCTGGCTGTCTGCAATAGCGTCTTCACCTCACCCACTCTTCTGCTCCACCATTTCATTCTGGCTTTGACTTGTCCAATATTGCCATTATCTGGGACCACAACACCTCCAATAATTTTCCGACATGTGGCTCCATTTAATCACTTCTCTTCATTTAGATTTGGCTTCAAAGCAATTTTTACTTCTTGAAGTATCGTTTTCCTAGAGCCGGTGGAATTTGGACCTGGAATTGAAAATCATTAACTAAATAAGGCCATGTATGAAATATCTGCTATTTTAATTGGGTTTCTGGTGTGTCTTACAATGGCACAAATGAGAATAAAACTTTTTTTTGCTTGAAGATGAAAATTTATGATACAGAAGACCACCATTCAAACAATCGAGTTTATCCTGTCACTCTCTGTGTGAAAAATCTCCTCAACTCTCCTCGCCTGCTGCTTTAAATTACTTTAAATCTACGTCCTGGCTATTGACATGTCAGCTAAAGGAAGTAGATTCTTCCTATCTGGGTACCTCACAATTTCAAATACCTGGACTAAATCTCCCTTCTGCCTCCTCCATTGCAAAGAACACAATCAAATATTTCCTCATAATTAAAATTCTCAATTTCCTCAGAAATCTCTTCTATACACTCTCTAATGAAGTATTCCTTTCTGGATTGTAGTGGGTCAGCATTCCAACTGTGGCATAAGTGGTGTTTTATGCAATTCTATAATACTCTTTTTAATCTTATATTCTATGCATTGGGTATTAAAAGAAGTTATCCTTCAAACCTTCTTAACTTCTTTATCTGTCTATCCTGCTACTGTCAAGGATCTGTGGACATATATTCCAAGGCATTCAACATCCCAGAATTTTATTTATTATGAATTCCCTTGTCTGTCTGCCTTTCTCACATGATCTCACACTTTTCCAGATTGAATATCATTTGCCACTTTTCTCATCATCTCATCACTTGATGGATACATTTTTGTAGTTTTCTTTAACATAATTGAACCATTTGTTTTGCAAACATTTGAATTATATCTACTATATTTGTCAAAGTGATTGATATGTCCACATTTGCAAAGTTCGATTAGAAACAGCCTTCCAATAAAACCTGGCACTATGGACCATTTGGATCGTGCCACCAAGCCAGTTTGGAAATGGTCTGTTTTTTTTTTCCTATTGGGTCCCACACTCTTAATTTTCTGAGTAGTCTATCATGTAGAACCTTATCATAAGCCTTGCTAAAGTCCTTCTACAAAACATCAAATGTGTTGCCTTCGTTAACTTTCCCTGATGCCTCTTCAAAAAATTAGATCAAGCTAGTCAGGTTTGGCATAACAAGGTGTAGAGCTGGATGAACACAGCAGGCCAAGCAGCATAAGAAGAGCAGGAAAGCTGATGTTTCGGGTCTGGACCCTTCTTCAGAAAAGAAGGGTCATTTCTGAAGAAGGGTCTAGACCCGAAATGTCAGCTACATTGAAGGGAGTTGTCTTGAGGTGCTTACAAAAGGTGATGTAGCATTGAGCCCAATCACTAATCTGCTGATGATGTTGTGCTTTTCAACACCTAGCCATCAGATAAACAGTCGCCTCATGGTTTTTTTGAATTGTGAGGAATCACAAATGTTCCTTCTCCTTTGAGTTTACTGTGCTCCAGAATAGTTTGGAGTATTTTGGTTCTGGTTGTTACTTGTAAACTTCAACTCTGAATTCACACAGATAATCAGTGACAGTTAAGAAAGCTCTTCACAACTGCCACTGCTATTATCCCCCACCTTTTAATAACTCCTAACTGTTACCGACTAGTTGCCACCAAGTGTGATTTCTGGGTAAAATACCACCACTAACCTGGTCTGGTCTATGGCATACTAGAGTATGGTGTGTTAGCTCTTGTAACAAATACTTGATGACCAGATTCTGGTTGAGACAGGTATCTTGAAGTTTATGAACTACACTCCACACACTGGTGTAAGATCTCAGACCTACCCGCTAGTTTGTGTTCTGTGTTTATTGATGGTATAGACAATAATTGCAAGATACTACTAAAATTACTACTTTACTGAAGGTGACATGGTTACATTTATACTGGAACATCAAAATCATGAATCATTTCACTGCCTTCTTGATCTGAGATCTAGACAATAACACAATGGGAAATAAAAGATATTTCAAAGGCAGAATGTGCAAGAGGCTCACACTAACACCAAGTTGGAACTTCCCCATTTCAAATCAAAAGTCAACTGCTCAATAACTTCACAAAATTGCTGTTGCTGGATACAAAGTGAGTGGATAAAGTTTTTTTTTTCTCTTTCTGCATTCAGTAGAAAACTTTTTTTTTATTTTAAGGCCTTCCTAGAGACAATTGGCGCAATCAACACAGCTTCAATTCCATTAGCCCCAGTTGGCTCCTGACCTCATTCTAGATATGGATAAAAGAGCTGAATTCCAGAGGTGAGGAGAGAGTGACTGCCCTTGACATTAAGGCAGAATTTGACTGAACATGGCATCAAGGGGACCTAGTAAATGAAGTAAATGTGAA
>NC_063345.1:26995979-27046977 GCF_021869965.1 Rhincodon typus | reverse complement strand
GGAGCAGGAAAGCTGATGTTTCGGGTCTGGACCCCTCTTCAGAAAAATGAAGAAGGGCCCAGACGCGAAACATCAGCTTTCCTGCTCCTCTGATGCTGCTTGGCCTGCTGTGTTCATCCAGCTCTACACCTTGTTATCTCCTACTATTTCTAGTCAGGTTTGACCTTCTTTTAACAAATGTATGCTGAATGCCCTTGATTAATCTTCACTTACCTAAATGATGATCTGTAATGCTACTCAATGTTTCCAATCGTTTGTCCACCACTGAGGCTTAGCTAATTGGCCTGTAATTATTTGCGAAATCCCTTCCTCCCTTTTTGAACAGTGTCACATTGCCACAAGCCATCCTCCAATCCTCTGACACCACACCTATAGCCGTAGAGAATTGGACAATGAGGATCCAAGGTATCCATTACTTCTCCTTTGCTTCTCTTGGCACTGTGTCACCAAATTGAGTATGTTCATAGCTCTGATACCGATTTGCTTTTGAATAGTTCTTCCAATTCACTTCACATCACAACTCATCAAAAACTGGTCTATGTCAATTTAAAACGATGACTCGCTGTTTATTGTTGTTCTTTTCCAGAACTACATTAAATTTAATTGAACAATGGTGACCATCACCAAGTTACCATCCCACTGAAACTCCATATGCAGCTTCATTTTCTAAAACCAGAACTGTCCCTTCACTTGTTGAGCTTTTTATATACTGGTTAAAAAAAACTTCCTCATTTAAAAAATTCTGCATCTTCAATATGTTTTACATTGATTTTATTTATTTTTCTTTCATTGGATGTGGGCATTGCTGCCTGGCCAGCATTTATTGCCCATCCCTAGATGCCCTTGAGGTGGTGGTGGTGGTCCCAGTTAATATTAGGATACTGTAGTTAACATCCCTTGAAATCACCCCTAAGTATCTTAAAAGTATTTGCTAGCTATTTAAATATACCATTTCAAAATTTAAAAAAAGACATCACAGCATGTGGGCATAGATGGCCAGGCCAGGGCTTATTGCCCTAGAGAAGGTGACAGTGAACTGACTCCTTGATCTGAAGTATACGTGGTATAGGCACATCACAGTGCTGATTAGGGCCGAGTTCCTAAATTTTGACCCAGTGACAGTGAAGGAAATACGATACAGTTCTAAGTCAGGATAACGTATGACTTGGAAAGGAAATATCTGCCCCATATATCTGCCACACTTCTCCTACTTGGTGGTAGAAGTTACAGATTTGGACAACGCTGTCAAAACAGGCTTGGTGAGTTGTTGCAGTGTATCATTTATAAATACCACATCTCTTTACTTATTTTACTTTGGGCTAAAAAAAGGAAAATATTGTTTTAGTTTAAAAATAGGGATGTTATGCTGCAGCTGTGTAGGATGTTGGGGAGGCCATACTGGAGTACTATGAAAAGTTTTGATCTCCTTACTTAAGAAAGGATGTACTGGTACTGAAGGGTGTACAGAGGAGGTTCACTAGGTTGATTCTGGAGTTGAGAGGCTTGGCTTATGAGAAGAGATTGAGTAGACCTGGGCTGTACTCATTGGAATTTAGATGAATGAGGGGGGGTCTTATAGAAACATAACATTATGAAGGGAATAGATAAGACAGAAACAGGGAGGTGACTGAAGATAGAACTAGGGGGCATAGCCTCAAAATAAGGGGGAGCAGATTTAGGACAGAGTTGAGGAGGAACTTCTTCACCCAAAGGTTATGAATCAGTGGAATTCCCTGCCCAGTGAAGCAGTTCAGGCTATCTTGTTTAATGTTTTTAAGGCAAAGACAGATAGATTTTTGAACAGTAAAGGAATTAAGGAAGCAGGCAGGTAAGTGGAGCTGACTTCACAAAAAGATCAGCCATCATCTTATTGGATGGCAGTGCAGGCTCAACAGGCCAGATGCCTACTCCAGCTCCTATTTCTTACGTTCTTTTGAAATTAATTTACAAAGTTCAATATTAAACTTAAACTTCTGACAGTATTTCTAATGCACTTTTAACTGTTGAGATCCATGTTCTTCTATTATGATGTTTGACTTATTGTAATTCTCTCTCATTGCTGCTCCCTTGCCCAATGCTTTTAAATAGTGTGAGCCAACTGTTCAGTTTGAGTTATTGATGTGAGACTGGATGACTGCTGACATGTATACATACTTGTCCAAGCTATCTCCACATCTTGACAAAGTTGGTGCTTAGCACCAGCGACATGTTTCGCATTAAGTATGATTAATTATGCTATCGAGGAGTTAGATGTAGTTTTTCATGCAAAAGGGATCAAAGGGAACAGAGAAAATGTGGGAATAAGGTATGAGTTGAATGATCAGCCATGATTGTCTTGGTTAGCAGAGCAGGTTCGAAGGTCTGAAGGGCCTACTGCTGCTCATATTTTCTATGTTAAGTGTATAGTTTATTTTCAGACAGATACGATAGAATTTTAGAGGGTGTTGCATGGAAATTTTAGACCAAGATGATGCTTTCAGAGGTAAAAGGGTTGGAAACCCCTGATGTGGATCACATGCCAGAGTCATTACATACTCTGTTTTGGATGGATTGTATGTTCCCCATATGGTCATGGGAGTTAGGAGCAGGAGCAGGCCTTTTGGTACTTGGGAGCCTGCACTCTCATTCAATAAGGTTTTTGCTGATGTATTTGCATTTCAAATTTCACATTCCTGTCTATCCCCAATCCTTCAATTCTTGTAGACATGCATTAAAAATATTCAATTCCCTGCTCCCATCACCACCTTCGGCAGAGTGGTCCAAAGTCACACAGCCCTCTGAACAAGAGAAATTCTCCTCATCTTCGACTTAAAAGGGTGACGCCCCCCCCCAACCCCAAAAGTTCCTAAAAAAAGGAACTATTCTTTCCATGCCCACATTGTTAAGGCCACTATTCAGATATACTTGTATACTTCAATCAAGTCCCCTCTCACTTTTCTAAGCTCCAGTGGAAACAAGCCCAGTCTGTCCAACTTTCCTTCAAAAGACAGTCCATTCATTCCAGGTATCAATCTAGCAAATCTCCTCTGAACCACCTCCAGTGAGTTTACGCCCTTCCTTGAATAAGGAGACCAAAACTACACACCTTATTTGAGATATACTCTCACGCATGTCTTATGTAATGAAGCAGAACCTTCTATGTTCAATTCTTACCTTAATAAATGCTAACAATTTGTCAGTACTATTATTAGTAACCTGCTGTACCTGCTTATTGACCTTTTGTGACCCTATAATCCTCTGCATTTTGGAATTCTGTAGTCATTCTGTTTAATTAATCCTCTGCTTTATTGATTCTTCCTGCAAAAGTGAGCAACACCTACCCTATTTTTGCCCACGCACTAAACTTCTTCGTGTCCTTTTCACAACATACTTTCCTGTTTATCAGTGTGCATATTTAGCTATGGCCCGGCACAGACCTCTGTCAAACTCAATTGTCATTTACTGCCAATCAGGAAAAGACCCATGTAGGAATTGTTTTCTGCCAGTCAACCAACTTTCTATCCATGTTAACCCCTACATTGTGGGCTCCGATTTTGCACAAATGTCCTTCTTTATGGTGTGTTGTCAAATGCTTTCTGGAAATCCAAAGAGAGTACGTGAAGCTTCCCATTAACTACAAGGTATGTTACTCCTTCAAAGGACTCGAATAAACTGGGTAAACACTAGTTTACCCAGATTAGATAGGGCGAATAGCCAAGGTCTTTTCCTCAGGGGAGGGGAGTCAAAAACTAGAGGGCATAGATTTAAGGTGAGAGGGGAAATTTTTAAAACAGACTTAAGAGGCAACTTTTTCATGCAGAGGGTGGCACATTGTATGGGATGAGCTGCCAGAGGAAGTGGTGGGAGGCTGGTACAGTTACAACATTTAAAAGGCATCTAGATGGGTACATGAATAAGAAGGGCTTAGAGGGATATGGGCCAAGTGCTGGCAAATGGGACTAGATTAATTTAGGATAATATGGTCAGCATGAACGATGGCTGTCACTCTCACCTCACCTGAAGTAGGCCTGTGTTGTAGGATTGGCACTTCATTTTTAGGTATGTCTGATGCTGCTCCTAGTATGTCATCCTGCACTGTTCATTGAACCGGATTAATTTCCTGGCTTGGTTGTACTAGTTGGGTGAGGGATATGTTAGGTCAATAAGGAAGAGATTGTGGTTGAACACAATTCTGTTCATGCTAAGGATGACAGTGCTACATGAATACCCATTATAGAGTTGCTAGATTTGTTCAAAATCAATCCCGTTCAGCGTGGTGGTGGAACCACACAGCATGATGGACAGTATCCTTAGTGTGAAGTCAGGACTTCATCTCCACAAGGACTGTGTGATCCTGTTACTGATACTGATACACAGACAGGTGCATCTGTGGCAGATGAATTGGTGAGGACAAGGTCAAGTACGTTTTTCCCCCTTGTTGGTTTCTTGACAATCTGTAGTAGACTCAGTCTAGCAGCTCTGTCCTTTAGGTCTCAGCCAGCTCAGTCAATAATTGTGCTACTGAGCAACTTGTGGTGAGGGAGGCTGTGCCGTGGCGAAGTTACCCCAAATAAAGTACCTTCTGTGCCTTTACCACCCTCAAAAATTCTTCCATGTGATGTTCAACATGAGTGAGAACTGATTCATCAGCTGTAGGTGGGCATTACTTGGAAGTCAGCAGGTGGTGTCCTTGCCCATGTTTGACCTGATGTCATTTCTGATGTGTTGGTTGCTTCCAGGTGGTCCAGGTTTCATTCCCTTTATATAAATTTCCACCTAGATACAAATGATAGGCTTGTTAGGCAGTTTAAAAAAGGATTGTCAACCTGACTGCTCTTTCAGAGAAGGATGGCAGAATTTTCTTCCCGAAAAGGACATTGGTGAATCAAATAGGTTTTATTACAATCAACAATGCATTCCACAATTTAATTCTAGATTGATTAATTGAATTGTGCCAGAGGGCTTTGAATCCATGTTCCAAGAGCAATTCAGAGTCTCTAGAAAACTAGTCCAGTGATAATATCATAATACCACAAACTGCACCTTTTTTTTAAAGAAATAAGTAGTTTCTGATGTGACAGAGATATGACAACAATGCCACAAGAAAATGGTAAAGCATTTTAGGGAACAATTTGTCATCAACTGGGGCAACTTCATTTTTTCTCTCCAGCCAATTTCCCACTTGAAGGAATTGCATTTTAGTCATTTGTTTTGCAATCCAGATCTATACCTTAGCACATACTGGGTTCTCAGTTGCAACTTGTCCCACCATGCTTCCAAGCCAAAAGGCACAGAGGCTAACCATGACATCATCTCACTATGCTCAGCTCAGCAAACTGAGCACTGAGAAGTAATCAGCCTACTCATTTTCTTGCTGCATTTACTATATGAATTAGGAGGGAAAACTCAGTCATTGCGGAAGCTAGAAACATTTTTTGTGAAACATATCTGACAAAGGAGATTTTTTTAAAAAGACTAGGCATTTAGCTTTATGTCTTTTGCTGTCTAGGGAAAATTCTGAAGAATGGCAAAGTACAAGAAACTTGGAGCTTGCTTGTGAAAATAATGTAATAAACTTTTTCAGAATGTAAATTATTTTCAAAATAGAAGTCTGTTCAATCAATTAGAGCACTTTAATAAAATAATTACAAATTATTCAAGTATTCAAAATGTAACTTGTTTTAATGGACCATAACAGAAGCTATTCAAAGTTTAGAGATTTTACGTTCTGAGCACAGAACAAACATTTAACATTGAGCCTATTAAAATACATTAACGTCTGACTGTTATACATCATCATTTATCTACTGTACACTTACAACTCTACTCCATAAGGCTGGTTATCAAGCTATCTGCAATCAGTATGAACTGAATTTTCATTCAAGCACCACATTTAAGCTTGCTGATTTATAGTGACTCTAGGAATGAGCGTATGAGGAAGAGTCAATCCAAAGTTTGTAACGCACTAAAACCGATTTTGTTATTGCTTTCCAACAATTTATATTGCATTAAATAAATTGAGATGAAATCTCATTGGTATCTTTTCAAAAGTCTTGAAGTTGGGAGGAAAAAAAAATGACAATCAGCTTCACCATTCTTTCACCCCCTTCTGTTGACATTTTTCCCTCAATGCTTTTTTTTAAAATTGGTGAAAAAGTAAATGGAAAGGAATTAGCTTGAAGGAATAAGCAAAACGACCATTAAATACAGCATGTAAATAAATCCAGCACATAAATCAACATTTTTCCATCCCCAAAATTCATGGTTTGCATAAACTTTGTGTATAAATTGACGCGTATCACCTATGACATGCTCTACTTGCATAATTAGTCAGCATCAATTTTTCGTTCCAGAATTTCAGTCTTTACATACTCTCTAAATGGGTGCAAGAGATCAAGCATGTCGTGATGATGCAGGGGAGTTTGAGACATGGCCACCTTTACATGGATACTGTTGACATTTGAAAATGGTGATCATCTATGGTTAACTTTTATATTTGGTGTATAAGTCAACCTCCTATTTTCAAAGCCTCAAAAGGTCAACTACAGACGTTGAAATCTACATGATGTGCCAACATGATAAATTGATTTACAAATTTGAGCTGAGAGTAGCTGAAGCACTGACTGTTACTTTGGCACCAATGTTAATTCAATTCCTTCATTTGATGAGGTTCAACAACTCATTCAATGTTGATAAATATAAAATATAACTTCTCCTAACAAAAGAGAAGCAAAAAATGTCTAAAGAAGGACTGTCAGTGTCAGCATCGAGTTTTTTTTAAAACAGAAAGATACAGAATATAAATTCAATCCACTTTTTAAAATATTTCTGAAAGTTACAGGCTTAGAAGGTACACTAATCAAGAATCTAGGGAATCTGAATGATTGAAATCAGCAACTTTCTATTTTATGTTTCTCATTTTAAAGATTACAAATATGGACAGCACTGATCTTACAATAAATTTAAGACCTTTTAAAGACAGGTTCTTTGAACAAGTGTACAAATATGAACATGCGTGCACAGAACTAAAATATTTTGCTTTAGGTTTAAATTTGTGTGGCATGATGTTATGGGTCGTTGAGCAGCTCTACCTATTCAATCAGAGCCAAAGTGCTCTTTTAATAGGAGACTACCTACTCTCTTCGGTTTCACCAGGGGTAGTTTGATATTGTGCTTCAGCAGTACTGCCACACTAATCTGGCTTTACAATGTACTGGCATAATTTTAACATCAAAATGATATCAGTGGATCAACTTTGAAAATCCTGATATCTCTCTATTACCCATATATTACTGTCTTTTGAAGAGTTTTTTTTAAAAGTATAAATAAAACACAACAGATTACTCTTAAATCTGAAATTTTTAAAGCTCTTAAAAACCAAACACTCCTAGTGAAGAGAAAATGTTACCCATCAATATTCTCCCTGGAAAAAGTCAGAAATGATTGTAAATTTTTTTATTCATTTTAAAAGAATACATAAAGATGACAATTCCTTTTTGACACAACAACAAGCCATAATTTTCACAACAGGACAGCCTACTCCAAAGATCAGAGCACTCCAGTATAAATGATCAATAACACATCGTAGCATAGTTTCAGAAGGGTTAGAACAAATGTATTTTTTTAAAAAGAAAATTCTGAATTTCCCTTATAATTTTATTTAATCCATTTTTAAAAAGGTATTTTTCATTCTTAAAGTGGAAACATTGGTGCCAAGATTTCACCAAATAAACAATTGGGCCCATATACTTCCAAAGTAACAAAATGGTGGTATCTGTTAGCCTCTGTTCCATTTTGATATAGAATAAAAATTCCTTTGATGGTGTTGTATAAGTTACTTTTGATTTTTTTCTATCATTGTCCAATGTCTGTCACAGTATCGATCTATTTGGTTTCCCCATGTTTCCTGTTTATCTCTGTTCTTTGTTTCCCCTTCAAGATATTAATTAAAGGTTCAAGTCTGAAAGTTGAGCAAATACAAACCAGCTTTACGTCTAATTGTCAGGAAAGGTGTTCTGCTTCTTTCCAATACATACTTATTTTAAACAGTGAGCCCATTCCAGCGTGAGATAAAAGCTAAAGAATGCATCCCAAATCCCAGAAAAGGGTTTTAGAAATATTTTCATACCAAGATGACAATAAAACTCTTAAAATCAAAACTGCTCTAGGCCCAAAACGTCAGCATTCCTGCTCCTATGATGCTGCTTGGCCTGCTGTGTTCATCCAGCTCTACACCTTATTATCTGCAATATAAAACTGCGTGTTTTCTAGGTATATTGAAAATGTTATTTTTTTCCATAAACCAAATTAAAGATCCTTCAAGACTTTCACAGCTGTTACATTTGTTTTTTGAGATCAATTGGAATTGAACTACCACCACTTTTCAGTAATCGGTTCTGCTTATGAGCTATTTCTAGTACAGCAAACGATTCCAATTTCTTAATGCCATTTTCCTTGTAGGAATTGTTACACCCATAGCAGATACAGTCTTGACAAGACCTATGATTTGCATAACATGGGCACTTCTGTCCCCTGCAAGTGAGAGCGCTGGGAGCACATGCTGCACGACCACATTTGCACCCAGGTTTCCATCTTGGCTTTTTGCATACAGATTTCATTGAACTAGCACATTCCTGATTACCAAGCCTCTTTACAGTTTTGTACTTAGCACTGTAACTTTTCACCATATTCTTCAGCCTTTCAGTGACACCACTGTGTTTATTATCACCAGATTTCTTTAAGTTAAATGAACTTTTGTCAGATGACGGCATATATGATACAGGAATCTGTTCAGTGGATATGTGAATTACACAGTCGTCCTTGGTATTTTCCACATTACATCCATCATGATTTTTCAGTGAAATGCTTTGTTTACAAATCTTTCTGGTAAAGACACGGACAGCTTTCTTCCTGTCTTTAAAAGTGTCGTCAGCAATATCAGTTGGTTGCTTGGAGATAACAGATTTTTGCACCTTAAGTGGAGTCAATCTGCTTATTATTTTCATAGATTTTTCTGTGCAACACAACACACTGGACTCCATTTCGTTGAACACACTGGACTCCATCCCTTTGTGCGCCAACATCATACCCTCTTCTAACAAAATATTTAGGTTAACTGGTGAAGTATCTTTTTCTGAAATATTCTCCAATATGGCAGAACTGGCTATATAGTCACAAAGTATCTTGTAACATGTTAGAAGAATATGAAGTTGCTCATTTTCCACAAATGTTCCCTGGTCTTTGCACCAACTGCAAGAAGGCCTTATTTGTATTTTCTGCCCTGTACAACTGTTACATACAAAATGTTGGCAGATAGACTTTTTTGGACCAACTGGATTTTTCAGTAAGTTACCTAAACCAAAAGAAAGAAGTTTTATGCTACAGATACATAGTTTGAATCAGTTTTAAAAAGATTGACAAAACAAAAGCTATGTATTAGGCAAAATGGAGCACAAGTAGCATCCCTCTATTGGGCAAAGAATCAGTCACCATGAGACAATACTTAACACAAGGAAATTCAGGTTTTTAAACAGAATATAGTTCAATGCATTCAAGAAGTCAGAACATGATTTACTCCATCACAAAATAAAGATTTATGAGGGATAAGTTTGAAGATTATCTAAACAATAATCAGATTAACATGAATCAGCTTGCATCCATAAGAGGAAAATCCCACTTGACCATTCTTCTCAGGTTGTCACTTCTTGAAAGTATCAAGAGGATTGTGTTAAATTATAACACGTGGAATTACTTAACTTCTAAATCTTCTTAAGTTTCAAAGAAATGTCCATTAAACGCAAAGGTGTAGGAATTCAACAAAAAAAAATCCTGGAAATGGATAAGAGACTGAATGAAAAGTAGAAAATTAGTACTGACCAGCGAAAATATATCACAACAGAGGACAAGATCCTGAATTCAACAACATGAACAGTACAAATATTTCCAAATTACTTTGATGAATTAGCTGAGTGGACATAGTTTTAGCAAATGAAATTTAGGTGAGAAGTGTGAAATATAGGAAGGAAAGAAAGATCACATCCATACATGGCACTGAAGCATCCATGGATTAAGTGGGAAAAATAAAACCTGGGGGTCTTAGTTATCGCAATACTAAAGATTTTTAACCACTGTAATCAACGTAACTGAATGCAGAACTATAACAGCATATAAATCAAAGGAGGTATGATCAAACTGCATTGTGACTGTCAGACCATATCTAGAATTCAAGTCTATTCAAGAAATCAGGCAAACTTTGAAATTTAGAAGAGGCAGAAGAGGCAACAGTGTGCAATGCCAATGTTCCAGGTAATAAGGAAAGGGTAGATTCAACTTTTTTTTGTCTAGGAAGGAAATATCTGAGAAGTAACTTCACACAGATATTAACGAATTGATACAGGTATCACAATTATCCAGGTGTATTATTTTAAATTAGAGTGCAGAACGAGGGATCATAGGTTCAAGCCAGTACATGGTAATTTAGCATTAGTATCAAGAAATCTCTCTTTGCATGCAGGACAAAGTGCTATTTAAATGGACAGAATTAATGAAACCCCATTCTTGATCTTATGAAGGTCAACAATGAAACAGCTGAGGAAAGGTAATAAGAATAATACCCTGAGGAACTCTGGCAGAGATGCATATCAGTTATAGCTACGGCAATTGCATGATTTCCCTTTGGCCACCACGGACCCATTGTTATTTAGTGTCATACATTAGCGTCAAATTTTTATCTCAATACTGAATGCAGTTACTTTTACCTTAGCTCTTGCATCCACATCTAGAACTAGGTAGTTCTGGCATAATTTGAAGTCAACTTTGCTGATAAGTGTGACCTATTGACAAGTATGGGAAAACCAACATGGGATGATAATTGCACAGGTGTAATTTATTCTTTTTTTTTATACACAGGAAATGACATACATTCTTCTACTTTGTTGAGTCAATAGAAATGTTAGAGATGCTTTAGAATAGCTAGGTTAAGAGGTGGTGGCTAATTCTGAGAACAGGAAATGATAATGATTTCAAATAAGATCAAAAATTATTATCTTCATTCTCCTACATTATACTTTCTAGCCTATATCATTCTAATCTTTTCTCCCATTCCAATACCAAACAAAAAAATAGAATATTCAGTTGAATACTATGATAAGCAAAGGACTACAGTATCCCTTAATTTTCTTCAAAACTAGTGGAGCCCAAAGATGGCCTGACACACACAATAGAAAAAAGTAAAAAGTGCCAGAAAAAAGTAAAAAGCAACCAAATATACACATTGTGACCTGATACTCTTTTCCATTTATCAACATAACAATTGTCAAACCATCAAGAATCTGCAAATATATTCTGAAACCAAAATATCGAAGCCATTACCCAGTACAATATGAGAAAAGTGCTCATTAATTTGAACCCAGTTCTAAAATGTAAATGGTTAGTGGCAGAACACTTGTTATATTAATTAGCCCACTTGTAGAACAGTATTGAAAAATTCCTATTCCTCAGCGATCCACGATATGAATGCAGCGTAAGTAAAATGAGACCTAGTTTCCCTTGTGGTTTGTAATTAACAAGATTAATGCAATTACAAAACGTACAGCCACTTCATTAATCAGTTTAAAGTTTTCTTTTAGAATTAAAATGAGTAATAGTTGCGTGTTTGTGAATTTCATTTGTGGCTATGGCCTAAATTTGTGCCAGAATGATTCTAATACTCTCCTAACTGATCTCCCATCTTGTATCCCACAAACCTGAATCCAGCAAAAACTTTGTTACCTATATCCTAACTTGTTGCAAGTCCCTTTTCCCAATTAACCTTATGCTCAGTGGCCTACATTAACTCATGGTCTGGCAATCTAATTTTGAAGTTCTCACCCCTGTTTTCAAATCCCTCAGTGTCTTTGCTGTCTATATCCTTTTAACCTCTTACACCTCAATGCTCAAGCATCTCTGTGCTTCCACATTCTGTCCCCTTGCATATCCCAGATTTTCTGCAGCCCACCATATGTGGCTTTGCCATCAGCTATGTAGGCCGTAAACTTTAGTATTATCTGTCTGAACCTTTCCTCCTCAAGGTTTTGGCCACTTGTCCATATATTACATGGAATAACATAGAACATACAGCATAAAGACATTTCTATCCAATCATTTATGCCAGCATTTGTGTTCTGTTACAACCAGTATCTGGGCATAGATCCACAATTTGTGATGGTTCCAGACAGGAAATCCCAAATTGTTAAACTCTCAAGTCAGGAGGGACAAATGGACTTTCTTTCTTTATTCACTCATCCCTTCAGTTGGTAATGCCACCCTTCCCTGTAAATTTCTTTCTCTCGGACACAATTATTTAAAAGGAGCCAATTTAACCAGGCTTTAATTAAATGTGAGAAGAAAAATTAATGCAACACACATGCACATTAGAATTAGGATTGGATTTAATGAATCCAAAAAAAAGTTAAAAACAAGATACATAAATCAGTCTTCAAGTCATTTATGAAGAATAAAATCCCTACAGTGTGGAAACAGACCATTCTGCCCAACAAGTCCACACTGACTTTCCAAAGAGCATCCCCTACCTTATCCCTGTAACCCTGCATTTCCCATGGCTAATCCACTTAAACTACACATCCCTGGACACAATGGGCAATTTAGCATGGCCAATCCACCTAACCTTCACAGCTTTGTACTGTGGGAGGAAACCCAAGCACCCAGAGGAAACCCATACAGACACGGAGAGAATGTGCAAACTACACACAGTCACCTGAGGCTGGAATTGAAGCTGGGTCCCTGGCGCTGTGAGGTGGCAGTGCTAATCATTGAGCCACCGTGCTGCATATCATAAATACTGGAATTTTCTGGCTATTACATCGGATTGTACTGATAATACTGACTTTGATAGTTGAACAGTTGATTTCAAAGTCTGTGGCTTTTTCCAGGTTGACTCAAACTCTTTTGTCCTACTTCTTTTCAATGGCTGGCTAGCAGCACTCAGTATTATAGTGTCTCTTTCCTCTTTTACCTACAATGCAGGGGTGTTTAATGGCTGTTCTCAAGCTGCAACCTTCACAGCACACTAGTCCGCATGGTAGTATGTCAGGCCACCAACACACACCTGAGTGATGCAGTTGGTTTTTAACCTCAGTTGGGTATGTCCCTGGAAAGGTAACCACAGACATGTCTACAGGAAATGTCTTCCTGCAGAAGTGGAGATGGATTGTAAGCCTTTTGTTATCTCTTCTTTTTTAGTGTTTTGTTTGGGGTTTCCCTGACTCTGCACAGGTTGTGAAATTCCACAGTCCACATATTGCAAGTAAAAGTTCAATATGTTCACAAGTACTTCAGCGTTCTAATCCATCATGACAGTTCCAATCAAATCTCCTTCCATTGTTTCTTATCAAACTCACTCAGCAAAACCAACCATTCTCTTTTCTCCTATATGCTTATCAAGCTTCCTCTTAAACGCATGCATACAATTAACCTGACTTATTCCATAGTGAGAGTTCCACCCTCGTCAGTCTCTGCACGAAGGCATTTCTTCTAAATTACCTTCTGGGTTTATGGTTTTTAATTATTTGTTCATGTGTGTCACTGGCTAGGTGAGCATATATTGCCTATCCCTAATTGAACCATTGCAGTCTTTGGTTGCCTCCAGCTCTATTCTACCCACCAGTAGCTTTCAAAACTGATTTCATCATTTAATATTTCACAACTTATATGCATATGACATAAACTCAATCATCTGTGATATCCTGTGCATTTGCAGCAGAACTTTCTTGGCACAGATTAGCCTTCAGTCATCTACATATCCATAGGAACAGTCCAGGTGATTAACGTGGTCATCTTCACCTCAAAGTATGAAGATAATACGGTAACTAGGACAGTAAAGACTACTCCAGTCAATTCAAGGTTTGAATACAGGATTAGTATAATTTACCTACTTTGCCATTCTATTGCCCATCTGGTTCACTAATGTTCTTGACAGAAGGAAATTTACCATCCTTACCTGGCCTACATGTGACTCCAGAACGGGGGTGAAGTGGTTGACTCATAACTGCCCTTTGGGCAATTAGGGAAGGCCAATAAATACTGGCCTAGACAGTGACACTTGCTTTCCATGAACAAAGAAGGCAGCTCACCACCACCATCTCAAGGACAACTAGGGGCAGGCAACAAATGCTGGCCAGCCAGCGATGCCCACATCCCACAAATGAATTTATAAAAGGAAAAGAAATGAAGCCTTGTGCTTGGAACTTACTTCTGCAATTGCCTTATTAATGTCACAAATTTTAGTGGTTTGCAATCTTGTATTTCCAGATCCCTCCACACTATAACCCATTTAGATTCATGTTTTCCCCATAAAATGTAATCTAATTAATATTATCAAAACACAATCCCTTAATTATCTATACTCGACTTTAATCATCAATTATATACTTAAATATTTTTGTGATTCAGTGTCAAATTTTGTTTGATCACTTTTGAAGTATCGAGACATTTTACTACCATATAAATGAAAGCGGTTGCTAATAAATACTTAAAAAGCCCTCAACAACAAAATGACATCTTCTTTAAGAGTGAGAAGCAAACTGCCGGAGCAGAATAAATAAAATTTAGAAATAATTTCTTACAAAATGCTCGAATAAAGAACAGACATGCAAGTAGAACTACCATCAAAACAGATGGTGACTAAGCAAATTTGCAGTTGGTATTCTTAATTGGAGAAACTTACATGTTTAACTGGTTGAAAGGCTTATCATTCCAAGCCCAGCTATAAATCAGCCATTCGAAAACACAAGAAATAGGAAGATATCTTATCATCTGTTGAGCCTGCCCTGCCACTTGATATGACTTTTGCCAACACTGGGTTTCAACTCCACCTTCCTTCCAATCCCCATGTCCCTTGATTCCCTAAAGACATAAACATCTATTTATCCCAACCATAAATATTTTGAAGTATCCACAATCTTCTGAAGTACAACATTTCAAAAATTCACAACACAGTGAGGTAAATTCTTCTCACGAATGACTGGCCCTTTATTCTAAGGTTGTACCCCTTTGATTTAGATTCTCCAACCAGTGAAAACAATCTTTCAACTTTTACCTTCTCAAGCTCCTTCAGAATCTTGTATACCTCAATGAGACTGCCTTTCATTCATCTAAATTTCAGAGAATAGAGGCCCAATAAACTGTCTCTCGTCATAGGTCAAATCCATATCCCAGGAACCAATTCAGTGCACCCTCCTGTTCTGCCTCCAGTGCAAGTACATCCATTTTCATATGTGGAATCCAAAACTACACACACATCCAGATATGATCTTATCAAAATCCTATACAATTTTAGCAAGACTATTTTACTCCTGTACTCCAACTGTCTTGCAATGGAGGTCAGTGTACCTTTTACCTTCTTAATTACTTGCTATTCCTGCATGCTAGCTTTTCCGTTCCTTGCATACTCAGCTTTTCTAATCTCATGACTAAAGCGAATAACTTCACACTTCCCTATATTTTACTCCATTATGTTGACCCCTCACTTTACCTTCCTGCATGTCTTTGTACTTTCCACACAGCTTACCTTTCTATCTACACTTTGTATCATCACCAAAATTGACATAGATTACCCTGTCTCTTCATGCTAGTCATTAATATAGATTGTAAACATGAGGCCCCAGCACTAGTCTTTGCAGTACTCCACTATACACTGCATGACAACTTGAAAATGTTACATTGGTGCCCATCCTCTGTTTCCTGTCTTTTAACCAATCCTCTATCTATATGAACATATTACCCCTACTCCTTAAGCCTTCATCTTACCTATCAACCTTATGTGAGGCACCTGATCAAGTGCATATTTATCTACCCAACTAGTTGCATCCTCAAAGAACCTGCACCAAGGTGCCATGGTCAGTTTGCTCATACTCCCCACAGTCCCAACTCTGCAAGAAGCACGTACCTATTAGACAAATGCTGGGCCAAGACTCATCAATATTAACATCCTGGATTCTCATAGCTGTCACACCTGCAGTCACCCCATCTTGTCCCTGATCTCAGACCAATTTTGAATTACCTGTCCGAAGAGTGTGGCTACCTGCCGGAGCAAAACCTCCAGATAACTTTTGTCCTTCCCCAATGAGATGTAATGTCTGCAGCTAAGGCTCCAGCTGCTCAATTTGGATCATAATTTTCTCAAGTTGCTAACACTTACTGCAGATCACTTTGGTGTCCAGCAGCTTCCACATGTTGCAATAGCAACACATCACCCATCCTACCATTACAATTGTGTTTGATTTAACTTATAAATTAATTACGTGAGATTTCCAGCTCTTTTCATTTCACTGTAATGGTATTGTGCTTATAAACTAAAATATAAAATCGCTAGAATCAATCTAATACTTAAGCAAACTGAAGATCTTACATTTAAAGACTAGAAATATTCACCAATCCTACTCACCAATCAGCTTCTTTTCCTGCACTTGTGTTATACTGTAGCTTGTGACGTCACACCACTGCTGGTCTCACTGCAGGTCAGCCTCTTCCACTCACCTCTCAATCTGGAGAATTTACTTCTTGCAGTAAATCTTAGTTAAAATATTTCTTGTCACCCTTTGCACCAAATTTCCAACAGTATAGTCTGTATACTCCCTCAGCATTTGTCTCACTCTGCTGAGGTCTCTCACTCCTTACTAACTGTGCCGTGAACAAATTTCCTTTCTCATAAAGATCTGCTCAAAGAACCTGTTCAGCACAATGATCAGCACCTCACTTAAATAAAGGAGCTCAGGTGCTTGAATTTAACAGGCAGCTACTTTATTTAATTAGGCTATTTTACTTACTTAAACACTACAGTCCTAATCTAATATCAACACTAAAAACTGAACTTAGAATGTACTAGTTGAATTTCCACATTGGAACAAATTGCTAACAGTGTAGTCCATGACTGTGCTTCTTACAATAAATTCAGAACAGTTATTGGAGCTGTAACTATGTTACTGGCTTCAACACAATAATGGTGAATCATGTGTCATATAAGGAAAATCATCAGCCGAGCTTGCTCTTTCAATCCAGCAATCTAAACTAGAAGGTACATGAGGAACAGAGGATTTGGTTCAACTATAATGTACTATGTGATAAAACACCCAGTTGCAATTCGTTTTTATTTATATGGTTACAACTTGCTGTCCAGTTGGAAAGCATACACATGCAGATCATTACACATATTTCTGAAAAATAAGAATATGTATAAAGGTCAGGAACTATTAGAAGGTGCAGTCAAATGTTATCTGGCACTTCTCAGTCCAAGCTTAAATACTGATCAAGTCCTGTTGCACACCAGCATGGGATGCTTCATTGTATGGCGAGTTAGAAATGGTACTGAATATTTGGAATCACCAATAAACATCACCACTTCTGACCTGATCCATTGGGAATGAAGCGTATGTAGATGATTCAGCCGATGACACTACCTTGAGGAATGCCTATAGTTACAACCTGGGTAATGTTTACAAATACAGGATAGTATTTGAACAAAAATGACATCAGATCACAAACTGGCAAGTTGCTATGTTTAATGAAAAGGAAAGAACTTACATTTATACAAAACATTCCAAACCTTCAAGATGTTCCAAAGCACATTTGAAATGTACTGTTGTACTGTAGGAAAGTAGAACAGCCAGTTTGTACAATCAGAGTCCCAAATTCACCAGTAAGACACATAACCAGATAATATGGTTCTTTTGATGTTGGTTCCAGGTAAATATTGACCAGAATAGCAGAATTCCTCATCTTTTCTTCAAGTAGTGCCAGGCAATGCTCACTCTATACTTTTTCCATCCATGTGTGGGATCAATTTTGTTTTGTGCACCAATATCAAGGTAATCCAAGAATGTGTGCTACCAGTAGTAACCTATAAACTTGTTGCTGCTTTCCTCATCCTTTCAGGATGCATCCAAGTCACTGCAAAATAGACATTCAAGCCTCACCTGGCCACATCTTCTGTTTACCATACAATTACCAGTTGCTTTGGCTTTTCACACTGAAATGTTTTATTATGTAATTGCTCCAATCAGCCAACCTATCATAGACCCTCTCTTTTTTTTGCTCCTACCCCATACACTCTCTTAAAAACTCTTCTGTTCTTATGTTTCTTCTGTTCTGAAAATTAACTAACTTGAAACCTTAACAATGTTTTTCTCCAAAGTGCTGCCTATACTATTTACAAATGAGAACCAGGAGTTTGTCGATTTGGTCCCTTCAGCTTGCTCCACCATTCAATAAGATTATGTTTGATTTCAAAACCACATTCCCATCTAACCCTGATAATCCTTCACCCCTCTATCTACCTCTGACTTAAAAATATTCAAGGACTCTGCTTCCCATGTTTTCAGGAAGTCAATTCCAAAGATTCTCAGCCCTCAAGGAAAAAAAAATTCACGTCTCTATTTTAAATTGGAAACCCCTGAATTTTAAACAGCAGCCCTAGATCTTGATGCTCCTATAACAGAATTATTCTCTCCACATTACAACCCCAAACCACACCACACACAACCGTCAAGACTGCACAGAATCTTGTTTCAATAAAGTTGCCTCTTACTCCTCTCCTTATATCCAGCAGATATAAGCCTACCCTGTCCAATCCTTTTTTTTTTCATAAGACAATCCAATCATTCCAGGTAGAAACTTGTTAAACTGTCTCTGAACTACTTCCAACATTTTTACATCCTCCTTAAATAAGGTGATCAATGCTGCGCAATGCTCTGGATGCAGTCTCACCAACGCCCTGCACAAATGAAACATAACTCCCAATATTTCTGTGGTTTTTAATTCAGTCATGGGACATAGGCATCGCTGGCTGACCAGCATTTATTGCACATCTCCAGTTGCCCTTGAAAAGGTGGTGGTGAGCTGCCTCTGGAACCGCTGCAGTCCACATGTTGTAGTTTGACCCACAATGTTCTTAGAAAGGAAATTCCAGGATTTTGACACAGCAACATCAAAGAAATGTCAATATATTTCCAAGTCAGGATGGCGAGTGGCTTGGAGAGGAAGTTGGAGGTAGTGGTGCTCCAATTTATCTGCTGCCCTTGTTATCCTGGATGGAAGTGGTCATGGGTTTGGAAGGTGCGGTCTAAGGATCAGTGGTAAATTTTGCAGTACATCTTGTAAGCAGTACGTACTGCTGCTACTGACTGTCAGTGGTGGAGGGAGTGGATGCTTTTGGGGGAGGTGCCAATCAACTGGGCTGCTTTGTCCTGGATGGTATCACGCTTCTTGAGTGTTGTTGAAATTGCACCCGTTCAGACACGTGGGAGTATTTCATCATAGTCCTACCTTGTGCCTTGTATACAGTGCTCAGGCTTTGGGGAGTCAGTAGGTAAGCTATTTGCCTCAGTATTCCTGGGCTCTCTTGCAGCCACTGTGTTTATGTGGTGTGTCCAGTGGAGTTTCTGGTCAACGGTAATGCCAACAATGTTGATAACAGGGGACTCAGTGACAGTAACACCATTGAATGTCAAGGGGTAGTGATTAGACTGGCCTTTGTTGGAGATGATCATTGCCTGCCATTTATGTGATAAGAATCTTACTTGCCACTTGTCAGCCCAAGCCCGGATACCGTCCAGATCTTGTTGCATTTGAACATGGACTGCTTCAGTTTCTGAGGAGTTGTGAATGGTACTTAACATTGTGCAATCATTGGCGAACATCTCCACTTATGACCTCATGATGGAGGAAAGGTCTTTGACGAAGCAGCTGAAGATGGTTGGACGTTGGACAGTACCCTGAGGAACTCCAACAGAGTTGTCCTGGAGCTGAGATGGCAGACCTCCAACAATTACAACCATCTTCCAATATGCCAAATATGACTCCAACCAGAGGTGTGTTTGTCCCCGATACTCATTGATTCCAGTTTTGCTAGGACTCCTTGGTGCTACACTCGGTTGAATGTGGCCTTGATATCAAAGGCTGTCACTCTCACCTCACCTCTGGAATTCAGCTCTTTTGCCTATGTTTGAACCAAGGTTGTAATGAGTTCAGGAACTGAGTGGCTCTGGTGGAACAGTTCTTGCATTTTTTTACCTTTGGGTTCAGAAATTTCAGCAACTGAATTAAGTAGAGGAGTCACCTCTTTTGACAAGAAACATATTCATTTCTTTGTTGAATCTACGACTTAGAACAATTGCATAACCAGAAGAAATTCCAAAAATATTCACTTTAAAATCTGTGTTAACATGGAAACATGTCCAAGCAGGCCAGTTCAAAAGCCACTTCAATTGCTCACCTCTTTACTGTGCACGTGCAGTTTCTTCTCATTCTGGAAATACAATACATGGTTGTTGTACATACTCATACCTAATGTTGCGCAAGCAGGCTACATAACCGAGCAGACCTGTCTTCTTGTGTATGTGCTTTGCTGAATATCTGCACTTGCATGGTATCAAGTCTATGTACAAGCGGCTCTGGAGGCTTATGCATGGGCGTCCTTTCTTGAAAATGTTTTGCTCCCCAAATACATGTCCATCTTACCATCATATGGTATCCCTCCAAGTAGGTTTCTATCCATGTCACAGTACCAAAGCAGCTATAAGCAAATTCACACATGAGGTTCTGTGATGGTAACAAAGGCAAATGATTCCTCCTCAAACTCTGAACCTGTCTGTAGCCTTTGACTCAACTCACTACACCAATCCTTTCACCATCACCTTTTCACCATCATCCAATAGGGAGTAACTACACTTGTCTTGTTGCATTCTTGTAAGTCTAGGGATACCAGAGTATCACTTAGAATAACTGCTGCTCCCTCTCCCATACAACTAACTCAGATTCTTCCCCACTTCCCAAGAATTTAATTTCCCATTTTTCATCTACATGCTGTTCCTTTGTAGTATTAGGAGTAAACACAGTGAATTTTCACATTGCAACACACAGCCCTAATCACCACCATCTCTTGATCCCTCCACTTCGTTTTCACAATTGGAAGCCAGCCTACTCAACTGATGAGAGCTTGTTTTTATTCTTTCATGAAGTAGCCTAATAGTTACAGCCCATCCTTAACTCCCATGAGTAGGTGGTGGTGAGCCACCTTCTTAATGTGCTATAATCCACGTGGGGTAGGTTCACTCAGAGCATTGCTCGCAAGGGATTTCCAGTATTTTGACCACCGACAGTGAATGTATGGTGCAGGTGATGTTCCCATACATTTGTTTTATTTTGATTTTATTGTCATATGTATATATTATTTGTCAAATCCAAATGCCACAATTTTAAATAATTTAAGAGTGAGAAAAAAAAGCAACATGTAGCTTAAAAAGAGTCCATCAGTCCTGAACCAGCTGATCACTGTCAACAATGCCTGCACTGCCATCACTCCACCATCGCTTCGCCACCATCTTCACCGGACCCAACCAATATCGAAGTCACTGATCCTCAGGCGCCATCTTTGCCACTAGGCCGATACTCCTTCTCAACGCCTCATTGGACCAACCAACATCAGAGTCGCTTCTCTCGACACTGGGACCACCTCAATGATGTTGCCGTCATGCCCTTCTGCCATCGTTTCGCTGCTGCCAGTGCCGGACCCAACCAACAATTAAGTCGCTGATCCTTAGGCGCCACTTTTTGCCACTGGGCTTATTAGCAGTTGCCAATTCCAGATCCTGTGCTTGCTTCGGAAAAGTAAGTAGGCCACTCTAAGTGCGTGGTAGGCCTGCCCCAGGTCCGTGCCCTGGGCCTGGTTCGAGAGGTTCACACTCTGCATCTGCTTGTGGGTCTGCAGTAGGCCTGCTTGAGATCTGCACCTTGGGTCTGCTCTTGCTGCTTTCAATGCCGACCAAGCTTAGCACAAGGTAAATAAGCAAAAAAAAGACAAAAACAGAAAGTGGTCGGTGCAGACGAGCTCCGGCACAGCAGTTCCACTCTGCCATCTTGGACCATTGTCTTTCTAGGTCATAGAGGACATGAGTTTATAAGGTGCTATCAGTAGAATTGGGGTTCAGTGAACATTTTCCAGGGAGAGATAAACAGGTTCTTGCATGGGAGTCCATGGTTTTGGGGGGATAGTCAGAATTGTGAAATTGAGGTCACAATCAGATAAGCCTTTACTGTACTGAAAAATGGAGCACTCTGGAAGAGCTGAATGGCCGGTCTTTGCCATTACTGCATATGTCAAAGGAGTCTTGGTGAGTTGGTGCACTACGACCTATAGATGATACACACTGCTGCTACTGTATGTCACTTCCCATTAAATATTGATGCCATTAAATATTGGAAAGTCCAAAACCAATGTCGCCAGTGCCTGCTGCAAACTCCATTCTCTAACTATTACATCTAACCCACTACCTGGCAACTGTCGAGGATACTTTTGTTGAAACTTTTCTGTGGTTGAAATCATACCTAGCATATAAGATGATGGATTTGGCTGTTGGAGCTCAGCTTCAGGACATCCTCAGGTTAGTGTCCCATGTCCAACCATCTTCAGTTGCTTCATCAACCAACTCCCCTCCATCACAAAGTCAAAAGACGGGATGTTTGCTGATGATTAGACAATGTTCAGTACAGTTTGCAACTCCTCAGATACTGAAGCAGTCCATGTTCAAATGAAATAAGACCTGGACAATATCTAGACTTGGCTAACAAATAGCAAGTAACATTCAGGCCACACAGATGCCAGGCAATGACCAACTCCAATAAGAAACAATCTAACCACTGCGCCACGACATTCAATGTTATCATCACCAAATATTGATATGGTGGGGGTGGGGGGAGATGACTGGGGTGGAATTACCAGTGACCAGAAACTGAACTGGACTAACCATATAGATAGTGACTAGTGGCTACAAGAGCAAGTCCAAGTCTAGGAATTGTGTAGCATAGAACTCCCATAGATGCTGACTCCCCAGGGCCTGTCCACCGTTGACAAGGCACAGATCTTCTTAGACTCCTTAGACAGCACTTTCAAACCAATGACCACTTCTATCTCAAAGGGCAAAGGCAATTGATACATGGGAACACCACCACTTGTATGTTTCCCTTCAAGGTACTTACCATCGTAATTTGAAAATATATCAGTGAACCTTTAGCGCAACTGAATCAAAGTCCTGGATTGTGGGTCTACCAACAGGACTTGAACTGCAGCAATTCAAGAAGACAGCTCACTACCATATTCTGAAGACCACCAGGGACAGACAATAAATGCTGGCCCAGTCAGCAACACCCACATTCCATGAGTACGTTTTTTTCTGAATTTTTAACAATTGATATATGAATTTTCCGTGTGTCTGAGAGGTTTAATGATTAAGTTGTTGGTGTTTCTGTAGTAACAGTAAAAACAGTCTCAAACAGACAGTTCAGGGAGGCAAGTGTGAATTTGTTTATATTCGGAGGTTTTTTACCAGCAGCCAAACAGTTGTTCATTAGGTATCCATTTTAAGGTCTTGAGAGTTCCTGTTTATGGGAAAACCATAGGTTGAAAAAAAAACTTTAGTTTTAGGTTGGGCAGCTTGCAGAAGTCTTGGCTGAAGCTGGATGAGTAAACTCGTTGCACTGAAGAAAGTTTAGGACTGTGATGAAATAGATTATTCAGTGTAAGGAGTTCCATATCAAAGTATTTAGTTACAAACAAACACAGAAGTTGCTGGAAAAGCTCAATAGGTCTGGCAGCATCTTTGAAGAAAAAGTCAGAGTTAATGTTTCAGGTCAGGTGACCCTTCCTCAGACCCTTTGGACAGGGCTCTAGAGGTCTACAAGGTAGCCAGGAAGGAACTGAAGAATGGACTTAGGAGAGCTAGAAGGGAGTATGAGAAAACCTTGGCGGGTAGGATCAAGAGAAACCCCAAGGCTTCCTATACTTATGTGAGGAACAAGAGGATGACCAGAGTGAGGGTAGGGCCAATCAGGGATAGTGGAGGGAACTTGTGTGCTGAGTTAGAGGAGGTAGGAGAGGTCCTTAATGAATACTTTGCTTCAGTATTCACCAGTGAGAGGGGCCTTGATGCTTGTGAGGACAGCATGAAACAGGCAGCTATGCTTGAACAGGTTGTTGTTAGGAATGAGAATGTGCTAGAAATTTTGAAAAACATGAGGATAGATAAGTCCCCTGGGCCAGACGGGATATACCCAAGGTTTCTACGAGAAGCGAGGGAAGAGATTGCTGCCCCTTTGGCAATGATGTTTGCGTCCTCACTGTCCACTGTAGTATCAGAAGACTGGAGGGTGGCAACTGTCATTCCCTTGTTCAAGAAAGGGAATAGGGATAATCCTGGAAATTATTGACCAGTAAGTCTTACTTCTGTGGGGGGCAAATTATTGGAAAGGATGCTGAGAGATAGTATTTATGGTTATTTGGAAAAGCACAGTTTGATTAGAAATAGTCAGCATGGCTTTGTGAGGGACAGGTCATACTCTCAAGCCTTACTGAATTCTTTGAAGATGTCACAAAACACATTGATGAAGGTAGAGCAGTGGATGAGGTGTATATGGATTTTAGCAATGCATTCGATAAGGTTTCACATGGTAGGCTCATTCAGAAAGTAAGAAGGCATGGGATTCAGGGAAATTTGGACGTCTGGATACAAAACTGGCTGTCCAATAGAAGACAAAAGGTGGTAGTAAATGGAAAATATTCAGCCTGGAGCTCGGTGACCAGTGGTGTTCCACAGGGATCTGTTCTGGGACCTCTGCTCTTTGTGATCTTTATAAATGACTTGGATGAGGAAGTGGAAGGGTGGGTTAGTAAGTTTGCTGATGACATGAAAGTTGGTGGAGTTGTGGACAGCGTGGAGGGCTGTTGTAGGTTGCAACGGGACATTGACAGGATGCAGAGCTGGGCAAAGAAGTGGCAGATGGAATTCAACCCAGAAAAAGTGTGAGGTGATTCATTTTGGAAGGTCGAATTTGAATGCATAATACAGGGTTAATGACAGGATTTTTGACAGTGTGGAGGAACAGAGGGATCTTCGGGTCCACGTCCATAGATCCCTCAAAGTTGCTACCCAAGTTGATACGGTTGTAAAGAAGGTGTATGGTGTGTTGGCTTTCATTGCCAAGGGAATTGAGTTTAAGAGCTGTGAGGTTATGCTGCAGCTCTATAAAACTCTGGTTAGACCACACTTGGAATATTATGTTCAGTTCTGGTCACCTCATTACAGGAAAGATGTAGAAACTTTAGATAGGGTACAGAGGAGATTTACCAGTATGCTGCCTGGACCAGAGGGGAGGTCTTATGAGGAAAGGTTGAGGGAGCTTGGGCTTTTTTCATTGGAGCGAAGAAGGATGAAAGGTGACTTGATAGAGGTTTACAAGATGATGAGAGGCATAGATAGAGTGGATAGTCAGAGACTTTTTCCCAGGGCAGAAATGACTATTACGAGGGGGCATAATTTTAAGGTGACTGGAGGAAGGTATAGGGGAGATGTCAGAGGTAGGTTCTTCATACAGAGAGTGGTGGGTGTGTGGAATGCACTGCCGTCAGCGGTAGTGGAGTCAGATACTTTAAAGCGACTCTTGGATAGGCACATGGAGGATAATAAAATGTAGGATATGCAGGGTAGATTGATCTTAGTAGGATAATAGGTCGGCACAACATCGTGGGCCAAAGGGCCTGGACTGTGCTGTACTGTTCTATGTTCTATAACACGAAACATTAACTCTATTTATTTGAAGCTGAGAAAATCTAAATTCAGTTGTAGAAGTTCCAGGAAATTGGTTGTGATCTTCTCAAAGTGATAAACTGAAGCCACAGTTAAATTAACCTTAATAAATGTGAAAAAGGGGATTCTATCTGACCTGAGTACTGTAAGGAGTGTTTTTGTGATTATTAGGACTGTATTTTACTGTGTTTTGAAATCTTTAAATGTTTTATATGTAAATAATTGGGTTTATTCTATTTTACCTTTGCCGCTTTTGCATAATAAACTTGTTTTTTGTTAAACCTGAATCTGCAGTACTGCATCTTTCCGCTTCAGTGAAAGACCACATTATAACCAAAAAAACTATCAAGCCAGATTTTAGTCTTGATCTTACTTGACCAGTAATAACATCAGCTGGAATCATAACACAGTGCTCTCGCAAAATGCCTTGGGAAATTTCATTTTGTTAAAGATGCAATTCAAACATAAGGTTTTTTATATGGCAGTTTAAAGAAACACAAAGGTATTGATTTGATTTCATTAAAAAGTAATGTATTTACAAGGTCTGCACATTATCTTGGACTTTGCAGTAACCGGCATATGCAACGATTTCCAAAATCACCACACTAATTCTGCTTAGGACAAGAATTTAGTTATATTTAACAATGACAAAAAATGTTAGAAAAACTCAGTATGTCTGGCAGAATCCATGGAGAGTCAGAGTTAACATTTTGAGTTCAATATGACTTCTTCAGAACTGGAAGTGGTTGGAAAATGTTGGCCTTTATACTTTTGACAGATATGGCCGAACAAGGGGAACAAATGATACGGAGACTCAGTGCAAAAGACAAAGGGGTTGCTAACAGAAGAATCATGAGCAGAACTGGTGAGAGAATAAACAAGGGGAGGATAAATGGAGTCAAGCTAGGAAGAAATAAGTTTAGGCTGACCTGATGGTTTAGGGTTAGGTCTACCAGGCTGTCATGTTTGTGGATTTTAAGAAAGAGGTAGAAGTGGCTGTGCATGGTTGCAGAACAATGAAGCAGGAAGCTGAGGAACGGAGGTCTTCAGGGAAGATGAAATCAGTGCCACTCCTTGAAATAACAACTTGATGTTCAATTATAAGGTCACGATCCAGTGCAGATAAGAGGAAGTGTCTGAGAGCCGGCATTCAATCTCTGCAAGGCAATAGTCAGCACACCAGCTGACAATGGCACCACCCTTATTGGCAAGTTTGATAATATAGTCAGCTTCAGAGAATGGGATGTAGCAAGTTCAAAGAGAGAGACAGATTAGTATGGGTGAGGGGAGCAGAGAAATTAAGGTGGCCAATTTCACATCAATAGTACTTGATGAAGACATTAAGTGCAAGTAAAAGGCCAGAATGAAGGATCCAGGTGGAAGCAAGTTTTAGAGGCGGTTAAAAGGGTCTGCTTGGCAGGGAGAGGTCTCCTGCTCAAAGAAGCAGTCAGGAGGCGAAAATGACAGAAGAGTGCAGCATCTTATTGTACCCAAAATTCACTAAGGTGTGGATGTAAAGTAAATCTTATGCTGAGCCCAGATTTATTCATCAGAGAGGGAAGGTCAGAGGGTATAGCGAATGCATGGCTTGAAGAAGGATGGAATCGGAGGGAAGGGGAGGAAGGAAGGGCCCAGGGGAGTATTGATACACTTGAGTTTTCGGAGCTTGTGTTCCTTACACCTGAAAATAAAAGAAACTTTCTTGTTAAAGCATCAAAGAATGAATGGAACTGTGGACCAAGACAGCTTTATGATAGTCTGAGATGGTGTTGATGGAGAGGTCAACAGTGTGCATATGATGGCACATGGCACTAATGAATGTGGATCTTATGTGCAACAGCAACTGTCTGAGGAATATTATATATATCTTCAAAATACCTGTAACCTCAATGGGTTCAAAACATGAAGGATGGAACTTCAGCTGGAGCCTGTGTCAGGTAAGACACAGCCAGAGACAGTCACTGAGGAAGGAGCTGTGACTGTAAGAAAGTAATGAAGGTAAACAAACCAAAGATTAAATTGGAAATTCTAGAAAGAGGGAGAACTTCTTCAAGGCAGGAATACCTGGAAGAGAAGTGGTAATGAATTAAATCAGACTGTAACTAAGTACTGCAATGCTGGAAATTTGCCAGACCTGCTGTTTCTCCTGCATTTTCTGAGCTCATTTCAGATTTCAACTGTTGACAGTATTTTGGTTATATTTGAATAATCAATATTTACATTCGAGTTCGGAAGAGTTAATTAAACAGAAGGTGGAGATCAAAATCCTTCAATGATGTTTTCATGCTCCCTTCCAAATTATTTAGCACAGGAAACAGGCATTGAACAACAAAACGAATTGGTTTGCTCATTGTGAAATCTAACCTTTTCTGTGCTCATCAAAGTAACTGCTGCTTACAAATTTAGTAAGTCTTAACATTCAACATGAACAAAATGCTTCAGCATGTGATCATTGTTCATTTTCACAACTCTGAAGCAGTTCACGGGCTGTATAGTTTTGGAATGGATTAGTTTACTGTTCCTGGAACAGATTAAAACCATTTTTTAAAAAAAAATGTATTGTATGTGAGACATTCTATTCAGGCCTGTGAGAGAAAACATTATATACAAAAAAGGGAACTGCACATTAACATCCCACCAGTAAAGGAGCTGATCGGTCAACAGTGTTCCAGTGAAGCCCAATGCAAGCTGGAGGAACGACACTTCATTTTCCACTTGGGGACCCTACAGCCCTCCGGACTCAATATTGAGTTCAATAATTTTAGGGCCTAAACTCTTCCATGTCCCAGCCCCCCACCCCATACACCAGGCCTTGTTACCACATAGCCTGCCACTACATACCCCCTGTTGTTAGTCACTAACAGTCCCCATTAACAACTATTCACCCTCCCAGCCTGATCATTAGCAACTCCTTTGTCTGTCCAACTGTTTTTCTCTCTCTTTGGGCTCTATCCTGTCGTTTACTCCCTACGCCACCCACCTCCCCATTTTCTGCATATAAACTGACGTTTTTTACCAGCCACCATCAGTTCTGAGGAAGGGTCATCGGACCCCAAAATGGTAACTCTGTTTTCTCCTTCACAGATGCTGCCAGACCTGCTGAGCTTTTCCAGCAACTTTGTTTTTGATCAGTCAACTTTTGTTTTCCTTGTAGTTTGAAAATTTTAGCTTAATACTATTTTATCTTTCATCCAATGTGCTACAATGTTGGGGGATCAACGGTGTTCTTTCCCCATCTCCACAGATTCTCCTTCATGTACCAGTCAGCAATACAATGAGAAAATTATTTTAAATGGGGTGGATGGAGACCTGTAGTATGTGGAGCTATTGTAGTGAAAAAGCTGTGCAGATGGTTCACTCATTACAGGTACTCCTGCGCTTCCAATTGAGAAGCATCAGAGCACAGGGTCATCCTCCCTCGGTTATTTACAGCAGGTAGCTTTGCTGGTTATTTATCATTGGGCTAAGCCGTCGAACTGAAAAGCTCGGTCCCCGGTGTGACTGCAGCTTCCCGCGGCCTCTCCGCTTACCACACACGGCGCAGGAAAGCGACTGGCGCAGGGAGGGCAGCAACCGACACAGGTCGGCCCGCACCCGCTCCACCTCGGCACCGCTCCTCGCCGACAGCAGCATCGCACATCGGCAGGCAGCGACGTAAACCTCAGTAGCGAAAACCGGATTCATCACCCCCCCTAAGCCTGAGGACAAAATGGACGGCTTCTTTGGGGCGAGAACCATGGGAGAAGTGACTTCCCGCCCCCCCATTCTGATTGGATCATCCTGAGACATCGCTAACCAATAAAGGAGGACACGGGACGGCCATCGCGGGACGATTGGTCTGCTGTGATGTCAATCTGGTGGAGGGCGGGAGCGACTCCGTTCAAACAACCCGTGTCTGTTAGTGATGAGGCGGCCATTTCAGTCACTTCGTAGGAGCTCAGCCAAGAGCAGGTGGATATTTTTTGATCAAAATGTAACGAGCGTTTCTTAGGTCTTAAGATAGCAATGAAGCCTTAATTGGAATATAAATAGTTTCCCTTCATGTCAGAAGTCGCACGACACCAGGTTATAGTCCAACAGAATTCACCAGAGAAGGCTGTTGGACTGTAACCTGGTATGGTGTGATTTCTGACTTTGTCCACCCCAGTCCAACACCGGCACCTCCACATCATGATTAGAAAATGCCCTTTTGTTGCAACTGATTGCTCGGTCCAGCTTCAATGACAATATTCCACTGTATCTTCAAAGTCTGATCATTTTGATTCCAAAGACTGGTGGAATAGCCAAGCTACCATCTTACCCTGAAAGCAAAAATGCTGGAAACACTCAGTTCTCCTATGAAACACTGTTTCAGGCCAGAGATTGTTTTTTTTTTCTTCAGAACACTGGTTGATGCAGAGCATTAATTCAACCAGGTTAATATAAAGGACATGCATGCTAGAAATAGTCAGCATTCTCGGGAAAAAAACCCAAATAAAAAGCAAAACGCTGAATTTTAAATAAAACCAACGTTTGAGAAACTCAACAGATCTGGCAACATTTGTGGTGAGAAACAGTTCCTAGAGTCCCATTAGACTCAAAGCCTTAACTCGTGTTTATTTCCATAGATGCTGCCAGACCTGCTGAGTTTCTGTAACATTTCTTGTTTTATTTCAGGTGAAAAGAGAAACTGTTGACATTTCAAGGTCACCTTTTGTCATAACTGGGAAATGTTAGTGATGGTGATGGGTTTCGTGCAAGAGGTGGGTAGGATAACAGCAAAAGAAAGTCCATCCATGCAGCAGAGATTGAAATGACCAAAGAGTTGGTCTTCCAAGGCTAAAAGGAATAGTGATGGGCCAAGAAAACAGAAAGAAACATAAGATGTGCTGATAGAAGGTGTGCTCCTGGTTGAAAGTAACAAAAAAAAACAAGCAAAGTAAATAAATTAGGGGTTAAAACATCTGAAAGAAGGATATTTTCCTGTTAAAGCAGTTTTCTTATATTTGTACATTTTTAAGAGCTTATATGTTTACTGTGCTTTTAAGAACTTCTAGTTGCCCAAGCCAATCATAACCATTAAAATACCTTTTAAGATGTAGTTGCTGCAGAAATGCAGGGAAAAACAGCCAGATTCCACACTGCGAGGTCTCAAGCAGCAATGAGTTGGAGAACCAGATTTATTTTTGTAACTTGACTGGTGCATGAATACCAGAAGATGGCAGGAACTTCCATACTTTGAAATAGTGTCATAGAATGTCAGCAACTACAGTAAGTCCTCGCTTAAAATTGTGGTTGTGTTTCTGAAAATACTTGAATCACAAGTTCCAGTAGGAATCAATGTTAAGTCAGAGTTAGGTTCCAGCCAATGTTCTCTGTGAGCTGCGTGGCTACTGCTGGGACACTCCACACACAACAATCAGTGAGCCAATGAATGACTTCTGCTTAGATGTAGGAGCGGGAGTAGACCATTCAGCTGACCAAATACACATTCAATGAAATCATCGGTCATTTGATAATCCTCAATTCCACTTTCCTGCCTTTTCTCCAATAAACCTTGATTTTCTTAGATTAAAAACCTGGCTATCTGAGCCTTGAATATACTTAACAACCCAGCCTCAATATCCCTCAGCAGTAAAGAATTCCACAGATTCTCAATCCTTTAAGAGAAGGAATTCCTCTTCTGTCGTAAATGGGTGACCCTTGATTCTGATTTTATGCCCTCTGATAATAGACTCCCACAAGGGTAAACAACTTAGCTGCATCTACCCAGTCAACTACCCTCAGAATCTTGTATGTTTCAATCAGGTCACTTATCATTCTTCTCAACTCGTGAGTACAGGCCCAACCTACTCAACCTCTCCTCATAAGTCAGTCGCTCCATACTGGAATTGGCCTAGTGAACCTTCTCTGGATTGCCTATGATGTCAATATATTGTTCATTGATAAGGGGCCCAAAGCTTCACAGTATTCGAGCTGTGGTTTTGACTAGTGCCTTATACAGTTTATTTTTTAGTTTTGCTTTATTGCCTGAAAAAAGTACAAGTTGAAATATTGTTCCATTCATGTGTAGTACAGCACATTTCAAGACTAAATAACTTGCAAAATAAAATGCATCACTATAGGTAAGTCATCATAATCCAGCTCTCATTATGGAGAGATAACTGGTACTGGTTTAACCTGAGGGTTACCATGCCTCACACAAGGGGGGAGGTTGAGAAGGAGAGTCCTTCATGGATGGTAACCTTAGTTGGTGCAGGAATTGAACCCATGCTGTTGGTAGCACTCTACATCTCAAACCAACCAAATGAGCTAACTGACCCCCAATGCATCACTAACAATAAAGGAAATAAAATAGAATAAATATTTTAAAAAGCCAGAGGAAAGCAAGGAGCCAGGTGAGGTAACTCCAGGAGATAATGATAAGCTGAAAATGTCAATGCCCTTCAAGGATTCAGGCCATTAAAAGAAATGCTCGAATGAAATGATATTAAGTGGTGAAACTTAAAAGCTGTATGGCACTGCAATACTCACTGCTGCTGCAGTTATATATCAGCCTAGATTTTGTGCTCAGGTATTTGAAATACAGCTTTCAGCCTTCTGACACAAGATGAATGTGTGCAAGACAGATATCAAATCAGGACCTCTGTTGGATCAGCTAACTTATTTTACGATAATAGACATAGAATAACACACAAGAGAAATCTTATCTGAAATGTAGGAGAGGTTAATTCATGTCAACAAAATAATTTAACTAGGATAACCAAATTTTTCAAAAGTCAAAACCCTGGAAACATTGAAAAGTCTTGAGAAGGTGGAGCTGTATGATGATTTACACATTATATGGTGTTGGGTAGAGCAGCTGAGGTAAATCATGTGAAGATATCTCCAGGAATATGACCAGCCACAGTTGAAAAAAGCATTAAAAATCATAATTTTTCTCCAATACTTATTCCGCTATTGCTAGCTGAGATTACATTGATGACTGGAGACTGGAAAATCAAAGTTGTTAACTTTTACTGTAGGGGGATAGCGTGTTCCAACAGTTATTTGCAATCTGCATACAAGATATCATAGATTGAGATTTTTGCAGTCAATTGACATTTTAAGGTCTGGTAACAATTTGAATGTATCCTTGAAGATATCAAGGATGTTATTAAACTGGAAAGGGTGCAGAAGAAATTTACAAGGATGTTGTTGCCAGAACTCAAGGGACAAAGTTATAGGGAGAGGTTGGACAAACTAGGATTTTATTCTTTAGAATGTAGGAGACTGAGGGGGGGATCTTATAGAAATGTATAAGATCATGATAGGCATGGGTGGGGTGAATGCACTCAGTTTTTTTCTCAGGGTTGGGGAATCGAAGACTAGAGGGCATCAGTTTAAGGTAAGAGGGAAAAGAATACATGGGAACCTGAGGGCAACCTTTTTACACAGAGGGTGGTATGCATATGGAATGAGCTGCCAGTAGAAGTGGTTGAGGTGGTTACATTAACAATATTTAAAAGGTATTTGGACGAATACATGGGTAGGAAAGGCTTAAAAAGATATGGGCCAAGTGCAGGGAAATTGAGTTAGCGTGGATGGACATTTTGGTCAGCATGGATCAGTTTGGGCTGAAGGGCCTGTCTCCGTGCTTTAAAGCTCCGTGCTCTATCACTCTATTCTATAACTAGTTGTCAATAACTACTGGAACACTGGTGACAGTTGACACTTTTTCAGTCTGGCTCAGAGCTTGTTCAGGCTCCTTTGAAATTTCTTCTCTGGACAAATCCTATAGTAATCATTTACAGATTTACAACTGCCATCTTTTAGAATGAAGAAATTTTGCACTGAAAAGGTTGAGAATATTTTTAACTTTGGTGTGATTCACTCTGCTTTTCTGTAGTGAAGGGGTTCATATTCTGCCGATATATTCCTGGAAAGTTGCAGATGCCACTTTGAACTGATTGCGAGTAATTGGAAGGTGTGGGGTGATAGTTTGTTGCTAGTCCCAGTCTCATTGGCTTAAATCTGCTCATTAACTGAGGTAATGCTGCTGGACCTTTTAACAAACACGAAGAATGAACATAGAACATAAAACTAGAACATTACAGTGCAGTACAGGCCCTTCGGCCCTCGATGTTGCGCTGACCTGTGAAACCAATCTGAAGCCCATCTAACCTAAACTATTCCATTATCATCCATATGTTTATCCAATGACCATTTAAATGCCCTTAAAGTTGCCGAGTCTACTACTTTTGCAGGCAGGGCATTCCATGCCTTTACTACTCTCTGAGTAAAGAACCTACACCTCTGACATCTGTCCTATATCTATCACCCCTCAATTTAAAGCTATGTCCCCTCGTGCTAGCCGTCACCATCCGAGGAAAAAGGCTCCCACTGTCCACCCTATCTAATCCTCTGATCATGCTGGAGAAACTCGGCTGATCTGGCAGTACCTGTGGAGAGTGTTAACTTTGAGTCTGGTATTATTTCAGAATTTGTAACATTCCATCATAAATTCAACAGAAATCTGCCAAAAAAGTGCTTTGAGAATGATTTTCTTCACAGGGCTAAAAATGGAAGTAGTGAAAGACTTCTTCAGTAAAAAAAAAATGAAAGAAACGCAGATGCTGTAAATCAAGAACAAAAACAGAAGTTGCTGGAAAAGCTCAGCAGGTTTGGCAGCATCTGTGAAGAAAAAAATCAGTGTTAACATTTTGGGTCCGGTAACCCTTCCTCAGAACTGATGGTAGCTGGGAAAACGTCGGTTTATATGCAGAAAATAGGGAGGGGGATGGGGTAGGGAGTAAACGATAGGATAGAGCCCAAAAACAGAGAAGAGCAGTTGAATAGACAAAGGAGTTGATAATGATCTGCCGAGGAGGATGAGTAGTTGTTAATGGGGACGGTTAGTGACTAACAATAGGTAGTGTGTAATGGCAGGCTATGTGATAACAAGGCCTAATGTGTGGGGTAGGGGGCTGGGACATGGGAAAGTTGAGGCCCTAAAACTATCAAACTCAATATAGAGTCTGGAAGGCTGCAGGGTCCCCAAGCTGAAAATGAGATGTTGTTCTTCCAGCTTGCATTGTGCTTTGCTGGAACACTGCAGCAAGCCAGAGACAGAGATGTTGGCCAGGAAACAGGGTGTTGTGTTAAAGTGGCAGGCAATAGGTAGCTCAGGGTCTTTTTTGCGAGCGTAACGTAGACGTTTCGTGAAGCGGTCAGCCAGTCTACACTTCGTTTCCCCAATGTAGAGGAGACCACGTTGTGAGCAGCGAATGCAGCAGACTAGATTGTGGGAAATGCAGGTGAAGTGTTGCTTCACCTGGAAGGTATGTTTGGGCCCTTGGATAGTGGGCAGGGAGAAGGTAAATGGGTGTTGCACCTTCACCGGTTGCAGGGGAAGGTGCCATAGAGCTGTGGGATGTGTTGGGGGTAAAGGAAGAGTGGACCAGGGTGTTCAGGAGGGAACGGTCCCTGCAGGAGGCGGACGGGGAGGGGAGGGGAATATGTGTCTGGTGGAGGCGGAAATGGTGTCGATGATCTTCTGGATGTGGATGCTGGTGGGAAGATAGGTAAGGACGGGGAACCCTATCGCTGTTGTGAGGGAAGAGAAGGGTAAGGGCGGAAGTGCAGGAGATGAGTCGGACCTGGTTGAGGGCCCTGTCGACAACTTCCTCAGTGTACGGTCAAAACAAATTTAACAAGTCATTCAGGTATTGCTGACGTTTGTCGACATACACATTTATTTGAACGTAAGAAAAACTCAAAAATATTTCCTCTGGCTCTTATACAGATAATCGTGGGATGAATGTGTTAATTCCTACACTAGCAGGCCCCTGGAAAATAGCTCAAATGTTAAACAACACACAGACTCTGTTCATTCAGCAACTTACTTGACATAAATAGTGCAACGTTTGACGGAAACAAGTGCGAGTGGTCCGAGTAAGGGTTGAGTTTCTAATAGAACAGAGACCAGATGAGTGGCCAAATAGTGTAGCACAGAATTGATGCTTGCAGCTTCTCTTCATTTAAAGGCAGTCATTTTGAAAGGACTTCAAAGTTCAAATGCCACATGCTGAATAACATTGTTGTTTTGCAAAAAATACAATTATAAACTATAATCACAAGAACAGCGATTCACTTCTGACCAACATCACACATTTAAAATGAAATAACGTACACCCCATCTTTATTATATATTTGATTGCAGGTCCTTCTGGATTACATAATCTCAGAAATGTCATGATGAGCAACTCTACCAGCTCTTCAAATAAGTGTCCTTACCTACTGCAAATTTCCTGCTTTCTCCGCACACCCTTGAACATTACTTCTATCCAGATAATCATCAAATACACTTGAAAGCCTCAAGTGAACCTGCCCTCAGCACACTTCCAGGCAGGGCATTCCATACCTTAACTACTTGCTGTGTAAAAGTTTTTTTCTCATCTGGTCTTTAATTCTATTACTTTAAATCTGTGCCCTCTGGTTCTTGATCCTTTTATAAATGGGAACAGTTTCTCCTTTTCAATTCTATTCAACCTCCCTCATAATTTTGAAAGTCTCTTTTAGTCTTCTCTCCAATAAAAACAGTCCCAACTTCCTCAGTCCTCATAACTGACATTTCTCATCCTTGGGACCATTTTGTCAGTTCGCACTCTCCCTAATGTGTTTATATTCTTCCAATAGTGTGGCATCCAGAACTGTAGACATTGATCCAGCTTAGGTCTATCAAATGTCACCTCCTTGCTCTTGTACTTTATGCCCCCATTAATAAAGTTGAGGAACCTGTTCTGCCATCTTCAATGATCTGTGCATGTACACAGCCAGATCCCTATGCTCCTGTACCTCTTAAGAATTATAACCCCCCCTGCCCATTTTGGATGGCACGGTGGCTCAGTGGTTAGCACTGCTGCCTCAGTGCCAGGGACCTGGGTTCAATTCCACCCTTAGGTGACTGTGTGGAGTTTGCACATTTCCCCATGTCTGCGTGGGTTTCCTCCCACAGTCCAAAGATGTGCAGGCTCGGTGGATTGGCCACACTAAATTGCCCATAGTGTTCAGGGATGTGTAGATCAGGTGGGTTATTGGGGGATGGGTCTGGGTGGGATGCTCTGACGGTCAGTGTGGACTTGTTGGGCCAAAAGGCCTGTTTTCCACACTGTAGGGATTCTGTATTCTTCCTATGTTATTATGTTCTTCTTAGCAGAATTCATCACCTCACATTTCAATGGATTGAACCACATCTGCCACCTATTCACGCACTCCAGAAACTTGTCTATCTTCTTCTGGAGTTCTACACTCTCCCTCTTTCAATTTACATTCTTGCAAGTTTCGTGTCATCTGCAAACTTTGAATTTGTACCCTGCACACAAGATCTAGACCATTGCTAAATATCAGAAAAAGCAAGGTTCCATAACTATATATGGGGAACTTCACTACAAACTGCTGTAAAGTGAAATGTAGGTAAACGCACCCTGACTAACCTTGACCAGTTTGCAGTGACTGTTTTTAACTCAGGCACGTTATGCAGTGGGATAGATGAAGGGGACAAGAGTCAGGGGAAGGTCCAACACAACTTTATTGAACACTTTATCAACAAAAAACAATATGTATCAGACTCTACAATTGTAGTTTGATTAAACTCTATCAATCACTTCAGAGGACTTCAGTAAACAGTCTCAAAACTCTTAGTAAACAGTCTCAAGTCTATATTAGCTTCTGAGGCACTGGAAGTGTAAACAACTGTTTGTTCCAAAACAATGTAGCTGTTAGCACCTGCCTGGCAGTTCCAGGCCTGTCTGATTTTGACAGTAAGTTTATTGTCCAATGGCTAGCAGCATGAATACTGTGTGTTCCAGAACTGCTGTTTGCAAATTGCAGAGTCTGGCTAGGATTAAATTTGGCTTCCACATTTGGAGTTATTATCCATGCTCATGAAGAAAATGTCAATATCTCTGTAACAGTCTTGGAGGTCACCTGACCACAAAATCTGCCTCCAGCCTGAAAAATATCCATTGATAGCTACTCTCTGTTTCCTGTCACTCACCCAATTTTGTGCCCACATCTGCTTTTGTCCCTTTTGGGGAGGTGATGGCCTAGTGGTATTATCACTGGACTGTTAATCCAGAGACCTAGATAACATTCTGGGGTTCGAATCCCGCCATGGCAGATGGTGGAATTTAAATTCAGTAAAATATCTGGAAGTAAGAATCTAATAATGACCAATTGTCAGAAAAACTCATCTGGTTTGCTAATGCCCTTTAAGGAAGGAAATTGCCATCCTTACCTGGTCTGGCCTACACGTGACTCCAGATCCATAGCAATGTGGTTGACTCTGAACTACCCTCTGGCCAACTTGGGATGGGCAATAAATGCTGCCTAGCCATCGACACCCTCGTCCCATTAATGAATAAAAAAAGAATTTTATTCCATGGCCTATAATATTCCTAATGACTATTGTGTGGGATTGAATCAAATACCTTCTGGAAGTCCATATACACTTCTGTTCTGAGGAAGGGTCACCGGACCCAAAACATTAACTCTGATTTTCTCTTCACAGATGCTGCCAG
The DNA here is from genome assembly GCF_021869965.1 of Rhincodon typus. Lineage (NCBI taxonomy): Eukaryota > Metazoa > Chordata > Chondrichthyes > Orectolobiformes > Rhincodontidae > Rhincodon > Rhincodon typus. The sequence continues at coordinate 27,008,828 of NC_063345.1, read as the reverse complement.
ACCTGCTGAGCTTTTCCAGCATATTCTGATTTTGTTCCTAAAATTATTGAACTTTATATTGAGTCTGGAGGGCTGCAGGGTCCCCAAGTGGAAAATAAGGTGTTGCGCTTCCAGTTTGCACTGAGCTTTGTTGGAACACTGCAGCAAGCCTGAGACAGAGCTGTTGGCCAGGGAACAGGGTGGTGGGTTAAAGTGGCAGGCAACTGGAAGCTCAGGGTCTTCTTTGCAAGCAGAACGTAGATGTTCCGCGAAGCAGTAACCCAGTCTGCCTTTGTTTCCCCAATGTACAGGAGACCACATTGTGAGCAGTCAATGCAGTCAACTAGATTGTGTGGTGAAGTGCAGGTGAAGTGCTGCTTCACCTACAAGGTATGTTTGGGCCCTTGGATACTGGGGAGGGAGGAGGTAAGTGGGCGGGTGTTACACCTTCAGCGGTTGCAGGGCAAGATATCGTGGAGCTACGGGGAGGGTGTTGGGAGCAAAGGAATAATGGACCAGGGTGTCCCGGAGGGACCGTTGTCAACAGGGCCCTCAACTAGATCCGATCCATCTCCTGCACACACCCCCTTTCTTCCCTCCCACTACAGCAATAGGGTTCCCCTTATCCTTACCTACCATCCCACCAGCATCCACGTCCAGAAGATCATCAAATGCCATTTCGGCCACCTCCAGTGAGATGCCATGACCAGACACATACTCCCCTCCCCTCCCTCGTCTGCCTTCCGCAGGAACTGTCCCTCCGGGACACAATGGTCGACTCTTCCTTCACTCCAAACAGTCCCCCAACAGCTTCATGGTACCTTCCCCTGCAACCGCCGAAAGGTGTAACACCTACCCATTTACCTCCTCCCTCCCCAGTATCCTATGGCCCAAACATACCTTCCAGGTGAAGCAGCACTTCACCTGCACTTCCCAAAATCTAGTCTACTGCGTTCGCTGCCCATGATGTGGTCTCCTCTACATTGGGGAAACAAAGTGTAGACTGGGTGACTGCTTCGCAGAGAATCTACTTTAAGAACATAGAACAGTACAGGCCCTTCGGCCCACGATGTTGTGCCAACCTATTATCCTACGAAGATCAATCTACCCTGCATACCCGACATTTTACTATCCTCCATGTGCCTATCCAAGAGTCACTTAAAAGTCTCTAAAGTATCTGACTCCACTACCACTGCCAGCAGCGCATTCCACACACCCACCACTCTCTGTGTGAAGAACCTACCTCTGACATCTCCCCTATACCTTCCTCTAATCACCTAAATTATGCCCCCTCGTAATAAGTTATTGCTGCCCTGGGAAAAAGTCTCTGACTATTCACTCTATCTATGCCTCATCATCTTGTAAGCCTCTATCAAGTCACCTCTCATCCTTTAGAACAAGTTGTAGAGCTGGATGAACACAGCAGGCCATGCAGCATCAGAGGAGCAGGAAGGCTGACATTTCAGGCCTAGATCCTTCTTCAGAAAACCTCTCATCCTTCTTCACTCCAATGAAAAAAATTCTAGCTCCCTCAACCTTTCCTCATAAGACCTGCCCTCCAGTCCAGGCAGCATCCTGGTAAATTTCCTCTGCACCCTCTCTAAAGCTTCCACATCTTTCCTGTAATGACGTGACCAGAACAAATGTTCTGCTCACAAAAAAGACCCTGAGCTTCCAGCTGCCTGCCACTTTAACACACCACCCTGTTCCTTGGCCAACATCTCTGTCTCAGGCTTACTGCAGTGTTCCAGCGAAGCTCAGCACAAGCTGGATGAACAACACCTCATTTTCTGCTTGAGGACCCTGCAGCCTTCCAGCCTCAACAGCGAGTTCAACAATTTTAGGGCCTAAACTCTATGTCCTAGCCCCCTAACCCACACAGTTGGCCTTGTTAGGCCTGTATTACACACTACCCAGTGTTAGTCACTAACAGTTCCAATTATTAGCTATTCACCCTCCTAATCAGATTGTTATCAACTCCCTTGTCTATCCAACTGCTCTTCTCTCTCAAAAACAAAAATAGAAATTGCTGGAAAAGCTCAACAGGTCTGGCAGCATCTGTGAAGAAAAAAATCAGAGTTAACGTTCGAGTCCGGTGACCCTTGCTCTTCTCTTTCTTTCGGCGCTATCCCCACCAATTGTTTACTCCTTACCCCTTGCCCCTCCCTATCTTCTGCATATAAACCAAAATTTTCATAGTTACCATCAGTTCTGAAGAAGGGTCACCGGACCTGAAACATTAACTGATTTTTCTTCACATATGCTGCCAGACCTGCTGAGCTTTTCCAGCAACTTCTGTTTTTGTTCCTGGCTCTGACAAGTTTTGTTGATCCAAACAGGCTTTCTTGTTCAGTCAGCTCTTCAAAGTAAAGATCCAGGGTTTTATTGGTGGGGGAAGGGGAAAGCTAAAGAGATTCCTTCCACAAGTGCATCTGCCATCTGGTGGACATCTCTGTCAATCTGTCACCTGCCACTCAACTGCTTCTCAAGATCAGCGTTTCCCGAATATTTTCCCACTAAGATCCCAATTTGAGGTTTGAAAGTGGTTGTGATGCCAGAACTGTAAGAATAGGCTAGGGGTTATGAGAATAAGAGCAGAAGAGGGCAGTTTCGACTGCAGGATTTTTGCATACATGACATCTACCACATCATTAAATTTTTCAGGACAGCAATCAGGCATCGTTTATCACTGGATTCACAACATGCAAAATTAAAATATCCCATGACCCTCACAATTGCTCAATTGTTCCTAACCAGATTATATAACCAGATCTTGGACACCAAGTTTATAACTTAAACAAAAATTAATTATTAGTAATGCAACTTGAGCAAAACAGATGAACTACAAGGCAATCTAATTAATATCTACAATCTAAGTCCAATCTTCTTTGATCACTAGCCCGACTCTCACCAAATGATAGACAATTCACAGAATGTTTCTTTAATCGCAGTATGCTAATTTGATAACGGTTTCAATGATGAAAGCCTTCATGGAATCTTATGGGTATGTAGGGTTATATCTTGCTTGAATTCTGAAGTCACTGATCAATGCAAATAGCTTCTGCAGATCTCCAGGGATATTTCCTTATTTCTTGTAGACTGGGCATTTTTTTCAGGACTTTTAATAAATTGATAACAACAGAATAACAACACAGCACAAAACCAAACAACCCAGTCCTGCAGGGTTGAAAGCAGCACTGTCTCTTGCCAAAATACCCCATTAAAACCAGTTTACACTTAGTTTCTCTTTCCTTTGCTATATTCTTTATGGTTGACTGACCGATTCAACATTCAACCAAGCTGCCAGTCCCCGAGTATAATGACATTGCAGAGCCAGTTTGTCAATGGTATTCTTAGAGCAGTAATTAACCTGCATTAACTTTGCAGGCCAGTTCCCAGCAGCAAACATTAGTCTTTTGTTCTCTATCTTAAACAAGCTATTGTGCAAAGTTCAATTGTCAACTGCAACACAGTTCCAAACCAAAAATTTGAAAAATAATGATGGTCTCAACAGGAATATTTACACGATTGCTTTGCCATCAGTGGGGGAAAGTGTAAAAGGAAACAGCATGCTGCTGGGAGGTGTATAAAAAAGTGAGGTTAGGCTAGCAACAGGTTGCTATTGGTTCTTGGATAGGCCCAAAATGTCAGCTTTCCTGCTCCTATGATGCTGCTTGGCCTGCTGTGTTCATCCAGATTGTAGATGTGAATGATATAGTGAGAAGCCTTTTGGCTTCTAGAAAGGGAGGTGGTGTCTATCTCCACTAAAATACCTGAAGCTAAAGAAAGCCAGTTGTTTTCTCATCAGTTGCTGTTGCTTTTGCTTTTGCTTTTAACCAATAAGGCAAAGCATTTATAATTCGAAAACCAGTTACTCTTTACCTTCCATGAAGAAGTGAAAGAACTCAAAGGAAAAACTCAGAGAACTCAAACACAGCTGTATTGAGAGGACATCTTGGACAGTTAAGTTCTACCCATATGGTCTGGCTGGATTAAGATGAAGATGGGTACAATCACATACGATGGGGTTCTACTCCAGGCCTCCCAGTAGCCAGCCAATAGAGGAACACGATATGAAAAGCAGACCAGGAAAAGTTGTAAAAGCAGGGTTATTGTAACGGGCGATTTTAACTTCCTCAACATTGACTAGATTCCTTTAGTGCCAGGGACCTAGATGGCTCAGAATTTATTCAGTGCACCCAGGAGGTTTTCTTGAAACAATATGTAGTTAGTCATCTAGGGAAGAGGCTGCACTAAACCTTTTATTGGAGAATAAGCCTGGCCAGGTTATTGAAGTTCAGTGGGGGAATATTCTGTGAACAGTGATCATAATGCATTAAGTTTTAAGACAGTTATGGTTAAGCATATGACTGGTTCTCAGGTGGAAGTACTAAATTGTGGGAAGGCTAATTATAATAAGGCAGGAACTGGAAAAATTAGATTGATATGGCTGTTTGAGGAGAAATGCACATCTGACATGTGGGAGTATTTTAAAGGCTACTTGATCAAAGTTCAGGTTCAGCATGTTTCTGTGAGGATGAAAGATAAGTATGTATGTGTAAAGTTTAGGAATCTAAAATCAAACAGGGCTCTTGAGGAATATAAAGGAAGCAGAAAAGAACTTAAACAAAAAAATTAGGAGGGTTAGAAAGGCCACAAAATGTCCCTGACAATTAGGATAAAAGACAATCCCATGCTTACTCACTTACCTAAGCGATCCACTATCCATGTTAAATATGTTATCCCCCACACCATAAGTTGTTTCTACTGTCCCAGTTACATGATTCGCTGGTTCTAGCACAGTCCAGATGAAGACCATCCCAACAGTACAACTTCAAATTTCTCCAATACTGCTGCCAATGCCATAAGATTCAAAACCCATTTCTCTCTCACTAATCTTTAAGCAATATATTCATCTGTCTAATCTTAATCATTCAATGCCAATTTTCTCATGGCTCAGATAATAATCCAGAGATTATTTTCAACGTTCTGCTTCTAAATTTAGCCTTTAGCTACTCATATTCCCTCAACAGAATCTCTTTCCTTGCTCCATCTATGTCACCGGTACCTATGCATACCACAACCATTATATCCTTCGCTTCTCACAGCAAAATTCCTCCTCAGCCAACTCAGATGTCCAGAACCCCATCACTGGGCAGGCAAGACGGCATTCTGAGCTCTTAATCTCAGCCGTAGCTAATTGAATCCATCCCTCTGACTATACTGTCCTCTACTATCACTTGCTTGAATGACTTTCTGTACTAGGGTGCCATGAACAATTTGCTCTTTCACCCTGCCATAACTGCTTTCATCCATTTAGGTTGCAAGAACGTATTGGACAATTTCAAAGGATGGGATTAATTTCTGGAGGGATAAAAATAAAAATCAGATAAGTTTATATTAAATTTGCATTGAACTAGGTTAGACAATAATTGGGAGAAGAGTGCACAACCTTGTACCAATGTCACATTGCTGCCACCTGTAGCTACACCTGCCAGGAGATCCACAGGTATGAAACCAGAACTGAAAGGATATTTCTACCCAAAAAAAAATGTTGAAAGTGATCAGATACAGGATAATGAAAAAATTTGACAAGTTAGATGAAAAAATGTTTGTACTCAAGGGAAAATCCAAAACTAGAGACCATTACCAGAATATAATCACTAATAAACCCATTATGGAATTCAACCAAAGCTTGTTTACCTAAGCTGATAAGAATATGATATAGCGACAAAAGGAATAATTGAGGCAAGTAGCATAGTTGCATTTAAAGGAAAGCCAGGTAAGAACATGGCAGAGAGGAAGAGGACATATGGTTACAATAATGTGAAGTAGGAATGCAGGTCATCTGTGTGGAGCATAAAGAACAATACAGATAAACTGGGCCAAATGGTCTCTGTACTGTGCACTCAATGCATAATTGATATTGTCATGTACGTTTACATATTGCAAACTTTGATTTTAATCTTATAGTTAGAACACAATGGAAGAGAAAGTGTTGTTTTTCTTTTTAAATGAAGTACAATTACTTTCCTCCTGAAAACGTTTTTTAAACATTTATTTTCTTGAAAGTGATTTGTGCTGGAATAGGTTTGATTACAGAAATCACACATCTCCCATTCATCACAAGCAAGCCTGTTTAGGGAATCTGTTTAATTGGATGCCTTCAACATTGACCTGATCTTGCTCTTACTCAGGAACAGATGCGTACTAAGCTATATGTAATATTTCCAGGCTTTGACACGTCATTTTTCTCATGTTTTGCATCAAAGGCTGCTCCTCCTATAAGAAAACCCCATTTTGTTACACAGATGGTGTTTTAATCTTGTCTAGGGTTGAACAAAAGTATGTGAAACTGTTAGCAGATTAGAGGCAATGACACAAGCTTCTTGTGTTCTCCTGGTCTTTTTAAAATATATACAAACGGTAGGACTTAAGACTGTAAACCATGAACCAGCTTTACTGAAAGGGGAAAAAAGCCAAAAATAATTTCATTAGAATATTTGATTTCCAACACTTTTGTAGTTCATTATCAACTTGATGAATATTTTGACACTATTCATGAAACAATTACACTGTCTATTTTTTTCTTTCCAAGAACAGGATTGCTGTTTATTGGGATATCATCTAGGTCGTTAAACTTATTCCTGATATTTGATTCCATTACATAACTCAGGACTGAAGAAAAAAGTATGGATATTGTAACTGTCAGAGACTATTTGTCAAACACTTTGTTAAAGGCAAATTTTGATTATTACTATTTTGTTAAACAGGATGCATATACCTTTCCGAACATATTGCTATGTGATGATTTTTAGAGCATTAACATCTCTTGTAGTTTTGCAAATCTGTTCTGACTGCTTTTGTTGTGGTTAAAAAAATACTAATTTCTAAGTTTTGCTGTGCCTTAAGAACACAAGGTAGGAGCAGTAGAAAATACAATCCCCCACCTGTTCTGCCATTCAGTGTAATCATGCTTGATCTTGGGCTTTATAACTCCACTTTCCTGCTCCCTCTCCGTATCCTTCGATTCTGAGATGTCAAAAAATCTGTCCCTCCTAATTTTAAATGATACAGCATTGACATCTCTCTGGATACAGAATTCCTAAGATTCACAAGTCTTTGACTGAAGTAGAGAGAGAGAACTTGACAGAGAATTTCTTCTCGTTTGACTTCTATATAGTTGGACATTAACCTGATACTACTGCAATGTCTTAAATTCCCTGATCAGCAGCTTATTAATTCTGGCATGTTTTTAAGACTCAATTTGTTCACTTTCATATTGCACAAGATTTATGCAATTCAAATTAATCTTACCTTTCCTCCCAAAGGAAACATTTCATTAAAAAAAAAATCATTTGTTGGATGGCAGGGTCTCTGGGAAGGCTGGCATTTATTGCCTAACCCTATCTTCCCTTGATATACACATACTCTTCTGCAACATCACTGTACAATGAATACCATTGCACAACCTTATAGTTTAAATTTTATTCAAAAAGTTACTGTTTCATGACATAAATACAAATCAGAACAGTACAATGAACAACAAAATATGGAGGCCAACAGGATAAGGTAAATATAAAACATTTCAGTTGGTTGAAAACATACAGTTTGATGAACTGCCTTTACAACAAAACAAACTTTTTTTAAAAGTAGAAAAGTCTGCTTTCACTGATTTTAAAAATCATATATACAGTCCTCAGCAGTTCTTTAACGCAGTGGTGTACTAATGGCAGTACTGCCAAATATGAACAATGTTCTTAAAGTGTGTAAAAGCAAACTATTCTTCAAAAGACAACCATTTATTCATGGCATATCTAATGAACTAATAATAAGATTTGATGCAAAAGCCAAGTTTTTAATTTTGGCAAATAAAGCTGAATATTTATCGAATTGAAATAAACAAAATATTTTGCAGGAGATGGAGTTGGGAGATAATGTACTGCAAGCAGTTTAAGGCATGGAATGATTTAAAGAAAATACGTCAATAGATGAAAGAAGACCGGCAAGAAGTGTCATGTACATTTTTTTATTATAAGTTAATGTCAACATAGAGTTGATAAAATAACCAGCTGCCAGAGTACTGCAGAACAATGTTGAAAAGCGTTCTATGAATTATTAGAAACTTTATAATTATGACGGAAAATTTACCATAAAAATTAAAAACATAACCCATATTTAAGGAATAACATAAATGGGTAATTTTCTTGGTGTCTAATATCTTCAAACTAATTTACATTATTAAAACAAACTGTACTATGACCAGCTGTAGTTCATTTAACCTGAAGATTGCTTGCAAAGACAGATGTGAATAAAATATAAAATACAAATTTAAAAATTACTTAAGCATGAATATCCATGCTATTTTAGACGCTGTTAATTTTAATTATAATTTTTAAACCTCGTCCTTCTGTTTGGAATTTCAAAGTATGAAAAACTGAACAAGATTTGCAATTATAAAATCAGCACCAATCATATATATATTTTTTTATTTAAAATTTAGTTCCCTATTCCCAAACTCTATCAAGTCAAATAATTGTTTAGAGAAACTTTCAAACATACTACACCAAGCTCATTTAATCAGAGACACAATACAGTGGCACTACTGGAAGGAATTTAACTTGCTTCCATAATTTTACAGTCTCTTAAAATATCAATTTATCAGGCAACAAACTGCCTCTTCAAAGCACTTAATCTAGGTGGACAGTGAACAACTCCATTAAGCATTCTCCTGAAAGGAGAAAATCTGTACAGTTTTAATATTTTAACTGCATTAACCAAAATACTTCTTTTAAAACTACCTCTCAATCATTCATACAATGACATTTCCTCAGAACATTGAAACTCCAAGGACCTAAAAGAGAGGAAAGATAGATTTTGTTAGCTGAAGATTACAACTATAGTAATTCTGGAAAATAAACTTCAAAATACTGTAACATAACATTTGTAATATAACATATAAATAATGTTATATTATAATCAAAAATTTTCAAGTAACATTCAAATGGATTTGAACATTAAATTTCTATTTGATATGCTATGTAATTTTTTTCAGTTATTTAGCATTGTTGGAATAAGATGGTTCACCTGCCATCCAGTGGACATTTGGAATAACTACAGTCACAGTTGATCAAAACAAGTACTAATGAAAACGATTCAAATATTCAGCTGCAGTGAGGATTGATTTGTGTAAGTCATCTTTACTGATGTAACTTAAATAAATAATGATCTGTCATAGTGCGTACTACTCCATCAAGAAAGTAGACCATGTTATTCAACAATACCCAATTTCATTGTTGCCAATTCAATACACTCCCAGAAGCCCTCTGGCCAAGAAGCTTGATTCCTGAATAAATTCACCTTAGCTACTGAACGTTGACTTGAAATAAATGAATATAAAAATGACAGACAGGAAATATCTGTCTATGCTCAATTCATGATGACTGGAACATGAAGACATTGCTCTAGTTCTTTCCCAAGAGCAATACCTCAATGCTCCATTCATACATTAAACAAAAGTTTAAAATGTGTGTAAAATCAAATACAGATGGTAGAAATCTAACTAGTGGGAAATTTAACCAGGTCTGGCAAAACTTGCAAAAAGGGAATGACAGTTAATGTTTCAAATTGAATATGACTCTTCTTTGGAACCAAACGATGATAAAACCAGAAATGTTAACTCGGTTTCTTGTCGCAGATGCTCCAGGCCTACTGAGACATTTCAGTATTTTCTGTTATTCCTGAAATTTGTGTACTTTTCCAGTTAGTTGATTTGTAGCCAAGAACTTTTATACAGTTTTTTTTTCTTCATGACAGATTGGAAATTAACTTTGATGTGTTACCAGTGAGAATTCCCGACTGCTCCCCACGACCCCCCAAACAAACAAACTGAAGTGTATTTTCAACATACATTGAATCATCATAATCATGACTTGTTGTGGAATGAGGGAAATTTATATATCTACAACCAAGGGGTCCTGTGATAACAGCTGCTGGTACAAAATGTCAAAATTCGTATGTATTCAGTCTGTGCCGATTTGAGACCATAATGTTTTTTTTTATCCCAGAGTAAACAAAACATATTTCTGAAAAATAATTTTGATTTCTGTTTACTATTTATCACCCATCCCACTTTTCATCAAAAGTGCATATTTAGTACCTTTCTCAGTCACTTGGTTGAGATTGAGAGCCTGAGCATTCTAAAATGTGCATGTTTTAACTCACGTGACCACACAGGCACCCAAAATATCATTGCCTTGAACCCCATTTTATGAAGGCTAGAAGAAGGCATTTAGACTCACCGAGTCATCCATTATTGAGGCAGGGTCAAAGAAATCTGGTTTTAATTCATTTCTTTCACGTCTATTCTTGGATGGTGGCTAGAAAGAGAAAAAACAACTTGCGTTAAATATTATTATTATTGGAATTTTAAAAGTTGATTTGGTTTTCTTTTGTATTTTATTACCAAATCAATGCCGATGGTGTCAAAATCCATGCCCTCATTCAGATCTTCAATACGACCCTCCGAAGACATCATTACATCTTCCACTATTGGCTCTTCATCATCCTCCATCAAACCTGTGCCACGTCGACTAGAAAATAATACAATCTGTGAATTCTCTACTAATAGCTGTCCTGACCAATGCACCTGGATGGTTTGGAAAAACAGGCAAGTAAAAAGAAATAGGCAATGGGGATATTTAATGTATATGGACCACTGCAACAGTAGATCAAACCTGAAATGATGGGCCTTTGGCAAACCAGAAAATTCCCATTTTCTACTAGATAATAAATAAATGAATTTTCTTTTAGATTCAATCCTTTTCCACGCAGGAAATGTTTCAAATATTTCTATGTTCCCCAACCATCTTTCAAAGTTGCTCCACCCCCTTGTGGGTCAATTAACTCAGTATAAATATTCAGTAATGTGAAAAATAGATTTGGTAATCGGCTTCAATAATTATTGCATGATGATTGATACGATTGATATAATTGAACAATTAAGCTATTGAAGTGCTTTTTGAAAGCACAAGGAGTTATCAAAACTCAGTCTTTTTTTCCAAAAGGAACACATTGCTTGAGTATTAAATCCCTGTTGTTGTACATACACTTGTATCTCCATTTTTTGACCTATTTATCAATTACTAATTAAAAAATCTCTTTTGGTCTTTGCTTTTCAATATTATATTTTCTTTGCTATTTGTTTTCATAGAGAAGCAAGTGTAAATATGGGAGGGGTGAACACAGGCTACACTAGGCAATAGATAATTAGTATTTATGTTTCGGATTAGCTCAAGTTTATGGGGTGGGAAGGGTAGGTGGTGGAAAATAGGCCAGAGAGAATACATTAGCTTGGAGATTATAAGGTTTTTAACATCGAATAAACTGATAAGAAATTGTCAGTGTTAAAGACTGTTAATTTTGATTGAGAGAATATGGGATTAGAAACACATTTCAGCATCAAAAAAGACATCAAGGCTATTAATAGCCTAGTTCAGGTCATATAGCAAGGGAAAGATACTGAATTGGTGGCTATGGAACATTGTCTTTGTCTTCTGCCACAAACTATGTTTAACAAGAAGGTATCATGCCTTGTGTTGGCTAGGCTCACAACAGAAAGGAAGCTAAGATGTTGGGAGAGGTTGTACAACCTGATATTATGTCTCTGTATACTGACTTGTTACTATCATGGGTTATGTACATAGGGAAGTGGAGGGTGGGGGGAGGGGGGGTGGTGGTGGTGGAATTCGCTGGTTACAACTAAATAAATGAACAGTAGAACCAAGTTGGGGGATTGATAATAAAGGTCACAATTTGGAAAACGGTGATGTGGTAAACCAACTGCAAACAATTAGAGAAGGCTTAGGGTTAGTGATCATGTCACGTTCCAAGGATCTTAATTGCAACTTTGACTAGGACTGTGAGAGTGTTGGAGTGGATTGGAGAGATTGAAAGATGAACTTACAGGAAAGATGGTCATGGGTTTGTGAAACTATTAAAAGATCAAGGATTGCAGAAAGGAAAAGGAGTTGGAGATAGGTTGATAGTTTGCAAGGACTAAATGGTGAAGAGTAGATTTGTTTATAAAATGGGTAATAATATGGAAGATTAGCAAGGGATGAGAGGGAAACATTGAAAATACCAGCTACATGTAGGCAAAGAAAGAAATTGGGTGGCCACCGGTTTATTAGGAACAACAGCAAGAAGCATATTTCAATAACAAGAAAAACTGAAAGGGTAGGAGAACAGATAGGAATAAAAGTTAAGACAGACATGAGTTCAGGGTTGTGGCAGGAGTGAAGCTCAGCTTGCAGTCAAAGGAAAGGATGGATGCAACACTTGTTGAGGCAGCCAGAATTAAAAAAAACTTTAAGAAAACGGTTGCAAGGGGAGAAAAGCAACTGAGGTTTCTTTACTTCAAGATTATGCAGGAATACAATGAGCAGTTTTGGTTAGTAAAGCCCAATGAGATTTGATATAATGTTGTGATTAGTAGTGAATAGCCAAGTAATTTTCAGAAGTGGAGAGCAGGATTGAAACCTCAAGAAACCTAAAGTTGGTAAAAATGCAACAAAAATGGAACATAACTGCTTGCTGCAGTTTCTATTTTAATAAGTAAATCTAGGCAGATCTGATGATTAAATAAACTGAAAAAAAACTCTATTGTGGATAGGACAATAATTCCTAACTTCACAATTATGTAAAATTTTTTAATAGCATTGCACCAAGACTTACATAGCATGTTGCAGATTAGATCTTAATTTAACATAGTTCATCGCAGTTCGTTCTTGTTGCCTTGCTTCCTCTTGCTGTCTCTGGGCAATTAACCAAGACATCTGACTACTGGCATAAAAGGAATAAAGTATATAA